>NC_142094.1:36803333-37106363 GCF_054644295.1 Miniopterus natalensis
TGTCTGGGATAACAAGCTTCACAGAGGCCTGCAGAGTGCACATGGCTTATCTGTTCTGTTTCAGACGGGCCTCTTTGTCTAGTAGGAAACAGGTCAAAACCTTAGGAAACATGAGCTGGTATTACACACTCCTATATTTTCAAGTTGTATTGAAGTAAGGCGTATAAAAATGTAGTTTTCAAAAGTCTTTTCCCAATCTTGTAGAAGCATGGAGATTTTAACTGCCGAAACAATTTTGTATAGTTGACAAATGAGTAAAACTCAGAGAGAAATTGAGGTACCTTTTTTCTGAGGTAATGATTTTTCCATAGGAGTGGAGGAGACTTGAGTTCTGTCATGATGTGTCATTAAAGGGCTGTTGTGTCAGATAGTCCTTCCCACCTCCCTAAGCTTTAGTTTCCCCATGTATAAAATATGAGATTTGGTCTAAATTATTACCAAGGTCATTTTTGAATCATCTGTGATTCTGGAAAGTTATGAAACACAGTCGGTAACCATGGTGAGGAAAGTTGATTGGTGACTCCAGAAATAGACTTATTTTCTCCTTCTGCGTAACACTGATGCTCACCCATTGAGGAAATCACTCCGTGTGTGTTGCCTTAATAAACCAATTTTTTTTTTTCCATAATGAGGAGTTCTCAAAAGTGAATGAAAGATTGTCTTAAATACCAAATAAACAAGCTCCTGTCTCTGTTTTAAACATGAAGCTGAATTATTGTGCTCCTTTGCATTCCTGTTGCAGGTATTCAGAAAGCAGAAGGTGGTGATTTGGTAAATTTAGAAAGTATTTCACATCAGTTCCTGCTGTCTTTTGTGTTTGTGTGAGAACCCCATTCAAAATATGTCTTATTTATTCTTCCCTTAAAATATGCTTTCCTTCATTTTTGCCTTCCTGCTGGCAGCAAGTCCATATCTATAAATACTTGCAGATTTTGTCAAGATCCTTAACAGTTATTTTTTTTGACTAGCTGTGTGAGATTAAGCAAGTCACTTACCCTCTCTGAGCCTCCATCTCCTCCTCTGTAAAGTTGGGATTTTATTTCTAAACTGCTTTTGGCTCCAAAATTCTTTTATTTTTTTCTTTATAGCTTAGTCATCCTGTCTCCAGCCCTAAAGTGACCCATGACAATCAGTAATCTTAGACCTCAGCAAGTCTCTGTCTTTTCTCCTGGTACTTCCTCAAACCAGTATGGATTATTTTTCTATCCCACAGGCATTTCCACATATTTTTTTAAAAGCCTCTGTGACAGTATTACTCCTTTTATTTTTCTGTACATCTTGAGACCAGATTAACTCAACAGCTCAATTTGTTTGGCTTGCATATCTAGATAATAGCATAAACGTAAAATGTTCTTATTTTTGTAGAAATAATAAACATTTCTTCGCCAGCATGCATTGCTGTGAGTCGTTGTTAATGAGAACTAAGCTATTTCTATACTATTGACCTTAGCTATGGAGCAATATTAAGAGGTCAGGTCTTTGATGTTTATCCATATTCCTTATCATCAATGAAGAATCTTCGTTCAGCCCTGCTGGCGTGGCTCAGCAGTTGAGCATCGACTTATGATCCAGAAGATCGCACAGTTCGATTCCTGTTCAGGGAACATGCCCGGATTGTGGGCTCAGTCCCCAGTGGGGAGCATGCAGGAGACAGACAATCAATGACTCTCTCATTGATCTTTCTATATCTCTTTCTCCCTCTCCCTGCCTCTCTCTGAAATCAATAAAGATATATTTAAAAAAAAAAAAAAAAATCTTTGTTCAAATTAGTGTTTTTAAACTGTTGAACTAAAAAAAAATAAAAATCTGTGGAAACGGGTTTAGAGAATGTTCTGGGATAGATTAAGCTTATCTGTTTGTTCAAGAAATACTCTTAGAGTGCCTACTGGGTAGTCATTGGATTATCAGTGGACAAAACAAAGATCCTTGATGTAATGGAGTTATTTTCTCTCACAATAATAAATCAGCATAATAAATATTAGTTATATGGTTTGTTATAAGATGGTAAGAGCTATAGAAAAATGAAAAAGTTGATCAGGAAAAGGGGAATGAAAGGTGGGTTGGGAGCAGAGAGCTGGGTTACAGTGGAAATACAATGGTCAGGGGAAGAGGTGTCGTGGGCAGAAAGGCCCCTAAAGATATCCATGCCCTAATCCTGAACCTGTAAATAAAGTTCTATGGCGAGAGGGACTTTACAGCTTTAATTAAAGTTACAGACCTTAAAATACAGAGATCATCCTGGTTTATCCCAGTGGTCCAATCTAATCAATGATCCCTTAAAAGGAGGGTAGTGGTTTGAGTCAGAGAGACATGGCTGAAGCTGGAGTGATCTGAAGTGCTGGAGAGACTCAGCCTACCAATGCTGAATTGGGGAGGTGGGGAGGGCGCGAGGAGGGCCATGAGAAAAGCATGAGAAGAAAGCGGAGCAAAGACCAACCTCTAACTGATAACCAGCAAGGAAATGGGACTTCAGTCCTGCGGCTGCAAGAAACTGAATTCAGACAACAGCCTAATGAGCCTGGAGGCAGATTTATCCCCAGAGCCTCCCAAATAGGTATGCAGGCCTACTGACACCTTGATTTTGATCTTGAGACTTTTGGCCAAATTATAATGGAAAAAAATATTTGGCCGTTGCGATTCAGCTGCGGACCAGCTGAGCCAGACTTCTGATCTACAGAACTGAAATAATATGGCTGTTGTTTCAAGTCACTGTATCTGTAGTAATTGCTCAAGGCAAAAATAGAAAACTAATGCAGGGGATGAAGAAGTGAGCTGAGGGTGTCGGGGAAGAGCATTCCATACAGACAGAGCAAGGAGAGCAAGTCCTAAAGTGAGATCCGCGTGGACTGTTAGAGGGACAGCATGTGGCCAGTGTGGCTGGAGGGGAGACAGTAAAGGGACATGTAGGAGATGAGGTCAGAAAGGACATTTAGGTAGAGGGTGGAGACCATAAAGGGCTTTGGCTTTTATTCCAAGGGAGCTGGGGAGACATTGCAGCATTTTGATCAGAAAAGCATTATCATTTGGCTTAATTTTTTAAAGGATCATGCTGGCTGTTCTGTAAATAGATTGTTGGGGAGAAACAAGAAGACCAATTAGGAAGTGACAGCAGAAATTCTATGCAAGATGGTGGTGGCTTAGACCAGTGGTAGTGGAGATGAGAAACTGTTAGATTCTCAATATGTTTTGAAGATCAAGTCTATTTCTTTGTGACTTTGATGTGGGATATGAAAGAGAGGAGAGTCAAAGATGAATCTATAGTTTGGGGCCTGAACAACTAGAAAAATGGAGTTGCCGTCAGTCTGAAATGTGGAAAGCTGTGGGTGGAGGACATTTGGAGTGGAGGGGAGAATTGGAGGTCATTTTGGAGAAAGCAAGGATGGAGGTGTCTGGCAGACATCCCTTCGGAGATGCAGTGTGGTAGGTAGAGGAACGGCCCCCAAATCCCCAGAACCTGTGAATATGTCATTGTAGGTAGCAAGAGGGACTTTGCAAATGTGGTTAAATTAAGGACCTTGAGATGGAGAGGTTATCCTGGATTATTTGGATGGACCCAGCCTAATCACATGAACCCTTAAAAGTGGAGAACCTTTCCAGCAGTGGTCAGAGAGAGATATAACTCTGGAAACATTGTCAGAGGGATGCAGTGTTGCTGGCTTTGAAGCTAGAGGAAGGGGGCCATGGGCCAAGGAATGTAGGTGGCCTCTAGAAGCTGGGCATGGCAAAGAAACGAATCCTTCCCTAGAGTCTCAAGAAAGGAACAGTCCTGCCAACATCTGATTTTAGCCCAGTGAGAACCATGTCTGACCTACAGGACTGTAAAATAATAAATTTGCATTGCCTTAAGCCAGCGATTTTCAACCGGTGTGCCACAAGAATTTTTAAAATGTGCAATACCTGTTTAGTCAGGGGCACTGACTTTTCCCTTAGATTGTCAAATTAAAAAATAACAGCCAACACAACAATAGCCATCTGATGTGAATGAATAAAAATGATACCTTTTTTTTTTAATCAGATCAGCAAAAAATATATTTTTTTGTTGTGCCGCAGAATTTTAGTAATTAGTTTATGTATGCCATGAGATGAAGAAGGTTGAAAATCACTGTCTTAAGCCACTAAATTTGTGGTAATTTGTTACAACAGCCATAGAAAACTAATACAGAGTAAGCGGTTGGAGATGAGTCTGGAGGTGAAGAGAGAGGGATCTGGATGTTGAAAGCATAGAGATGGCATTTAAAGCCATGGGACTAAGTGAGGTCACCAATAGAATGCGTAGAGATAGAGAGGAGGGCAGAGCAGGGAGCCATTTGGCACTCAGCGTCAAGGGGTCCTCAGGAAGAAAGAAGGAAGTGGCAGGGCACACCAAGAATGAGTAGGCAGGGAGGTAGGGGGCACATGAAGAGAGGGTGATGCCCTGGAAGGCAAGAGAGGAAAGCATATCAAGAAAGAGAGTGATAGCTTGTGATAAACGCTGCTAAGAAGTTAAGTAAGATGCACCCAGAAGGCATCCCTGAGAACCATCTAGGTCAGTGATTTTCAAAGGGGATTCTCCATCGTGATAAAGAGGGAACTAGAGTAGTTTGTAAATGCTTCCCTCCTCCCCACAACGTCTTCCCTCCTGCCTTGAGAATGGCTAGCCTGTAGCACCCAGAAAGGCAATATCCTTGAAATCCTATTTATTTTAAATCTCACTGTGGAGCATCTCATAGACACTGTTGCTCAGTGTGTGTCTAATGAGTGAATTCTGTAAACGCCGTTCTGTACCTCCCAAACTGCTGGTGCTCCTATGGTTTCCCCTGCGTCAAGGCATCCAGTTCTTAGAAATTAGAAACATGTTTGGTTTGAGGACCTCTCCTGGTGCCTAAAACAGATCACAAGTAGGTATTTGTTGTTTAGGCCTCACAACATTGATTTAAGCACCGACCTTCCGAGGAAGTAGAAACATTCTTTATTTGTCTGGATTCATATTGCCGTTTAGAAAAGAATTCTTCAGGTTTCTCTCAAGCTGATCCACCCATTCATTCAGTAAATGTTGGTTATCTGCTGAGTGCCAGACACTGGGGGAGTCGACAGCAGTGAGCAGAACAGACCAAAACAAATGCCTGTCCTCATGGAGTTTATATTCCAGTGGATTAAGACCGTCAGTAAATAGATAACCTGTATAATCTGTCAGACTGTGAGAAAGCTATGGAGAAAAGTCAGTCTAGAGAAGGGGAATAGAAGCATCAGGTCATGTCAGTCCACCCAGTTATGTTCCCATGGCTTCCTATCTTCTCCAAGTAGAAGCCACAGGGCTTGTAGTGGTCCAGAAGGCCGTACGGATCCGGCCCTCATCCCCTTGACCTCAGCGCCCTCTTGGTTCTCAGCCACACTGGCCTCCGTGCTGTTCCTCTTTGCTGTTCCTTGGGCATCAGCATCATTTCTACCCTTGGCACTTTCATTTCTCTCTACATAGCCACCCCTTCTTTCAGATTACCACCAGGCTAACTCCCCATCTCTTTTTGGTCTTTGCCCAGGTGTCACCTGCTCAGGGGTGCCTTCCTGACCACCTTCTTTTGAAATTCACTTACTCTGCAGGAGGTCACAGCCCAGCAGAGGAGATGGCCAGGCACCACCAGTTGGGCACAACCCCTGGCAGAGCATCGTCCCTCCTGGGGACAGGCCTGCCTGTGGGTTGGAGAACGGTCTCTCAGTTCTGTTGGGAGAGTTCTCAGGAAAGGCCCTGCCTAGTGGCAGCACCATGGGAATCTCCCCCGCCTCTTCAGTTGAATGTTCCAACCCGTTAGTGGGAATTCTGCATTAGTGGGAATTCCCAGTACGTCACACATGGTATAACCCCTCCTACTGAATGTAGCCTCTTGCAGTACAGGGCCTTCTCTCCTGTGGATTCTTGGCACCCCATGAATTTGACTGGGTGTGTTTGGTATGTTCAGCCTGCTCCTCCTTGGCAAGGCTGCTCTTGTTTTCCTTTTCACAAGACATCTCTCTCTCTCTGCACCCTCGGCGACTGCTCATCCGAGTTCTCCGCTTTCAGTTTCACTACACCGACCTTTTATGTGTTTCTTGTTTTTGTTCAGAAACCGAAACTGCATTTCATACATTGCTGGTTTATATCTGCCTCGTTCCCATTTTATTAAAAACTTAGCTTTTCTTCCTCTTCTCTACCACTGTCTGGTCTTACAGCATTAAAAGGAACAGCCCTGCCTCCTCAGGCAAAGTTCCAGGGTCTACGATTTTCATGACATAATAAACAAAATTTATAAGGTAATTGTCACAGGTTGGGTTCCCTGGGAAGCAGGGTCTGACGTGGAGCTCAGGATGTTTATTAGAGCTCTGGAGCTAGAATCGCTCTTCAGGGTTGTCTTTGCTTAAGCTGAGATGGCCAGGATTCTATACTTCAGCATCCCTCAGTCATCGGCGCCTACCTTGGGAAAATTCATGACCTTGGGCCAAAAGGATCTCTGCCGCTGAGGCCATCCCTGCAGAGGCCAGCAGCATCCCCAGCAAGTGCTGAAGAGGGCCTCTGAAGGAGGATCTGGGCAGTACCTCCCAGCTGCTTCTGCACTAATGAGGGTGCAGTCCAGCTACTGCTCCAAAATAGGATGCAGTGTTTTAGTTAAGAAGTAACCTCCATTATCAGCTTTAGTTTGATATTGAAATGTGTTTCATTTCATTGAAAGCATAGGATGTTAGCGCCTGAAGAAGCCATAGAGATCCTCTATCCAGCCCTCTGGATTAAAGGATGGAGAAATGGAGTAATAAAGGGAGGAAATCCCCATATGGGTTTCCCAGAAACAGACCCGAGACAAGGGTTTGAAACTAAGTGGTTTATTTGACAGATGCTCCCCCGAAATAGGGAGAAGAATTTTCCATAGGGAAGTGAGCAAGTGGGACAGGGAGGAGAAGGAAGTCAGTAAAGGGAGTCAGTAAAAGTGCATTGTCATGAGAATTACTGCTGTGGACACCTGGAGCTCAGTGCCCTGCGGGAACTCAAGGAGACAGTCCGCAGACTTTAGAGCTCTACCACCCAGAGGGCAAGGAAGCTAGGATATTTGCCCAGCAACTCCCCATCCATCCTTGACTGAGGCATTAACTGCCATGCATCCCTAGCCCACCCTCTGTATGGGCCTGGCCTGCTCCCAGGGCCAGAGGTAAAGCCACAGGTGTTGCCATGTAGAGGTGAGCCTTGACGACACAGGAGGGGGTGGGAGACAGTGACAGAATCTTCTGCAAGGCCTTGCCGAAAACTAGAGTAGGACTCAGGAGCCCCGACTACCGACAAGGGCCCTTAACACTGATTATTGCACAGCTTCCTACACTGGACTCAAACCCGTGTAAGTCATCTAGTGAGGAGAGTGAGGCTGTGGAGAGAGCAGGAGATACAGTCTCTCTTTTTGGGAAGCAGTCTAGTTGGAGAGCCAAGCCCACATTCACGTCTGAAAGAACACGAGAGAGGATTTTAGGAGCCTTTGCGTCAAGCGTGCAGATGATGCTGTACGCAGGCGGAGCATTGCTGTGTCAGTGCTGAGGTACATCTGTAAGGGGCTGCTCCAGAGGAAAGGGGTGTTTTGTTTTGTTTTTGTTCATTTGTTTGCAGGAGATTGCGTGTGGAGCAGAGTCTCAGTGGAAGTTCGAACATGGATTGATGTGGACTGAGAGGCAGATGGCACACTGGTTAGGAACGGGGGGCCGGCGGAGTGCACCGTCTAGTTTTTATCATACTTCCATCACACAGGGGTCATAGGACGGTGGGCGAATTAAGCCTCAGTTTACTCCTCTGTAAAGGGGGGCCAGTAGAGGGAACTAATTCAGTGCATCCCGTAAGTCATTGATATAAAAACATGTGACCTAAAGCCTGCTGTGGTCGTGATTATTGTTGACAGAGGAGAAGGGAAAGGTGTCAAGAAGTCGAGAAGTTCTGCCCACTCAGACCAAGTTCTCATGGGAGCCTAGGTCCCATCAGAGCGAAAGTTCATGGGGAAACCCAGCCTGTGAAGACATAAACAGGGCTGCTCGTTTGAAAGTGGCATGGGGAAGCAGGGTCCTATCTTCTGCCCTCCTCCTCAGCCACCCACAGCCCCTGAGGGAGTCTGAGAAACCCCAAAGCTGCAGAACAAAAACGATTTCTTTTAGAGGGGTTTTTAAAAACGACTGTAACACCTCATTTGTTCTGTATTGAGTTAGTTTTCCAGAAAGCCTTTTTTTTTAGAATCTCATGTTGGATGAAGTTTTGCTTAAGTGTATTACTTTTTTGCCTTCTTAACAAGGCTGAATGAAAACCTTTTAATCTGTTCTTGATGATTTTTGATTATAGTAATGAACGTTTAGTTACGGTTCTGTGCCTTAATGTGGTGATTTCCAACCTCAGAGGTTCTCAAGAGTTAGGACTGTTTACTTAAGCTGTGCTTTTCAAATTGTAACAAGAAGCAGCGTGGTTTCAAGGAAGGCCCAGGACTTGGGAGCCAGACTGTCCAGGTTTGTATCCCAGCTTTGCCTCTTATTAGCACTGTGACCTTGAACAAGTACTAAACTACTCTTTGCCTCAATGTTTTCTTCTATAAATTGGGAATGATAGTCATACTTAACCCATAGGGTTATTGTGAGAAATAAGTGTTTTTATATGTTTATTGCTTAGAATAGTGCCTGCATATAAAGACTGCCATACAGTTATCTCTGGCTAGTGTGGCTCAGTTGGTTGAGCATTGTCCCAAAAGGTCACCAGTTCGATTCCCAGTTAGGGCACATGCCTAGGTTGTAGGTTGGGTCCCTGGTCAGGGTACGTACAAGAGGCAACCAATTGATGTTTCCCTCTCACATCAATGTTTCTCTCTCTCACTTCCTCTCTCTCTAAAATAAATTTAAAAAAAAACATATTTTACAAAGTACCATACATGTATACAAGTGCCATTATTATTATTGTTATTATTCCTGTTTTTATAATTCTCATAGCATAGTGGTTAAGCCTTTGAGCTCTGAAGCTAAATAACCTAGATTTGGAACCCACCCCCATTGTGATCTTGGGAAAGTTAATTTTCTGGGACTTCATTTACTTATATGAAAAATGGGCCTAATAATACAAACTAGTTCACAGAATTGTTGTGAGGATTAAATGGGATAAAATTTATAAATCCCTTAGCACAGTATCTGGCACATTGTATCACAACCAACATTATTATTAACTATTAAGGCTCTAAATGAGGGATGCTGTAATTGTAATGCAATATAGAGCCAGAAGTTTTTCCTATATTGACTCCTTAGAAGCCTTTAGAAAGACCCTTCTTGTGACTTAATTGGTTTTCAGTGAGCAGAGTTTGTTAACGTATTGATCTTAAATAATAAACATTTTCATTGTGCCTCTTAATATTGGAACAAAGGTGGTGGTGGAGGGCTTGACCGTTTATACTATGTAATACAATGCTTATTATTAAACTGTGATTCAGAACTTGTATTTATGTTGAAGGAGTGGATATTTTTTGGTTAAAAGGTTGACATTAGTATTCATACAAGGGGTAGATGGGAATGACTTGAAACAACACAGGGTAGGCAGCACATTTTCTAATATAGAAGAGTAGAGGCCAAATGTGATTTAAAAAACAACAATAGACCAACAGTGATTTTGCAGCCTTGGTGTGTGTGTGGGAGGGCCCTCAACAAAATATTTCTAGCCTCACCGAATCACTACCTGCCCACTCTCACTTCCTCACAAAAAAAGGACACTCGTAAAACTTGACAATAAACAGACGATTTCAGATTCTGTGAATGCTGAATGTGGTTGGATGTGAAATCCAGGATATTACCAAGCTGTGAGAATCACAGGACATAACATATCCTCTGAGTTCGTTTGTTAGTCATCTGTACCAAACTCTTCCAGTCTCTGCAGCTGTGTGCGTGTGTGTGTGTGTAATTGGCCTGTTTGGAAATTACCAAAATGGAGACTAAATTAATACAAAATGGTAGAGCCATTTCTATTCAGACAAACCTTTGGTTTTCAAAAGTCTCAGATGATGATAAACATGGGAACCCAGAAGATGCTAAGAGGGATAGCTCAGAGGGTAAAGCCAGTTAGATGTACATCGCAGAAGCTCCCCCACTCCCAATTCATTGTTGCTCTGCCCTGTTTTCCTTCTCAAATTTCTTCCCCCTTTAACTCTCTCAGTTTCTTTTTCTGAAAATGAGTACTTTCGGTATTGATTTGATACTGTGAAGGTCACCAAGTTTAAGAAACGTGTGTGTGTGTGTGTGTGTGTGTGTGTGTGTGTATAGTTTATATATAAAATCTAAAAATTTTATAATTTTTATCTATATAAGCAACTTTTAAAACTTCATGGGTAAACCAAACTATTTGTCATAACTGTTTACAATTCTAGTCCTTCCAGTCCAGTGATAGTAGATCCATAAATATAATTATATTGAAAGTATCACATATATTTCAACTCCTCACTAGAGTCACTAAGTTGGGAAAAAATCTTTACTTCTTTGATTCTCCATGTCATTCATTCTTGAGCACATTGCTCCCATATAGTTTGAAAGCATGTTATTGAATTTATTTCCTTTTTTCTGAGTTTCCAAAATTTACTAGATTTCTAAAATTTACTAGAAAGTTTTGACTTCTATGCACTCAGCTCAGCTCACGTGGATCCGAGATCTGCCACCCCTCACAAACAGCCTGCGAGGAAAAACATACCTGCACGCCCAGGTATCAATATGACAAGTGACAAGGTTGCAGCCCAAAGTCCATTTATAAACTAATTGCTATGAACCAGGCTCCAGGTACACTTTTTCCTCTAGAGACAGTGTTACAAATATCATAAATGATGAGTGTCACAGGCCAGCCCACACAACTGCTGTTTGGTGTGTGGTTGGTCATCCATCCAACCATCCTTCTATCCATCAAATACCTAGCAAGTTCCTACTGTGGCCAAGCAGCGTGCTGTGCCCGAGACTGCATCCAAATCCTTCATGGAACATTTGCAGTTAATAGAGATGAAAGGCACAGTATATTAACATTCGGCAGTTCTCATCCGCTTACCAAGAAATTGGCTTTTTAATCTTTATAAAATAGGCCCACAAATATTTATTGAAGGACTACTATATACCAGGCTCTGTCCCTGTCACTAGGAATAAAAGACAGCAGATGACCTCTGCCTTCAGGGAGCTTCACAGCAGAACTTGAAGAAAAGTGGGTTTGATTAGAGAATAGAGAGGTTGGTACAATTTTCTGAAGCGCCTTCTGGGCTTTTTCAGTGACTTCTTTATGCTCAGAGCACTAATGCTTTGTTTGCTTCAATCCCCTTCAAAACTTAACATCCCAGAAGGGGTTATGACTTCTGTGAAAACCAGCTCTGGGTGTTACCAATATCACTCTCAAGCTTACCAACTATTATAGGGCTCTTTTTTTTTTTTTTTTAACCTCCCAAACCAAAGAGAAACCTTTGAGGGTTATAAGAGTATGGAAGGGAGTGGGAGTTAGGCAGAGTGTGTTTTCTGGTGTGAGGAAGAAATAAACTGAGACGGAATAGCAGAAGGAAGGAGCCTCCACAGAGCCTCACACACTGAGCAGAGCAAACGTGGCTGCATCCCCTCAGTGTCCCCTCGTTATGGGACAGCACAGTGGACTGTCCAGAGCGCGTGGGACTTTGGTGGAAAAGGTGGGAGGCAACAGTCAGCTTATCAGAGTCGACAAGAGAGTCTTGATAATGGCCTGTGAGGGACTGCCTGACCTCTGACCTCTCCTCCTTACTCTGTCTGCTCTCGCCTGAGCAGGATCCTGCCTCCGTGCCTTTGCACATGCACATGGTCCTCTGTCTAGTACACAAGTTTCCCAGTTACCTGCACATTTTTTAGTCCCTCACTTCATGCAGGTCTCTTTGCTCAGTGTTACCTGACTAGAGTCCATTCTGACCCCTCTGTATTAAATAGCACTCCCCCACAGTCCCTCTCAGCTTCATTTTTCTTTATAGCACTTAACAGTTTCCTGGCATTGTTAATTTGTCTACTGTCTGTTTCCTTCTATAAGAATGTAAGCTCCATGAGAACAGGGTCTCTGTTTCCTGTGGCCATGACACACCATTGCATGTTGTAGAAGAAATTAGAAGGTGCATACACACGCACACACACACACACATTTGTTTCAGAGAGTGGAAGAGAGAGGGATGGAGAGATAGAAACATCAGTGATGAGAGCCATTGATCGGCTGCCTCCTGCAGGCCCCCTGCTGGGGATTGAGCCTGCAACCCTGGAATGTGCCCTGACTGGGAATCAAACCAGAGATCTGGATCATAGGTCGATGCTCAACTGCTGAGCCACGGCTGCTGGGTGAAGGTGCATATTTAAAGAAGGGGCTTGTAGCCTAGAAAGTGCTTTTCCTAAAAATAATAAAATTTTTAAAAGATCTTCTAAAAGTTTTTAAATCTTTAAAAAAAGGTGGGTTTTTTAAAATCTCTTTTCAGCCTGCCATTTACTTGTATTCAATTTCAAGACCACTCTGGGTGGGCAGAGGGTGCAGTTGGTGATAGTATTCTGTATTCTTCTACTGGAAGGTTGTGGGATGGGGGCCATTTGTGATTGCATTAATTATTTATCTTTCACTGTTTTTTTTCCCCCTTCTATTTCTAATTTTTTATTTTGGTAAATTCAAAATCTCCAGAAAGTGTGCTGGAATAGTTCAGTGAACATCTGCATACCTTCACTTAGATTTACCATTTAACATTTTGCCACATTTGCTCTCTCTCAAGGTATGCATATTATTACAATTCTCACTGAACTATTTAAGAATAATTTGCAGCCCTGGCAAGGTGGCTCAGTTGGTAGGAGCGTCGTCCCATACACCAAAAGGTTACGGGTTTGATTCCCAGTCAGGGCACATACCTGGGTTGTGGGTTTGATCCCCCTCGGGGCGAGTATAGAAGGCTGATATTTCTAACATCAGTGTTTCTCTCTCTCTCTCTCTTTCTCAAATCACTAAAATGTGTCCTCGGATGAGTATTACCAAAAAAAAGAATAAGTTGCAGATCTGACCCTTCACCTCTAAGTACTTCAGTTTGTATCACCTAACAGGGAGATACAGTTACCATATTCAGGAAGTGTGGCATTGATACAATAGCATTATCTAATGTCAGGCCTGCTTTGATGATGTGCTTTATGACAACAATACACATCTAACAACAGGGAAGAAGTCTCAATCCAGGGAGCAGTCTAGGATCACACATTGCATTTCGTTATCAAGCCTCTTTATCTTTCTGTTTGGCTTTTGACATTAACATTTTTGAAAAGTGCAGGCCATTTGTTTTGTAAAATGTTCCCCAATGTGGGCTTATTTTATATTTCCTCATGATTAGAGTTAGGTTATGCATTTTTGGCAGAAATGCTACATTGATGACAATCCTAATCTCCTAAGTGCATCACCTCAGCAGGTACATGATGTCAGGTGGTCACATCAATTAATGACATTAATTGTGGTCACTTGGTTTAGGTAGTGTCCAGATTTCTTCACTGGAAAGGTACCTTTTTCCCTTTGTAATTTAGAAATAGTCTATTGAGAGATACTACAAAACTATGTAACTGTCCTACTCCCCAGCAAACTTTCACCTAATGGTTTGGGGATCTCTGGAGATTCTTGCCAGAATCCATTATAAGGATGGTAGTTGCAAAATGGTGATTTTCTAACTTTCATTCCTTATATATTTATAAGTTGGCATTCTATTATAAGGAAGAGTTTTCCCTTTACCCATTTGTTTATTTCCTTATTATAAATATGGACTTGTGAATTCTTTTCTTTAAAATCAGTGTGTTGTAATCCATTACTATCATTCATTTTGATGCTCACATTGTTAGATTGGCTGGCTTATCTGACTCAACTGATCCCTAGCATCTGGGGAAAGAAATATCTAATCCCAAGAGTAAGAAGTACTTTTCAACGTGCTTCTGAAATTTTAATTGTGTTCGAATCACCTGGGGCCCAGATTCCGCATTCCTAACAAGCTCCCTGGTGATGCTGATGCTGATGGCCTGTGGACTGCAGTTGACACAGCAAAAGCATAGGAGTCTGCAGACTGATCTGGAAGACTTAAAACACGTCTTGTATTAGGATGAAAAATTTGCCTAATTTGCATAGAAGAGACTCATCTTTTGAAGTGTGTGTAAGCTCTGGTAGGCAGAAGGGAGAGAAGAGCCACACCCCAGCTACTCAATTCTCAGAAACGGTGATAATGAGGAAGGCTGTATTCCCCTCACTCGGGCTTGTTTTGGCATTTCCCTGGAAATCCTGACCTTTCAGGGAGCTGCCTTCAGCTCCTGACACCTGGGATCAGGGGAAATAGTGACAACCTCAGTGGAGGATGTGTCTCTACCAGCATTCCCCATTAGTCAGACTGAACTTTATTGATATCAGGGGAAATCAGGCAGTTTGAGCTCTCTTCATCAAAAATAAATGTTCAATTGTTCTTGCTCTGTGGGAATTATGAGCTTTCTGTCATTTGTGGATTTCAGTGGCGTTTGGGCAAATAATTTTCTTTTTCCCTTTTAAAGCCATTTCTAGACAGATTGTTCCTGGCACTCTGGCATCTGCAGTTTGCAACCGCTACATTCATAAAAATGCCAAATGTACATGGTATTTTGCATTGCTTGGTAATCTTGTTTAATCTGTTTACATTTTTATCAGTAATCCTTATTTCCTTACATAATTTCATTTACCCATCTGTCATCTGACTTTTACATTTTCCCTTACCTCATTCTACTGAGAATGGATGGGGCCTTCCTTACAGGAGAGAACTTTACAAGCAAGGAAATCCTTCTGTGGAGGTGACACATTAGAAATCAGAGGATACCTAATGTTATGGACTGAGTGTTTGTGTCCCCCAAAATTCTTGTGTTGAAATCCTACTGCCTAATATGTCCTAAGGAGGTGGGCCTGTGGGAGGTAATTAGGATTAGATGAAATCATAAGGGTAGAGTCCTCATGAAAGGGATTAGTGCCCTTACAAGCACGAGAGCCTTGCTACCTCTGCGCTGCTCTTGGCCACGTGAGGTTACAACAGTAGTCTGCTCTCTGCAGTCTGGAGGAGGGTTCCCACGAGAACCCAGCTGTGTTGGCACCCTGACATTGGCCTTCCAGCCTCCAGAACTGTGAGAAGTCAATTTCTGTTATTTATAAGCCTCCCATTTTGTGATATTTTGTTACAGCAACCTGAACTAAGACACTCGTTGATGTAAAATTACTTAATCATCCTAGTTTCGCAGCTACTAATGAGCACTGGAGAATGAAGGAGTGTGGAGCCGATGTGCTCACACCAACTTATTGAACAGAATCTGGAAGATTTCCAAAGTGAATGTTCTGTTTGTGTTTGTTTGTTTGCTTCCTTGCTTTAATCTCTACCATTTGTATGTTTTGCTGTTTCTGGCATTTAGATAGATATACCTGATAATAGTATTAGACTTGAGTAAAGCTTAGGTGATTCCTGACTTACGAATGAATGATTCACAACTTCAGATGTCCCAGTGCTCTTTCTCAGCTCCCCCTTCCTTCCAGAAGGCTGGCCCCGCCTCCCTGCTGAGGGATGCTAGGTACTCTTCCCCTTACTGCAAAGAATCTACCTGCTGCAAGAGCCCCCTTCTCTGCCAGAAGTTCTGTAGATCCCTTTTTTCGTCAGGCACATGCTTATTGCTCATGGAACTGTGTGGAGTTAGTAGGGACTTTACCTTCACTCCCTGGGTAATATGTGTGTTGCAGAAGGTGTTTAGTATAGCCTCACTGTGAAACATTACTTCTAAAACCTAACCTGGAAATCTCCTAGTTAGATGCATAAACAAGGAGGTGCTTTTTATGTTTTCTTTGTTAGAAGATGTCATCTGAAGATTTCTAACATCAAACTGCATAATTGGCTTGGCCTGGTGCGAGATGATTGCCCACAGAGGTTCCATGGTTGCTATAGAAGCCCGGGGCCAGCAGGACCGGTGGTCTGCACAGGCCACTGTTAGGTATTCAGGAGTGTGGCCATGGCAGGGGGCCAAGCCCCTGTGGAAAACAGAAAGGCTGTTTCAGTGCCTTGAGTGCTAGACACCTGGTACCAATTAGACCACACCTGCTTTCTGTTTGGTCTCTCCTGTCTTTAAAAAAAAAAGTCACTGAAAATCAGAAATGTTTCAGATTCTGATTCAGACCTCTACGTATCTTTATAACCTCTTAAAACTGTGTGTAAAATCTGGTCATAGTAGTAAGAGAGCAAGCTTCACCTGTTCTCTCTTCCAGATGTAGAAGAATATCTCATTCTGACTTTGAAAAATTCTCAGACAGGCAGGCTACTTCACACACATGCACATGCACACAGGCACACACATAGGCACATGCGCGCACACACACACACACACACAGCTTAGGGCTGCTGCAGCATCCTTCACAGGGCCCCAAACAATGTTCAACATGTAGGTTCTTGGAAGTGTTTGGTAAATAAATGATCCAAAGCAAGAAGGAATGGCAACTGGGTGCATTTTATTTTCATTTCCCATCTTACCAGCTTTTTCAAAACATCATTTTGATTCCGGCAAACTTGGATCCCTCATTATATTTCCAGGGCTATGTTTGAACACTGCTTGAATGTCAGCCCCTGGCTGTTAGTGCGCACACATATCCATAGACTGACTGGCTATACCAGACACAGAAGCTCCTACTTAGTTGACGTGATTAACTGGGGGAATTGGTTGGAAGGCTGCAGAGTACTCTGAAAGCTATGTGTACCTTTAATTTTACCCAAAAGTCTTGAGATGATGTCTTAGAGGGTTACTTCATAACAGTGTGGCTGCATTAATTTTTATTTACTGAGTTGCTACAGAGGGTATTATAAGTTCAACCAGCAGTGATTGAGCATCTGCTGGTTCACAGACCCGTGCTGGGCCCTCTCTGTCCCTGCCTTCAGGTCATTTACCACCTGAGCCAATAGGCTGCATAAACATGAAACATCAATACTAATACTACACTGGTTAAATAGCAGGTGTGCTGATCTCCAGCAGAAAAGAGAGTCTCAAATGAGTGGGGAAAGGCCGGGAGGAGGAACAGTTTGGGAAGATGTAGCACTGACTTGGGCTTAGTGGGTGCTGAAGAGGAGGAGAGGGAGGGCATTCCACTTACTGGGGAGCAGGATAAGCAGAGGCTAAAGGTTGCTGTTCACATTGAGTTTGTGACAGTGAGGAGTCTCGTCCATTGTGGAGTAGAGGTTCTATGTTGGAAGGAGTGGAGATAAGGCAGCAGAGCTTGTAACACCCAGAGGTGTTACGCTGCCGCAGAGCAAAGTGGTCTGGAAGGTGGTCAGACTGCCCGAAGATGGTCCTGGAGGCACCTTGCTGGGTGTCACTCCTGCCTCGTTTGTCCTGAGCTACGTGATCCTGGTTGTCATGCAAACTCTCTGTGGCATAGTTTCCTTGTGTAAAATGAGGACAATGATTTTATTTGTCTCACAGGGTTGCTGTAAGGAATAAAAGAGATAACAATAACATAAACTGCTTAGCACAGTGCTGGGTACTTAGCAGAGTCCATTACATCATCAGTTATTAGGCAAGGGAAATAAGTAGTGGCAGCTTTGCTTTAGAAAGCTGACTTTGGTATGCAGGATGGGTTTTCATTTGTTGAAAACTTCCTGGAGTGAGCCTGAGGAGGCTTTGTGGAGTTTTCCTTTTACCTGGATGGAGTTAAGACAGGAACTTAGAGGTGTCACCACCATTTCCAGACTCTGTAAGAAGGGACAGGAATGTGTACAGGATGACCTGTTGAGCGAAGCCGTTCTGTTTTCACTCCCTCTCCATTTCACAGATTTTAAGATTCATCACGCTTGACAGTCATTCAGAAATGATTTGGTCAAAGTAATAGGCAGTGTCCCTTACTAGCCATAGAGAAATCTCAGCTGGTCTGTTAAAGGAAGTGAATTATTGGGCCAGAAGTAACTGGAAGTTTGTTTGCTTGCCTTTTGGTTTCTTGGTTAATATTTTATATTGTGTATCCAGAGGCTTCTGTGCTAACAGAGATGAAATAGAGAATTGAATCTTAATAAATCAAAATAGAAAATAACTGAATATCCCTGTAAGAATTGTCGCGCCTGATTTACATAACATGCACATGCCAATTCTGTTGTATTTACACTTTGTGTGGCTAAGAAAACGGAAGGCAGCTCTCCATATAAAAACAGGAATTCTTTTCATACTTTTCCTTGAAGCTTTTCTTTCTTTAAACTATGAGATTTTTAGCTGAAACGAAGTTTTATTCATCCAGTAGGAGGTTTAAATTCTTACTAAGCTTTTGTCTTTGCAAAGATATGAATAAGTCCCACTTCAGTTCTGTCTTCATGGTTGAAATTGTATGGAGATTTTTATAGCACAAGCATTACAATATGCGAAGAAACAGCATCTTCAGAGGATGACATTACAGAACACATTTTTGTTTATCATAGTAAGTTTTACTTCCTGGGGGCTACTTGCCTATATTTTGATTCTGAACATTATAAGTGTTTCCATGTATGGCATGGAGTGTTCTTATGTACCATTTCAGTGGTTTCAAGGGTCAAGGCTTATAAATGCTAATAGTTCTGGTATAGGGTGCCAAATATAGTGCTGTGCACTTATTGACATCAACAGTTGCTAATTAGGTCTTGATGATATTTGTGTCTTATAAAACAGAAAAGAGGTGAGTTAAAAGTGAGTGTGACTATAGTGTTTTAAGAAAATACATCTCTCTAGGTCTTAGTCCATGCGGCCTTTAAAATTTACTATCATATTGTATGGGTGTATATGTATATGTTTATGTGTATATGTATCAGTAATCTCTGTAACTATTCAAGGATACATAACACAGATTAGTTCTATGCCAGGTAGTGTAAGTACTCATCGATATCAGATTCCTTTGAACTGATTCAAAAGGATATGTAGAATTAAGTGCAGTATAAATGGCACTTACTCCCCTCCCTTCAACGTGCAGTTCTGCTGCTGCTGCTCCAGTCCCTGCCAGGTCATCCTGTGGCCATCTTCTCTCTGTGTGTCTGTGTCTTCACATGGCTTTCTCCCTGTCTGTCTCTTTCCTGTTCTTACAAGGACACCAGTCCTATTAGATGAGGAGCCCAACTACTCTAGTATGACCTCATTGTGACTGGATTATACTTTCAAAGACCTTATCTCCATATAAGCTCACAATCACAGGTACCAGGGGTTAGGTACTTCAACAACAAGTCTTGCGGGGGAAGGGGGGCACAATTCAATCCATAACGAGCATTTAGAATAAATCTGTGCAATATTTAACATGTAATAAACATGTGTGTGAAGTGTGTGTGTTTAATGTGGCATATGGAAACAATAAAGTACAGAAGTGTGAAACATTCACATTGTTGTTGAGTATGGGTATTACGTCAACTTTTAAAAGATAACTTCTATTTATTCAGTTTTATTAATGACTAGTTTATTATTTGATACCTCTAAAGTGAATTATCTTATATGGCATAAAGCATTCATACAAGTACTCGTGCCTATGCTTGTAAGTCAGTTTCTAATTACAAATATTCTTTCCTTTTCTAGTAAAAATGAGCACCCCCACTTAAGACTTTGGACTTCATTGGTAAAAAGGAGTAAAGAATAAATTGTTCAGGAAATACTGTAAAGGAAGTGATAATCTACTAATTTATAATTATCAACTTCCAAATAACTCCCTTGTCAGTATATGTGATAAGCATCATCCTTCTGAGATTTTTAGGACGTGAAGTATCATTATAAGTTGCTTAAATTGAGAACAACAATTCTTGACAAAACTTACCTTTTAAAAACGTAAGTGAATACATGGAATTACTTGTCTTCCTTGGATTTTTCTGCAGTTTTCTTAATTTAGTAAATTAAAATGCTGGTATTCAAGTGATCATCTATCAAAGGCTCCTCTTTTGTAATTCAACAATATAGGTAGTGAATGGACCTCTGTCTGATGACTTTTGTGAAAAGTACTTTGAAACTCTTCTACCCTGTTCACATATCTTCTTGATTTGCGTATAATAGTCATCCAAAAGTCTAGAAGGGGAGAATATTGTCAGTACCTGTCAGCTGCATAAATTCCTTTCAGCATCAGAGAATTAGAAGTTCCTTTCTGTCTCCTTCATCTGTCAGGCCAAATCTAGTTCCCTTATTTCAAATGTGTCCTCTCTTGTTGCAGCTGCTCTCCTTCAAAGGAGATGAGATGGTGAGTTCTCGCCACCCTGTCCTTCAAGGCCTCTTCTCAGACCAGGATGCAGGCTGCCATGGCTGGCCACAGACAGGCTGGACTTTCCAGGTCAGGCCAGCCTGCGGCACTGTCTCTAAGTAAGTAAGCAGAGTTTACCCCTTGAAGTCCTGTGTTTTCTCTAGATGAGCATTCTCCAGGCCCAGGTAGGATGGGAAAATACTTTCTCTTGAAGTACCACTAGGACTGTTGGGTGTCTCGAAGGCAGAGGTGAGAGACAAAGCCTGCTCCTTGGAGAACAGGAGAGAATGCTTTGGTTTAATATTCCTTTTCTCTTTGTTGGTAGACTCTCTTCACTGTGACACAGGAGAAAGGTAAGATTGGGGCAAACCTTTACAAAGAAGAATAAAAAATCATTTCTAATTCTCTGAGCCATTTGACGATGATGGTGATGGTGAGGATGATGATGATACCACCACCTTTTGGTAGTTAAATCGTAAAGTTAAGATGTTGCACTAAAAGTGTTCTGGTTTGAAACAGTCATCAAAAGCTATTGGAATTATACAAGTGATCAACCTTGGGCTACAGGAAGCTTCTAATTGCTGTCATCGATACAGGTTCACAGAGATGTTGTCCGGGTCAGGAATTGGCAAACTATAGCCCAAGGGCCAAATCTGGTTCACTTCCTGTTTCTTAAAGTTTTGTTGAAACACAGCTACATACATTCCCGTGCATGTCGTTTTTGGCAGCTTTTGTCCTGTGCCGGCAGAGTCGAATAGTTGGAACTATGGCCCACAAAACCTAAAATCTTTACCATCTAACCCGTTACAGATAAAATTTGCTGGCTCCTACTTTAGGTAATGCTTCTAAATTGTGCAACTATATAATTGAAGAACTTCAAGGCCTGTTAGAGATTGTGTATTTCAAGTCTAAAGTGATTTTATAGATGGACAGGTCAAAGCACATGAAATGACTTGCCAAGAGTCTTACTGTTTGTTGATGGTTTTCTTTTACTTTTTTAAAAAAAGACTTTCTCATAACTTTTTTTTATGATAAGATACACATGAAAAATTTATCATTTAACCGTTTTATGTGTACAGCTCCCTGACATTCAGTACAACAGTGTGAATATATTGTGCAACCATCACCACCGTCCGTCTCCAGGACTTCGTCATCTTCCCAAACTGAAACTCTGTACCCATTAAATAATAACTCTCTGTTCCCCTCCCCTCAGTCCCTGGAACCACCATTCTACTTTCTGTCTATGAATTTGCCTACTCTGGGTACTTCATGTAAGTGGAACCATACTTTAAGTGAAGGACATATGCTTTACAGAAACAGGTAAAGTCCAGCCTTGGCCCCTGACTGGTTCACCACTTGACTTGATCCAGAGTAAACTGATCAAATTTTCTTAATGTCCTCAGCTCTAAAATGACAAATCTCTTCCTGAAGAATACAACACAGTATCGTGATAATAGTCAATTAAAATTAAAAAGGGAGATCTCAAAGTTTATATGGAATAGTCACAAAGTATTAACTTTGCAGTTCAGATATTTGCTTCCAGTATTTCAGGACAAGAGAGCACAAGATAATACTGAGGCAGTAACTTTGTGAATCAGAGCCAGAGATGAAGGATGATAGCTGAGGTCTCACGACCCACTCCTGGGGAGGATCGAGCATACTTCTCTGGTGACGAGTTCAAAGTTTGCAGAGTTCCGTATCTCCCCATCCAGGACAGTGTTGCCTACACACCGTCCGTGTCTTGTTCTTCGTACTTCCCTTTTTTGTGCTTTGTGCTCATCGTTGTTCTGTTTGCACAAAGTTATTTCAGACAGGGTAGAATATAATTGATTCCATTTTAGGTTACTAAATAGGTCGTGTTTCAGTCCTGCCTTTCTAAGGCTATACCCAGGTCATTCAGTTGGAGTTCTGAGTGTTCATAAAACTCTTTAGACTTCCGTGTACGTGCCATTTCCTGATTTCATCTTGAGATTAGTGATCTGCGCCATGCTTTTCATATTTTACTCATTTAGCACTTAGAGATAAACCTTATTTTAAAATTCCTGTAGGGGGAGGGAGGGCACTTGGCAGGAAAGTTAGGTGACCAACTGCTGCCTCCATGGACTTCATAAAAGCAAATAAATTCTAAGGGATTTGTCTAACTATCTGTTTGTCATCAGGCCTTAAGTTATATCCTATTTTTATTGTTGTTTTGTCCCAGTAGCAGGAAAGTGTATAGACACGCAATTCTTAAAATTAATTCAGCAAGCATTTGTTTGCTTACTATGTGCTAAGTGCATTACTTGTATTATCTCATATAATCTTCTTAAAAACTCCTGAGATTTGTATTTTTATTATATCCATTGAAGTGATGAGAAAACGGAGACCCAAAATAGTTCTTTGCCCTATGACGCTTAGCCAGTAAGAAGAGATTGTGCTGAAATTTGAACGTGAGCAGTCTTGACTGCAAAGCCAGATTTCATTTATTTGTCCATTCCTTCAGCCAGTATTTAATGAGAGCCTATTATGTTTTAGACTTAATTCAAGGGATACAGCAATAATGGTAAATGCCTTGCCCTCGTGGAGCTTATACGCTGTTAACCACTTTTCCACGAAGCCATCTTGGGTTCTCATTTGTCATCTAACCTAAGATGCTTTGATGCTGGTGGTTTTTTTCAGCTTCTCATTAAGGTTTGGTAAATGGCAGGAGCTTTTCCAGTCAGCTAGGATGACGTCTTCCAACAGAATTGAAGAAACCATTGGAGACAAATATTGTTTCTTTCCTCTTGAACTATCAAGGACAAGTTATCACAGCATCTGAGACTATTGTAGGGTTTTTCACCCTGAAGGTCAAGAATTAAGAATGTCTATCTTGTATTATAGCTAATGTCCCCTGCTTTAATTTATTGCCAGTTTTCTCTTAGCTTTTATGCAGATCTATTTAAAAATCAACCAGTATCTTAGTCAAGTTGAAGACAGTATGACACATTAATTTTCCCTTTTGTTTTCAAGAGATTTTTGTTGTTGTTGTTGATCCAAGACAAAATTGTGATGCACAAAAGAGAAGATCATCTTTGGTGGTTTGCAATCCTCTTTCAGATACTCTTTCCTCCCTCTGGCTCCCCAGCCTCCTAGCCAGCAAAAAGTTACAGTTAATGACTTGCTAAAGTGTTGACTTGTAACTAAAACCTCCTGTTGTCCTATGGAGTAAGAAGTCTACTAATCCTGGTGAGCTGTGGATAGCTCAAGAGATGGCTCCTAAGGGCTCAATTATGACCTGCCTGGAGACTATACATTTTAATATAAAACATTTCTGCTAACCCTTCATTTGAGAGGAGTGAGTAAAGATTTAACACACCATGTCTACCATGTTGAACTGACCCAAATTATTAAACATTTTGGGGGAACTAGTTTTCTTTGTATGATTTTGAATTGCTTAGTGAAATATTTAGGTTTCCCCATCTTGATTTTTAAAAATGGGTGTGATGAATATTGTTGCAAAGGAAGGAGTACTTTCTTATCATTTCATGCCTTATTTTGTGCTGCGTCCTGTCTGGATCCATTGCCATGCCTGGAGTGTCTCATTTGTTCTGCAAACAATCTTTGGATATATCTTAGTATCAGGACCTCTGCTGGGTGGTCCATAGAATTACCATGTATACGTTTTATTTTTTACAGTTTACAATTTGAAAAACCCTTCTCACTTACCTCATTTAATCTTCTATATGCTCATTATAACAGCATACAAGTATATAAAGAAGATCTTCCCTGCAGGCCAGTGATTAAGATGATAATATTAATCTCAATTTTCAGTGGAGGAACATGAAGCCAAAGAAAGTTAAGTGGCTTGCCCTGACTAAAAACCAGGTTCTCTTGACTGAATCCAGAGGCCTTTCTTCTAAACCATAGCTATGTGTAAAATCAGGACCTTTTCAATCTATGTGCCTAGTAACCTTTGGTATTTGAATGTTTATGTTACTAAGTTTCTGTAGTGCATTTGCCTCAATTGAATTTCATATCTTTTTTTGGTAGTACTTTTTTTTCTAACTTTTCTATAATCACTCCTAACTTAGAATCATCCACATTCAGATTTGATGGAATATTCTTAGTTTCTGCAGTTAAGTTATTTGTTCATTTATGATCCTCAGATTTAATCTGACCTCCCAAAATAACAGTTGTGGTTCTATAATGATGGTTTAAAACATCATCACCCTGATGATTGGAATAAATTCAGTTTTTCCTTATAGTCTGTACCTATTTTAGTTACAGCCCCTGTTCAGTATAAATGAAACTTGCTTCAGCCAGCTGTTGACATCACAGTAAAGAAAATACAGCTAGTTTTTCTGCCTCTCAAAGGAGAAAAAAATTGTAGATCTGTCTCTTTAGCATAATGTATTTAAAGCACTTTGAAATATTTATTTAACTAGTTTCACGGTCTTTCACAGACTAATCTTATCCCTATACCTATGCTGTTTATCTGTACCCACTTTTAGTATATTGACTTAATTTCTCCCTTTTTCTGGCTTTCTCATTTAATACTATAGCATTTGGTATTTTTACCTTGCTGTCTGTGTAACTGGTAGAGTCTTAAGCATGTGGGACTCACTTCTTAACCACCCATGGTATTCCATCTTTCAACTAGAGTTTTTGTCATTTGATCAGGTTCCATTTAACAATTTATTAATAAATTTGGTAGGTTGCTCCATAATTTTTTCTTGTGGATAAGTCTGTAATCCCTGGGGTGATTTTAATTAGTAGTCCTAGAGGGCAGGGATTTTGCCTTAGCACATCCTTTATAAATATCCCTCCAAGAGGAAACCAAAGGAAGAATAGACAGAATATGTTTTAGAGTATGTGCAATCATTCAGCTTTTCAGTCAGTATTTATTTGAATGCTTACCATTTGTCATCCACTCTGCTAGGGATACACAGTCAAGCAATGTGTCCGCTGGGCTTACACACTAGTAGGAGGTTCAGACAAATCATATAATCCAAGACAGTGTGATATAGGACTTGAGAAAATTGGTTATCAGTTGTTATGTATGTGTGTGGTGTATGTACATCAAGGAAACTCTTAAGCAGCTTTGAGGTGCCTGGGAAGGTGGCCTTTGAGTCATCTGATACCTAAAGGATAAGTAAGAGTTGGCCAGGTTTAGCAAGGATGGGGAGAGGTGAGGGGATTGGGGTAGGGCGCTCATTTGAAAGAAGACCTATCTTTCTAGCCAGAGGGTGAAAAGGTTCATTATGGCTGCAGCATGGAGTTCAAGGGAGAGCTACAGAAGTGACAGGGATCTGAGATGGGCTTATTAGGTGTTGGCTTTATCCTAAGAACAAGGGTTGTTTTTTGTGGGGTTTTCTTTTTAGGCCAGGGAGCAGCATGATCAAATTTGTAGTGAGAGAGAGTCCTCTGGCTATGCTGTAGAGAATGTTTTGGCGGAGAAGAGCTGTAGGAAGACTGCTTAAGAGTTCACTGGAGTAATGGAAGGTAGAGATGAGAGTGATCTGAACCAGGGTAGGTTAAGTGGAAGGATTCAAGAGACATTTAGCAGAAAGAGTCCTTGAGAATTATTGATTGCAGGGAGAGCTGCACTAAGAGAAAAAGACATGGTCAAGGGTGATTAGAAATCCTTCAGTTCCCTGTTCCCCTCCCACTCCTCCATCATTGATTTTAGGCAATCATAAATTTTGAGCTGTAATATCCATGGCCATAAAATAAATACATTTGGACCCAGTAGGACACTTTAAATTTTAATATATTCTAAAATCTTTCTGGAAAATTTTTTAGAATACAGAAGGTAGTTTTATGTTAGAGATATTTTATGTTAAAAGATTAAATAGCATACTTAAGATACATAAAATAATTTATAAGAATGAAAGTCATATTATTTAATATTTCAGGAAAATGTAAAGATATAACCCTGTTTTAAAATGTTATGCCATTAAACAACAGTTCAACAGTTCATTGATGATATATTTATTAGATAAGGAAGGAATGTAAACTTTTCAGTACAGAATTGCCCATCCATTGTCCAGCTTTAATGGAAATAAAAATCTAGACATAAAACATAATTAAAATATTTGTTAGGTATATGGATAGTTCCAAGTAGTTCTAAGGGCCATCCAGAGCCATTTGTAGTTCCCTGGACAAATCTGGATCAGTGATCAAATGAAACAAGTTACTGCTTTGGGATTATGCTTCTTTGATAGGAAATCACCAGTGTCCAGTTCACTCCTAAACACCATCTAAGCAGTTATTTCCTGCCCTCCCTTCATCCATTCTTCTGTCCCTTTGTTCCTTTATTTTCTTTAAGTTAATTTGTTTCTTACCAGACCTCCCTTAAATTTTTGGACTTGAGAAGTTCTCTTGAGAGGTATAAATAATATGGAACTAGCACATTTTTTTTGGTTGTGGCTTTACCAAAATCAACTCTGTGATTATGAATTTGCAAGTTCTCAGGATCTTGGGTTTGACATCTGTAAAATGAGAAAGCTGAACTAGATTAGTGATAAGGGGGCTCCCAGCTATGACTCTTTTATCTGCCTTTTCTTTTTCCTGGTCCTGCATATCCAGTTGCTTCCAGGCCTTTGTTTACTTGAGGGTCCCACTGGTACTTGAGATTTGTTATCAGAGCCACCCCTCATATTGAGCCTTCTGTGGTTTTTCCCAGCCCCCACTGTCAGAACCAAGGGACTAAAGAATGAATTACTGGAAAGCTGTCCCAGGGGAGGAGAGGCAACACAGCAGCTGAAAGTCTTATGTTTAAATGCTTAGAACCTGCACATAGGTCAGGAAACTTGCCCCTTTGTAACATTCTCTCTTGCCTTTTCTATTGTTGTTATTTTTTTAACCAGACAGAAGTTGGAGTTTTTTGCTTTATTTTTTTGTGTGTGTTTATGCAAGGTTTTTTTTTTTCGTTTTTTTTTCTTGGAATGGGAAAGATAGGGTGGTTGCTGAAGGAAGGGAAAGGAGAGACCACTAAACATTTTTTACAAACCATGCTGCCTCTAGGGACACAAAGCACAGATTTCCTTACAAAGGTTGTAATTCTCTCCCCCACCCCAAGTCCACCATTTGCACTTTTTTATTATGGCAACCCACTTCCCCACTATCTTCAGGTATTGCTCTATAGCATCTTTGTGACCCCCCCCTCCCTCCATTGCCAGTGGAAGTCCTCCTAATACCAATCCTCAAACTCATTTCCTCAAGTAATGCTAATTAGCCCTACTTACAATGTTGATTGCCAATCACATTTAAGCCCCCTGGACTTCATTAAGTATTATTCTTTAAAAATACATTTAAAATAGGTTCACATGCAAAATTGGAAAATACCAAGTCGTACTATGTATGTTGCAGTATTATGGTAGTATCTTCCATCACATATTTTAAATACACTAGAAATAGGGTGAATTTTCACATAATGATTTGTTTAGTCTCTGAGATGAAAATATCTGAAGAGTAATTCTTCAGCTGTAAAGTCATTTGACCTGACTTGTTTTCCATTCTCATTGTGATTGCTATGACTTTTTGAAGTTGACCCAACTTGGAAATGGGCATGTTGGCTTAAAAAAGGCCACGTTTGTCTTTAAAATGTGGTCATTGAATGCTGTTTCCGAAAGCGAATTGCTCCTGATATTAAAAATGGTAATTTTAAAATGTTACATCCACTCTACGTAAGTTTAATTATAAATTGGATATTTTAAGAAGCTGTCCTGGTCCACTTTTTGGTGTATTTTAAATTTGAAATGGATCTTTGAATACCTGTATGTCTGCTGGATTAGTGGTCATTGAGTTCATTGGTCTGTCACTAGAGCCATCTTCACAGTCTGTCACTCTGGTAATAAGGAAAGTGACTCCTGTCATTTGGAGATGAAGCAGATCCTTTGTATTCGTTCTCCCCTCCCACTCCACTTCTGTCACCTCCCTAGCTAACCATCACTGCTCTCACTTCTACAGAAGCAAAGGTAATGTAACTGCAACAAATTTTCCTCTTTCTAATACTACATAAGATTGAAAGCTGCCCTTTGCTGATTCCCTTTGTGATGTTAGTTTTAAAATTTTGTTTTACGGGTGGAGACCACATTGTTTTCCCTGCTACCCTGAGATTACTGGGCTGCAGTCTTCTAAGAAGCCAAGAACGAGGTCTAATTTATCTTTAGCAAAATAGTGGTTGTAGTAGAAATTTATAAGTTTGTAGAATGCAGAATAGGATTGAATGACTTTGAGGAGTCTTTTAATGCATGCTTTTAAGTACAGTTTTGGGGGAAAATGGTCTTTTGTGGATCTCAGTGTCCACTGGCTTTGTTGTTTTGGTTTGGCCCTTGCAAACAATCACAACTATTTACCTTCCCACCGAAACCCCCACCCCCACCGTGCTCCCTCCTGCTTACAGTTGTCCACAGTGATGCTGCCGGGACCCACCCCACAGTTGCAAGTTCGTTAATGGTTTTTTTTAAAATAAGGTCCAAATCCAAGGATGTCTCGGTCGCCCTGTCCGCCCAGGTGGGACTGGCTGGGGGAAGATGCAGTCCAGGAGACAGTTTCGCAGCGTGACTCATCCTCAGCACTGACCGTTGTTTTTAAAACCGCAAGGAAAACTAGCCCAGACATTGTGATGAGGAAAACGGCGGGGAGGGACTGGTGGAGAGATGAACTGAGATAAAATTTGGCCAAGGCTACGTGTCGTACTGGAGCCGGGCGGCGGGCGGGCGGGGCGGCCCCGCACCTGCGTAGAGCGAGGGCCGGCGGGCGTGGCCTGCGGGCGTGGCGCTGGGGGCGTGGCCGGGGCGTGGCCAGTCTCTGGCGCCGGCGGTTGAAAGGGGGTGGAGTTGCCCTTGGGGGCGGCACCGGCCCTGGGCCCCGAGGCCCGTCGCGCCCTCTTGTGCCCGAGCCCAGTGGCCCCGCGGAGCCGGCGCGCTCCCGCCTGCAGGGGGAGGGCGGACGGGGCGCCGGGACCGGCCAGGCCGCGGCGGGCGCTGTTTCTCTTTCACTTTCCTTCCCTGTGAGGCCGGCGCGCTGGCGGGCGAGGAGCGGCGGCGGCCGCGGCGGCCGCGGGGTAGGTACCCGGCGGGCTGGAGGGCGGCCGAGGGGCCGGGACCCAGCCTCCCCGCGCTCCCCGTCCAAGTTTGGGCCCGGAGGGGGAGCGGCACCGGCACCGGCACCTCCAGGCACCTGCCGCGGCCCGCCCCGTCTGGAACGGGAGAGTCCTTCGGGGCGGGGGTGGCCGGCCGGGGTTTGGGGGCTTCGGAGGCGCGGCCTCCCCTCGGGGACGGAGAGGCGGCGGGCTGCCGGCGCCCGGCCCGGGAGAGGCGGCGCGTCCTCCCCGGCGTAGCCCCGGCCGGGCCGAGCGGCGCGTCCGCGGGGCCGGGCACCTGCGGGCCGGGCGGGGCGGGCTTGTGCTCGGACCGCCCAGGGCTGTGCTGCAGGGTCCCGCCGCTGGAGGACGCGGAAAAGTTCCCCGCCGCCGCTGCGCTGTCACTGCACGTACTTGCTTCCTTTCCGTGTGGGTGACAGGGCTCCGGCTGGCGGTCGTAATGCCGCCCGGGTCCGGACGTGCGTTTCCTCTTTCGGAGGACTTTCTCTAACTCGGAGCTTCCTGGCAAAGCTACCTGTGGGAAAGGCAGGCCCGCGGTCCCAGTGAGTAGAGGGGAAGCGCAGGCCGACGCGCGGACGTTAAATGCCTGGTTGAAGGTCATACCGAGCTGAGGAGAGAACCCGGACCCCCCCCCCCCCCCCCGTCTGTTAATTATGCTCTTTTTCTGCTACACCCTCCGCAGTTTCCCCAGCAGACAGGACGGCTACGCGCAGAGCCTATTCCCTGCACTTTCGCAGTGGCGGTGGTGGGTGGAATGATGCCTTTTACCTTTCCGGTTGCTCTATGTGTGCTTATCTATGAGTGAACAGCTAAGATCGGGGAAAATTCCTGTTTCCAGAATTAAACTTAGAAAATGGGACCCCTTTCTCACGTCATGTTTTCTAAGAGGATACATTTGTTATAAGAAACCTTTAAAACTTTTTTAAAAAGTAACCTTATGTACAAGTCAACTATGCTAAACGTGTCTGGAAAAAAGTTAATGACTCAGTTTTTACTGTGTGCTAGTTTTATGCATATTGTCTTATTTAATTACCACTCTAGGAGGCTGGCACTCATGTTTTCATATACAGTTTTAAAAAAAAAAACAAAGAGGGTAAGTAACACTGCCCAGGTTATATATACATTTACTAAATTTGACCAGTTTCTCTCAAAGAGTTTTGCAGTCTAATGGAGGAGATAAAGAGTGAATATAACTATAGATCAAAATATGTAAAAGGAAATGTAACAGGAGAGAAGTAAGGGTTAAAAAACGTGGAGAGATTACCCAGAGGATAGCTTTGGAGAAGGGTTTAGAAGGATTGGTGGGATCTAGACCAGCGATTTCTAACCTTTTTCATCTCATGGCACACATAAACTAATTACTAAAATTCTGCGGCACACCATAAGATATATTTTTTTGCGGATCTGACAAAAAAAGGTATAACTTTGATACATTCACACTGGATGTCTATTGTGTTGGCTGTTGTCATTTTTTTATTTGACAATCTAAGGGAAAAGAGGTCCGTGTTCCTGACTAAATAGATATTACAAGTTTTAAAAATTCTTGTGGCAAACACCAGTGTGCCTCTTGTGGGCGAAAATAGCTGATCCAGACGGAGGAGAGGAAGGGCTTGTTGGATAGAGGGCACAGGGCCTGCAGAGCAGACTGTGGGAGAGAGCAAGCCTTTTATTCTGCTTGGGGGTTGAACGGTATGGGGTATGTTAAGGTCAGCCTGTGGAGGGTCTTAGACAAGCTAAGACATTTAAACGTTTTTCTGTTTGTAAAGAGGAGACACTGACATTCTTTGCTAACCTGGTAGCAGAATATAAGATGAACTGAAGGTGGATGGAGTGGCTGTGGATGGAAAGGACTGAGTGGGAATGGGGTACAAAATGGAAATAGGGACCATTTTGATAGGGGGACAGTGTGACTTGAATTTTGAATCCTTTAACTTGGATCGCCAAGAACTCCTAATAGAGTCAAGCAGACAGTTAAAATGCATTACTGGAGAGGCAAAGATGTCAAAACGAGTTAATGGCCTTGAATGTCATTGGTATAGAGGTGGATAGTTGAGGCTTCAGAACTGAATGAGTTTGTCATTATTCTGAATTAAATTGTAGCAGGTTTACAAATTAGTTGTTACAGTGAGGGCAGTGTTCTCTTCACCTGTTTACCCAATTTGAACAATTAACACTTGCTGCTAATATAGTGGTATTAATACAGTATGAGGCATCTAACACCATTTTCTACCTTTTAAATTATTGTGGAAACAGGTATGGGAAAGCAGAACCACCAAAAGGAGTGATGACCGGCAATCTCATGATAGATCTGGATGTTAGTTCTCATGCCTCAGGATATCCAGTTGGGAACTCCACACCAGCTCTTGGGATCAAACTTTCATCTACTTAATACCCTTCTTTACCTGAACTACTGACGCCAGCCCTAGCTAACTACGAATGGCTACCCAAAGGAAACACTTGGTGAAAGATTTCAATCCTTACATCACCTGCTACATCTGTAAAGGGTATCTGATCAAGCCAACTACAGTGACGGAATGCCTCCATACCTGTAAGTAATCTTATGTCATGTACCCATCAGCAGTTATGGGTTATACTTGCTCTTTTTAAATTACCACATTTTGTTTTTATCTAGTTTTTAACTTTTAAAACAATGAGTATACTAAGAATTATCTTAACTTTATATTTACAGGGTTGAATTTTTCATTAGTATACCAGAGGTATGAAATTATTCTTGTTTTATTGAAATTAAGGTAGTTGACTTTTATCAGATTTTTAAATATTGTAAAAATCATAAGCATATTATTGGTTATAGTTTTTTAAAAAATAAACTGTTTTAGGTTTTTTGGGGTTTATTTAAATTATACTGAAGGAATCTGCTCAGAGGTTTTCTTAGAATATGCATACTTTAACTCATTGGTTTTTTTAACTACTTTATTGAGATATGGTTGACATACAAACAACTGTAATTATATTTATCTGCTTGATGAGTTTAGAGATAAGTATGCACCCATGAAACTGTCACATCTGTGCCATAAACCTATTCATCACCTCCCACCCTCTTATTTATTATTATTTGTGATAAGAACACTGAACATTAAATATACTCTCTTAGCAAATTTTAAGTATACAACACAGTATTGGTAGCCATAAGGCACCATGCTGTACAGAAGATCCAGGAACTTATTCGTCTTGTATAACCAAAATTTTGTACCCTTCGACTAATAACCAGTAGCCTCAGCATCACCTGAGAACTTGTTAAAAATGCAAATTATCAAGCCCCAGCCCAGAATCATAAAATCTGGGAGTGGGCCCATCAATATGCGTTTAACAAGTTCTGCAGGTGATTCTGAAGCACACTCAAGTTGGAGAATCACTCTTCTAAGATGATCATATCTGTGGAACTCCTAACAAGTTTCTTTCTCACCTGCCCTATGAGTAGATGAGAAATTTTTATAGCCACTTATGCCAGGGTTTTAAATACTTTTGTGGTTCTGCCCATATGAATTTATTTTTCTATTTCAATGAAAAGTAATTCCAGTAAGTTCTAGTTTAATGCCTATTATGTGTACAAAAGTAAGTACTTTATATATGTACTAGGTTTCATTTTAGCTTTACAGTAACCTTGGAGCAATTTGGAGTGGATATGGGAAGAAAGAATGGGTATAAAGGCTGTCTATTTTGTGGTATGGAAACTACGAGTTAAGTAACTTGCTCAGTCTCACAGCTAATGAGTAGTGGACCTGTGTTCAACTCCAAAGCCTGTGCTTTTTCTAAGATAAAATAGTGTCTGTCTGTCCATCTCTTCCTTTTTAAATCCTCCCTTTCAGCTATACTCTGCTGAACTGACATAATATTTTACCAGTAGTTTTAAACAGGGATGCAAAATATAATCACCAAAAATGGTTAAAGTGACAGATTTTATGTTATATGTATTTACCACAATAAAAAAAGAATAGAATCATCTAGGATGCTGTATAAACATGCACATGCTTAGACTCCACCTGGAGAGGTTTGGTGGGAGTTATGAGGTCTGGGCACAACATTTTGGAAAACCTCTCCAGGTGATGCTGGTATATACTCCTTTGGGTATTACTAACCCATGCTGTTCAACTGGCAGTTAACTATGAACTGTCTTGAAATACAAATTATCTGTTGCCCTCGAGTAAAAGTGCATTGAGGTGGGCAGTAGGGATCATGAGTGCCTCTCCCTGCTTTGATATGGATAAATGAAGTTGCTTTACTCTTCCTTCAAAATATTCCACAAAGGCAAGTCAACTCTTTCTCTCTGTTCAAATCAGAGAGGTTGTTGCTCTCCCATTGAGAAATTCTGTAGCTAACACTGACTGGCTTCCCTGTAGATGTAGAAAGAAGGGCCAGAAGGACCAGCGGGATGACTGACTGCAGCAGCCCTTAACATTATTAAGTACTCCAGCTAGGTGGAAGGAGGAGAAATGGCAAGCCAGTTGGAAGAGGGAGGCAGAGATGGCAGGGCAAGCTGTGTCCCAGGCTCCTGGCAAGGAGTTGGGGGAAAAAACTTTATAAAAGCCTACTAATACCACTTCCCTTCAGCAGGCCAAGGACATTCTATAAAAAGATAAAATTTTAAAATGAGGTAAAAATTTAAAACGTAAGTGAGTTTTTAGTTTTAAATAATCACTTAATACTAGGGAGGAACTAAGTCTCCATTTATTATGGTTACAAGTCTATGAGATAATTTAAGTAGTTCAACAAACCTAAGGAGATAAACATGTTCACACAAATAATTATTGAATTTTTAAAAATAAGTAATTGTATGTCAAGCACTTTGCTAGTCACTAGGGTAGAGTAGTAAAAAATAAATAAATAAATTTTGAACTTAAAACTCTATCAAGCAAAACTTCTCAGAAGACAAGAAGAAATTTCTACACATATATTTGGATCTATCTTTTTCTTATCTGTGTGAACTCATCTACTCTGAGACATCAACTACCGATGCTGATATATCCCAAATCTTTATTTCTGGCATAGTCCTTTCCTCTGAGTTTCAGAATCCTCTTGTATGTCCTCTTGTATGTCCTAAAGCCACCTGGAAACTCAACTTATCTGAAAATGAATGAATGGGATTCTGACAGTCAGTTGTCAAAACAAGAAATATTCTTCACACTTGATTCCCTTTACCCTCATTACCAAAACAAGGACAAAGTCCTAACTGGCCTCTCTCTTTAGTATCTCTTAAAAATGTCCCCTCACTTCCTTCCCCCATGACTGTTCAGGCCCTCATTACTTCTCACCAAGGTCACCAAAGCCCACTCTTAACCATTGTCATAGTGATGATCATTTAAACATCTTACTGTCTTCATCACTCACTCTTCAGCTGACCCAAAATTTCCTTCAGATACTCTAATGCCCACAGGACAAATTAAGGGTAGTTAGGTATGACTGATTTTTGTCCCACTGTCCAACACACACATGTGCAAATACTTGGTTTAGCAGCTTGCTTTCGTGGAATGCACTTCTCCTGTATACCTGGCTAACAAGTTACCCATTCTTCAGAAATCATCTCCAAGATAGGCCACCCACCTGCTACCACAGTCAGATTTGTGTATTCTTAGAGCCCCATACTTGAGTGCTCAATAAAAGCTTATATGAATAAATAAATAGCTGGTCAGTTAATTATTTTATTGTGTTTTTCAGAGATTAAAATGCAGTGAGAGGCATGAAGACAGTGTTGGTTAGGACTTACGGATTTTGAAAAAACTGTCCTCTAAAATACAGGTGGGAGTCATGTGGGTCTTAGGTAGGGAGAGGGAGAGATGCTGGATTGGGGACTAGAGATTGGTGGCTCTAGATTAAGGGATGCTCTATCTCTTGCACTAGGGTTCTAAGGAACTTTTTGAGGTTACGTAGAGTGTATTTGCTGGTGGCTGCATAGGTAGGCTGGTGACTTAAAATGGAAGACTTTTCACTTAAACTAAGAACAAAGGAGCTTTGTTCCAGCAGTTAAAATGTGAAGAATACCATGCATTGGTTCTTAACTCTTTTGTGGTTAGAGTCTGCTTTAAGAATCTGATGATTCTTTTCTCAGAAAAAAAAGGAAGGTTTAGACACAGAATTCTATGGTACAGGATAGGAAAGTTTTCTTCTTTTTGCCCATTCAAAGCCTATGGCATTACCCCCTAACTAAGAATGAATTCTTTGGAAAAACACATTTTTGTACTTAGCTTTTAACTTATGCAAAGAACAAAGGATAATTGATAATTAAATATAGTTGATGTGACAGTTAAGGGACTTGGTGATTTTATGTGGTAATATGGAAGAATGGAGGAATAATTTTTAAGTTATAGAGAACTTTTCATACGTTGATACTTAACGTTTAAAAATCTCGTGCTGCGTATACTTACTATTCAAGGTGCAGTTACCAGACTAGCAGCACCACCTGGGAACTTGTTAGAAGTGCGTATCTGTGGGCCTTACTGTAGACCTACTGAGTCAGAATCTCTGGGGAGAAAGCCAGAAGTCTGTGTAATGACAGGCTCTCCAGGTGATTCTGTGATGCACAAAAATTTGAGAAACACTGCTCTGAACCAGACATTTATAATACTAGCATCTCTTGAAGTAGGCAGTTTGTACTTTTAATCATACAGTAATTAAAATAAATGCTAATGAAAGATTAAACTAATAGCTGTTATTTATTAAATGTCGTATTTGGGGCCATGAGCTTTCTCTTATTGCCTTATTTAATCTTCCCAAGGGCCCTTCTAGTTAGGTGGTATTATTTAATCTTTCAACAAATGTTTGTAGCACCTACATTTTACGAGTTTTTATTCTAGCCAGTGGAAACACAATAAACAAGACAGGCATAGTCTTTGCCCTCCTAGGATTTATGTTCTAATAGGAGAGACAGACAACATACAAGTAAACAATATAATTTCAGACATTGTGTGTATCAAATGCTATGAGGAAAAATAAAATAGAGGAAGGTTTTCCTTGGGAGTTACCCTTTGAGCAGAGACCAAAATAACAGGAAGGAGCAAGCTATGAGAAGGTTTGAAGGCAGAGTGTTTCAGATCCATATTCCAGAATTTTTCACAAAGACTCAGAAAGGTTAAGTGACACAGCTAATAAGTGCTGGAGCTGGGTTCTGCATCCTGGAGAACTGACTTGGGCACATCTTCATATTGTCATTTCCCTCAAATTTTTTCTTTCTGCTTGGCTCTATTTTCTAAAATTTCTCTAACAACATATGAATTTAAAATGTGTATATAATGAGCCTCTTTAACTGTTTTCTTGACTGTATATAGCTGCGATTATATACCCAGTCAGGATCTGAATCTATTATTGATCCTGAATTAAATAGCTATTTTAATGAAGAAAGGATATAAACTGAATTGTCTAATAGTGTATTCTTTATAAAATCTTATTTTTAGTCAAGACCTGTTTTTAATATGAAAATCAAAGGTTTATCAAAGTTTTTGATTCTATCAAAAAACTGTTAGAACTAATAAATGAATTCAGTAAACTTGCAAGATACAAAATCAGTACACAATAATCTGTTGTGTTTCTGTAGACTAACAACAGACTATGAGGAAGAGAAATGAAGACAACAATCCCATTTGCAATTGTAGCAAAAAGAATAAAATACCTAGGAATATAGTTATCCAAGGAGGTGAAAGACCTGTATATTGAAAACAATTAAGACATTAATGAAAGAATTGAAGCAGACACAAGTAAATGGAAAGATATTCCATGCTCATGGATTAGAAGAATTAATATCATTAAAAGAATTAATATCATTAAACTTTAATACCCAAAGCAGTATACAGATTCAGTGCAGCTTCTGTCAAAATCCCAAAAACATTTTATACAGAAATAGAACAAACAAAACTAAATTCTGTGTGGAACCATAAAAGACCCTGAATAGCCAAGGCCATCCTGAAAAAAAAGAACAAAGCTGGAGACTTCATGCTTCCTGATTTCAAACTATATCACAAAACTATAGTAATTAAAACTGTGTGATATTGGCATAAAAATAGACACATCAATGGAACAGAATAGAGAACCCAGAAATAGACATATTTATATGGTTAATTAATTTACAACAAAGGAGCCAAGAATATAAAATGGGCAAAGGACAACCTCTTCAGTAAATGGTGTTGGGAAAATTGGACAGCCACAGCAAAAGAATGAAAGTGGACAACTATCTTATACTGTACAAAAATGAACTCAAAATAGATTAAAGACTTGAAAGTAAAACATGCCTGAAACCATGAAACTCCTAGAAGAAAACATAGGTGGTAAGCTCCTTAACATAGGTCTTGGTGATTTTCTGAATCTAGCATCAAAAGCAAAAATAAACAGATAGGACTATATCAAACTAAAAAGCTTCTGCACAGCACAGGAAACTATCAACAAAACAAAAAGGCAGCCTACTGAATGGGTGAAAATAATTGCAAATCCTATTTCTGATAGGGGCTAATATCCAAAATATAGAAAGAACTCATACAACTCAATAGCAAAAAAAAAAATCTTATTTTTAAAATATGGGCAGAGGATTTAAGTAGACATTTTTCCAAAGAAGCCATACAGATAGCCAACAACAGGCACATGAAAAAGTGCTCAGCATCACCAATCATCAGGGAAATGCAAATCAAAACAATAATGCAGTATCACCTCACAACTGTTAGAATTGCTATTATCAAACACAAGTATCATGTTGGTGAGAATGCGGAGAAAAGGAAATCCTTGTGCGCTCTTGGTGGAATGTAAATTGATGCAGCTACTATGGAAATAGTATGGAGGTTCCTCAAAATTTTAAAAATTGGACTACCATATCCAGCTATTTCACTTCTGGGTATTTATATGAAAAAAAGAAAAACACTAACTCGAAAAGATATGTGAAACCCCCATGTTTATTGCAGCAATATTTACAACAGGCAAGATATGAAAACAACCTAAGTGTCCATCAATGGATGAATAGATAAAGAAAATATGGTGTGTACATGCACAATGAAATATTCACTCATAAGGAAACATGAAATCTTGCCATTTATGACAACGTGAATGGACATGCTAAGTGAAATAAGTTAGAAAAAGACAAATACGTTATGATCTCTTATAGGTGGAATCTAAAAAAAATTGTTTTTAAACCCAAGCTGATAGATACAGAGGATGGATTGGTGGTTGCCAGAGGTGGGGGAGAAACAGGGTGAACTGTTGTTATTGTTTTTTCAGTTTAAATAAATTGTTTATTTTTAAGAAAAAAGGAAAAATATAAAAGGCCTAAGTAGAAGTTATATTAAAGTTTTAGTGGGTATGGATAAAATGTTTTAGGTGATACTAGAAATGAGGTTACTGGTATACTGATGTTACATATTTCAAACAGCATTTTAGCAGAAACTAGTCACTTATTCAAGAAAGTGAGTATAGTGATCATTTTGATGATTTTTAAATAAGAATAATTACAGGTTTTAATCAGTCTAGGTGTCATCTAGTATTAGTAATAATGTTGAAGAAGAATTACATGAGATGTATGGTTCTTTTAGCTTTTGAAACTGCATTAGAGCAGCAATTTTCAATTGGTGTGCCACAAGAATTTTTAAAATATGCAATACCTGACTATTTAGTCAGGGGCACTGACCTCTTTTCCCTTAGATCGTCAAATAAAAAAATGACAGTCAATACAACAATAGCCATCCAGTGTGAATGAATCAAAATTATACCTATTTTTTAGGCCAGATCAGCAACACAATATATTTTTTGTTCCACAGAATTTTGGTAATTAGTTTATGTGTGCTATGAGATGAAAAACGCTGAAAATCTCTGCACTAGATAGTAAAGAATGTTTAAACAGTGGAGCAAAGCTTCATAGTGGACACTAAAAGATAAAACAGATAAAAAATGTTGTCTTTCATATTGGCTTCTGAGAATAAATTATATCTAGGTCAGAATTATACCACCAGTAATGGATTGAAAGAAAATATGTAACCTAAAATACATATTCAGAATTAGAAATGGTCAGCGTACAGGTATGTTTAAAAGTCTAGCAGAGGCTCCATTCGCCTGCTGTCCGCCACCTGCTCACCAGAACTACGCATCCAGAGAGCTCATAGCTCCATTGTGCCGTGTGTGGCATTTGGGCCCTCTTTGGCAGAGATGACTGCCTTTCTGTTCAGTGTCTGAGTGCTATGAAGGTTGCACACAGGGGTCCAGATGCATTTTGCTTTGAGAATGTCAATGGATATACCAACTGCTGCTTTGGATTTCACCGGTTGGCGGTGGTTGACCAGCTGTTTGGAATGCAGCCAATTTGAGTGAAGAAATATCCTTATTTGTGGCTATGTTACAACAGAGAAATCTACAGCCACCAGAAGCTGCAACACCATTTTGAATTTGAATATCAGACCAAAGATGGTGAGATAATCCTTCATCTTTATGACAGAGGAGGAATTGAACAAATGGTTTGTATTTTGGATGGGCATTTGCATTTATTTTCCTGAATACTGCCAGTGAGAAAGTGTTCCTGGGTGGAGATACCTGTGTAGTCAGACCTCTGTTTAAAGCTATGACTAAAGATGGGTTTTTGGCTGTGTCTTCAGAAGCTAAAGGTCTTGTTAATTCAAAGCACTCCATAGCTCCTGTTGTTTTTTTAAAGTGGAGCCTTTTCTTCTGGGACAGACACTATGAGGTTTGGACTTAAAGCCAAATGGCAAAGTTGTGTCAGTGGAAATGGTTAAATATCTCTGCAGAGGTGAGCCTCTGCACGCCCTCTGTGACAGCGTTCTTAGGTTCTCAGTGTACAGGTATGTTTAAGAGTCTAGCAGAGGCCCCATTCGCCTGCTGTTCGCCACCTGCTCACTGCTCACAGCGAACTCCCAGGTTCTAAGATAGAAACCATGAAGAGCAACCTCCGGAATTTTTTTCCAATGACACTAAGAAACATTTGATGACAGACAGAAGGATTGGCTGTCTTTTACAGGGGGCTTGGATTCCAGTTTGGTTGCTGCTACCCTGAGAAGCAGCTGAAAGAGGCCCAAGTCCAATACCCTCTCTAGACATTTGTGGTTGGCATGGAAGACAGTCCTGATTTACTAGCTGCCAGAAAGGTGGCAAATTACATTAGGAGTGAACACCATGAAGTCCTCATTAACTCTGAGCAAGGTATTCAGGTCCTGTATGAGGTCATATTTTCCTTGGAAGCTTATGACATTACAACAGTTCACGCTTCAGTGGGTATGTTGTACTTAATTTCCAAGTACATTCAGAGGAATACAGATAGTGTGGTAATCTCTCGAGAAGGTTCAGATGAACCTACACAGGGTTACATATATTTTCACAAGGCTCCTCCTGAAAAGCTGAGGAGAGTGAGAGGCTTCTGAAGGAACTCTGTTTAATTTCCTCCATGCAGATCAAACTACTGCTGCCCATCGCCTTGAATTGCGAGTCCCATTCCTGGGTCATCGATTTTGTTCCTATTACTTGTCTCTGCCACCATATGAGAACTCCCATGAATGGGATAGAAAAACATCTGAGACATTTGAGGACTCCAGTCTGATGCCTAAAGAGATTCTCTGGTGACCAAAAGAAGCCTTCAGTGATGGCGTAACCTCGGTTAAGAATTCCTGTTCAGAATTTTACAGGAATATATTGAACATCAGGCTTATGATGCCATGATAGCAGCTGCAGCCCAAAAGTTTCCCTCAATACTCCTAAAACTAAAGAAGGCTGTTACTACCGTCATATCTCTGAATGCCAGTACCCAGGCCAGGCTGGCCAGCTGACCCACTACTGGGTGCCTGGGTGGATAAATGCCACTGACCCTCTTGCATACTCTGACCATCACAAGTCAGCCACCAAAGCTTGGGCACTTTCTAAGCTAAATGTTTCTTACTGTGAAGGGTAGAGGGTTTGGGGGCTAGAAGAGTAGCAATGACCGCCATCTACCCAGGAGGTGAAAAAAATTGAAGTCTTAAATTTTTTAAAAAGGGCAGGGGAGTCTAGTAGAAAGGTTGAGTGTAAACATTAAGAATAAGTGCAGTCTATCCTGTAAAAAAGGCAAAAGATAATTTCCATTTCGATACTTTGAAGACTTTTCTTAGCTTCATAACACTGGTTTTTACCAGACTACTATATTATATCAAAATTTTAAATACCAGTAAACAAAAGCTATGTTCCCTCAGAGGCTTAACCATTGACATTTCTTTACTCAACAGAAAATAATCATTGCATTTTAGAAAACTAAAATGGATTTTAGTTTAGATTGAATTAACTCATTTTAGTTGTCAAAAAAATTACTGGTAAACTCAGAATCTCTTCCCTTGGTTTATTTGAAAACATAGGCAGATTTCTAACTTGACTACAATAGTGCACTTGTAAGTCCTTGAATCTTGGCTCCATTTCCTGTTCCTAACCCTGTGTCCTCATTTATTCCACAAATATTCACTGAGCACCTCCTCCTCCAGGTACTATTCGGGGCACCTGGGATACATTAGGCAACATCATAGGCAAAAAGTAAATCATAGTGTATATTAGCAGGTGATAAATGGTATAGAAAAAGGGAGAGCCAAGCTGGGTAAGGGGAATGGGGCAGTCAGTGGGAAGGTGTTACAATTTAAAATAAGCCTGTGTTCAGGGTAGGCCTCATTAAGAAGGTGACATTTGAACAGACTTAGGGAGGTAAAGGACTTACCCAATTATATGTCTGAGGGAAGAGTATTTCAGGTAGAGGGAATAGCAAGACAAAGGGTCTGAGGCAGGCATGTGCCTGACAACCTTGAGAAATTGTCAGGAGGCCAGTGTGGCTGGACAGCAGTGAGCAAAGGAGAGTTCAGAGACGTGATGGGGGTAGATGGGGGCCACAGGCACAGTGCGCAGTTCTCATAGAGCCATTGTAAGGATTTGGCTTTTACTCTAGAGAAATGACCCATTTCAGGTAGGATTTTGAGTAGATGAATGACATTGTCTGATTTATGTTTAAAAGCATCACTCAGACCGCTATTGAAAACAGACCTGTTAAGAGGTGGTTGCAATAGTCCAGGCCAAAAGCGGTGAAGGTTTGCACCAAGGAAGTGCTGGTGGTAAAAGTGGTCCGATTCTGGTTATATTTTGAAGGTAGTGCCAGATTTGCTAATGAACTGCGTGGGGGTCATAAAAGAAAAAGGAGTCAAGGAGTTCAGTCAGTCCTAAAGGATATCTTTAATATTTTGGTCTGAGAAACTGGAGGGATAAAGATGTCATCCAATCATATAGAAAAGGCTGAAGGTGGAAGATCAGGAGGCTATTTTTTGAGACATCCAAATGGAGATGTCCAGTTGGGAGCTGGATGTGAGTCTGGAGATTATCAGCGAATAGATCCCATTTAAATAGTGGGAGTCCCACAGGCGTGAGTGGAGTAAGAGAAGAGGACCAGCAAGGATGGAGCTCGGGCTGAGGAGGAGTCAGTGAGATAGGAAGGAAACAGGGAGTTCTGGGGAGCAGAGTACACGGTGTCGAGGAGGGGGTCAGCTGAGGCACCCGTGTTGAGTCAGATGGGACTGAGCATAGACCACTGGAAGTAGCAGTGGGGGTCATGGATAATCTTATCAGGCATTTTCAGTGGGTGGTACAGAGGGAAAGTGGATAGGTGTGAGAGGATGGAAAATTTTTAATTCCCTGGTTTTGATACTTGTACTATGATTATGTAAGTATCTCATCTTCATGAAGGTTAAAAAAAAGTGAAAAAAAGAACGGGAAGAGGGGAATTGGAGAGAGTGAGTATAGGTAGCTCTGAAATAGCTGGCAAGGGAAGTAGGGTTAACAGGATTTGTGTGTGTTTTTAAGATGGGGAACATGTTTGAATGTTAACGGGAATCTTCAGTAGATAGCAAAAGACTAACATAGGTGACGGGAGAATACTGAAGCAGTGTTTTTCGGTCATTGGGAGGGGATCGAGTACACAGAGCAGAAATTGGCTTTAGATAGGGACTTGAAAGTTCTGGAAACAGGCAAGAGCACAAAGTATAGATGCTAGTAATGTGGTGGTATGAATTTTCTCTGTCTCAGGTGTTTTTCCTTTTGTTTTCAGTAAACTAGGAGGCAAGGTTGTCAGTGGAGAGTGAGATTGGGGAGGAGAGAGGAGAAGGTATGAAGTATTGACAGCATAATGGACTTGGGCATTGAGTATAACCGCTTGGCAGATGAAGTACCCACTTTAGGTTCATGGTCATGAATTTAGAGTGAGAGACAGTCAGTGTGGTGCATGTTTTTCTCCCATAGCTATAATCTTGTAGAAGCAGAGTATGTTGGATTATCCAGGGTTAATAGTTTAACTGAGCAAGTATGAGGAAAAGGGAGGTAGAAAGTTAAAAGAAAGAAGAGCAGAGCTATCAGGAATATGTGTGAAGAAGTGATTATTCTGATGGAGCACAGAATTTATATTTATCAGGAGGGGTATGAGGGCATTGCTGCACTCACTGAGTTACCAAATTCTCCCCTGACCATGGAGTCCCACTTGACTCCATAACTGTCAGTGGAAGACATGTCCTTCCTGGACATTTTCGTCTCCTGGCCTGCTTGATGTAAGATCCTTTTGCTTCGTTGCTGCCTAGCCCTCTGTCGTGTCAAACAATAAAGCATTCTTCTCAGTAGAAAATAATGCTGTCCTTAATGTTCTCCATGAAATTGCAGCTCACGTAGGCCTTTGAAAATGTGCCATGTATAACATAAGAGAAGAAAGGTGTTTATTCATTCTTTAAAATATTGTCAGTTTCATCTGTAAGAATATGTATCAAAATCAGGAACCTGATGCCTCTTCCCCTTGCAGATGACCACAGTTTACTTAAAACTGTTAGCAGATAATAAAGTTTTTAAAGCACACTGTATCAAGTGAATATTAATCAACAAGGGCACATAAAGATGGTGATATGCTTAAGGAAGGAAGAAAAAACTTGCTTCTATGCTGACAGATAAAAACAACTCATTAGGATGGTTTTGCCAAAGGAAATCAGCATTTGATCACTTAATAAACAGAACATTACTGATGAATGACAGCACCAAGGACATGAGAGAAAAGACTATTGTTTTATTATGAATAATAGCAGAATTAGTGCTCACGAAGAGAAATTTGTGTAAGTTATTTTATGTCATCAGGGCTGGGAAGCTAGCTCTCTGATGCTTAGAGCTGTGGGGGGACCATATATCTAAGATAACAACAAATGGTCCTTGCACCTGTTGTAAAGAATACCCTACCACCACCTCTCAAGAACTTGAAAATAAGGATGTAGGATAGCCCTTTATTAAACTATGAAATCAACATACAGTAGTATTTCTGAGCAGGTACCTGCAAAGTAAAGAAACAGAACAAGGTAGCTCCTAGACCAGTGGGACTGCTGGAATTGTATTAACATAAAGTTAAGGAAGGAATGTATGATAGAGAAATGTTGATCAATCTTGGACCCTCCACCCCAGAAAAAGAAGTTTCATACATGCAAGGATAGGCAGTGCCCATTCAGGTGAAAAAATATCTTACTGAAGTTGTAAGACTATCTCTAGGGTTATCATAGCTACAGAGGATTAATTCCAGTGTATAATAAATATTTGCAGTTCCGGTAGCAAGATCATCTGTTATTTAAGATGGACGCATCAGACTAATCATAGTCTGTTCCCATTCAATATTTGATTACTCTGATTCTCCTTGTTAGGCTCTAACTAGTTATAGCTCACATTCATTGAATATTTACAAGTTACCATGCACTTATTTACATGTTTTACCTATATTACTTCATTTAATCCGTACAAGAACCCTGTGAAATAGGTGTCCTTGTTATCTCTCTTGTACATTGAAGGACAAAGTAAGTAATGTGCCTAATGGCAGAGCTGAGATTCAGGTCCAGGCAGTCTGCCTCCAGATTGTCTTTTGTCTAGAACAATTGTGCTGTAATCCCTTGGCCTCCTCATTACAGGAAGAGAATACGTTCATCCCATATTCTTTTGGTTATGTTTTGTCCCATGGCAGTGATTTCCTAATAGTGAATGGTAAAGTGATTTCTGATGTGATTTGGCAGAGGGCCAAATCCTCGAACGGGCCCACCTATCAGAGGTACTTTCCGTTAAGGATTTTGTGGCCAGCTCCTGGCCTCCTTTGGCCAGGATTTCCCAGTTATCTTTTGACTGTTTTGGTAGAGAGCTTTGCAGAGTTAGAGTCCTGGTGCTAATCTCCCAGAGATTCTGATTTGTTTTAGGATGGGGCCCATTATTCTCTTGGTGATTGCGATGCCCATTTCAACTTGAGAACCACTGTTTTAGATGATACATGATTCTCTATTAATTTGTGCAACAACCTTGTTCAAATCTAAGAAATGGTAAAAGGAAGGATTTCACTTAGTAAGCTTTAGGCAGAAGTTTCATGATGTTAGTGATGGGCTAAATATAAAATCAGTTAAAAATAAGAAATCTTGATGCCAGGGACCAAGTGTTATTGACTTTATGACGCCTTACATAGTGGTTTGGATTTTAGGCTTGGAGGTGCACAGCCTGGGGATGGATGCCATCTCTGCTACACAGCTGAGCAGCTGTGGGCCGCCATGGCAGCCTAATCAAGCTCTGCAATACTGCATTCCTCATTTGCCAAAGGGGGATGGTAACAGTTCATACTATCTATAATCTATACAAAGCTCTCTGAGCCCAGAGCCGAATACTTGGTGAGTGCTTAGTAAATGTTAGCACTTGTTGCTATTTAAGCGTTTTTTCCACTGGGGATATCTTTGGTGAACCTAACTCCCTTTCTGACCCAGGTGTTTCTTGTGGCCACAGCACCTATCTGTAGGTGGCTGGTGAGAATGAAGATTCTAATTAGTCTCCATACAGTCTTAACCCAGACTGGGACCTTTTTATCTTGGACCAGTTTAGTTAACCAGTACAGCAGTTGAGCAATTAAAGAGCTTCGCATTAAATATTTAAGATATTTTTTAAATGTGTTTTACAGCTGGTATAAACCAAATTAAAGACTAAGAATCAAAGGGTAGATTTGTAGTGATGAGTTTTGTAAACATCTAAGGGAAAGCACATCCTCACTGAACTTCTGGCTTGGATTTTTTCTCAGCTTCTACTTTGTATAAGGCTGTGCTTTATTTAACAGCTTTTAAAAAGCATATGGGAGATGTCTTTACCACAAGTTTATTTTATTTTATTTTTTTTTAAGATTTTGAGAGAGAGAGAAACATCAGTTGGCTGCCTCCTGCACGCCTCCTACTGGGGATTGAGCCTGCAACCTGGTCATGTGCCCTGATCAGAATCAGACTGGCAGCCATTTGGTGCATGGGATGATGCCCAACCAACTGAGCCACAGTGGTCAGGACTGGGTTTTTTTGTTTTTTTAAGGAATAAATAAGCTATTTTTTAAAGAACAAACTATTTTGTGCTAAATATTCAGTTTAAAAGGAGATTTAATTCTACAAGTAGAGATATTTTTGGCTCCCAAATTAAGGGGTAAGGCTTTTAAAAAAAAATTATTGCAGATCTATAGAAGTAAAATTGGAAGAAAATATATAAAATAGGTATGTATTGGTTAAGAAAATAAGCTCTTTATTACAATCCTGGCATTCACATCCATACTGAATCTATGATTTTTGGCAAACTGATGAAGTTCTCTACTTACTTACTTCATCTGTGAGAGACCTAATAATGTTACCTAATTAATAGGGTTGTAGTGAGGATTAAATAATTAACATGTTGAATTAAATATATGTTGAAGCATTTTGGGTGGTGTCTGGTACATAAGTCCTGTGTTAATGATTATGACAACCACCAAATCATCTGAACAAAAATGAAAACTAGAGTAAAAATGTATTTCAACATCTTAATTTTTTCTCTTTCTAAAGTGAAAAAAAAAATAAGAACAATTTTTTGGCCTTAGCCTCTGAAAAATAAATTTTTAAAAATTCCTTTACTGTGGACGGTGTAGTAAGGTAAATTCTTATGCCCTGTGGGATGGCTTACTTGTCATGTTTATTTGGTGGTCAGATTTAACAGAGATGCTTAAGATGTTTTGGAGAGATGGCATTTCTACAGAACATTCTTTTCCTTTGTAAAGTTAAAAAAATCTTTAAAATTTTACATAAAATTTGTGATTTCATATCAGAAAACCTGGATTCAAGTCTCTGTACTGCCATTCATCAGAGTAGACAAGTTACCTAGCCTATAGGAACCTCTTCATCTGCAAAACTAGAATAACATACTGTATCTCACATGTTGGTGTGAAACATAAATTCACCTCCAAATGGGGCTTTTTATCTTGCTCTAGAACAGCACTGTTCAGTTGAAATAAAAGTGAGCCACCTGTGTAATTTAGAATGTTCTAGTAGCCACATTTTTAAAAGAACAAATGAAAATATTTTTATTTAATCCAGTGTATCTAAAATATTTCAACATCTAATTAATATAAAAAAATACTGAGATTATTTTTTCATGCTGAACCTTTGAAATCTGTATTTTACACTTACAGCACATCTCACCTTGAACTAGCACCATTTCATGTTGCTCAGACATGGCTAGCGGCTACCATATTGGACAGTCCAGATCTAGAATATAGATTAATATTCCCCTTCAGCATCCTTGGGCACTGATGTTGTCTTGGCCTTAAGCAATTAACACAGCCTTATTCTTGAAACCTTGGGTGGGTGGGTGGGTGAGCTTTATACTTCTTTCTTCAGCAGTCTAGATTAGTATTTTTTGTCATTGAGAGGAGAGGCTCCTTACCCCTTAGCCTGTGGACTGACTCAGATTAGGGCTTGCTCCGGGCATATCACAGGCCTCTCTATTTGGCCAAGGCTGATAGACAACCAGGAATTTCTGAATCCTTGGGTATGATAAACCTTTTCAATCACAAGGATCAGCACTCCAGGACAGGATCAGACCCCTTCATTCTTGCCTCTAATCTGCTGCCTTCCCCAAATTTCAGAGCCTTATCTACTGTCCCTGGGAAAAGAGCAAATATCAGCAATCTTCTAGAGGAATTAAGCTTCTCTGTCTTGCACTTTAGGTGGCTTATCAAGGTAACCCTTCCTTCCCAAACATTATTTTGACTTTTTAAAAGACTTTTAGAACCTTTTTGGGACCAAGAGATTTGGAGGACAGAGGATATATTATTAATATCTAAGCGGTTTTATTTTTAATGTTTTCTAAAACATTAAAATATGTTTTAGAACATGTTTCATCCAAATTTTGAGAGAACAGTACTGAAGGGTGTTACCTTAATAGCTGTATGTAATGGTATCAAGAGGTCGATAACATGTGATTCAGGTGTACTTAACAAAAAATATGCTCAGATGTCACCTTCTTAGAAAGTCCTCCACTGATCACTCTATCTTAATAGCTGCCAGCCCCCAGTTCTCTCTACCCTTTTTTTTTTTTTTTTTTTTAATTCCTCACTACTAAATTCTCTGTTTGCCTTCCCAAATAGAATATAAGCTTCATAAGGGTATGGACTTTGTTTTGTTTACTTCTGCATCCCAACTCCTAGTACCATGTCTGGCCCTCCGTAAACAAACGTCTGTTGATCAATGAAAGGAAATACCAAGATATTATTCTCTTTATGCGTTAATGATTTTAAAGTTAGTAGAATTCTTCCCTGACCATTGTTGCTCTGACTAGTATATGTAATTTGCTTGAATTTTCTTACCTAATATTAGTGATAGGAATCCCTTAGTATTTACTCTTGCTCAGTCATCTAGATAAACTTTTACTTCTTTTAGATAGTGTGGAGCATGAGGAGGGGGAAAAGAAGTTGTTAGTAATGGAGTTGTAAAATGGGGGTTGGGGGTGCCTGTCTGTATTTTCACATTACACAGGGTAATAAAATGGAGGAGGGGGTATTGGGATAGGAAAGTGGATTGAAAATTTTTTATAGTTCAGTGCTGTAAATATGTCTAAGGTTTTGGGGCAAGACAGTTGGTTTTATAGGTAATTGAAGCTTAGGGAAAGGTGAAAGAGATTCATAGGAAGAAAGATTAGTATTATTTGGAGGAAATGTAGGCTATATAGATTTGTGGCCAAAAAAATCCACAAATCATATTTCTATTACTTTAGTCGAGAATCTTCATTTAAAATCTTAGCTTTCCCTGTCAGCTTTGCAGTCATTCTTTCACTTTACTAACTTGATGCCACTACCATACTTTGTGTTCATGGAATCATGTGTCCTGTAAGCACAGACTAGACTCTTCATACTCTGCAAAGGCTGGAAGTTCATTTTAACTCCTGGTTTGTTCCAGGAAGCACCCTGCCAGTAAAAAGTAATCCAAACATGTTGAAAACTCTAGTTCTTTTATTTATTTTGCATTCAAATAAATTTCTAGCGAAAGAAGTAAATGCAGACTTCTCAATAAAGGTAAAACCTTTTTTTGGTCTTACATCTTTAAGAAAAACCTGTGTTATGTAAATGAGTAGCTTTTTTATAGTAATATGAATAAATTACTTGGTTTGTGAATATATTTAAGAAAAACAATTAACAAAGTGGTGTATACTTTTTAAATTGTGACAGCAGGCTTTATTTCAGTTGGTTTTTTTTTTTCAGTGTTACAATTTTAAGGTTTTATAAAGTTTGATTAAAGAATAGCACTCTACCTGTAGTAGGTAATTTTTAAGGACTATTTCTGATTACATTCAGTTTAAATTCAAATGATGCATTTTAACCTGACACCTTCTTTCTTCTTAGTCTGTAAGACCTGTATAGTTCAGCACTTCGAAGATAGCAATGATTGTCCACGGTGTGGCAACCAGGTTCACGAGACAAACCCATTAGAAATGTTGAGGTAAGTCAATGTATTTTGTAGTTCATCTAACTTAAATAAGTTACAGAAGCACATACTAATCTTTATTATGCGTCCTAATATTTGTTGGCGCCTTGACTCGGTATATATATATATATATAGATTTTATACATTTTATGATTTTCATTTTAAAGCATTTTATTTCATTTTAGAGTATTAACACTTTGAAAAATAAGGCTATACATATTAAATACTTAATACATTTCCAAATTAAAAATTATAACTTTATATTAGTGTCTCAGGGTTAACTTAGTTGTAGTTTTTTTCAGTATTTTAATATTTTACACAATGCATGACTTGTATTGAGCTACATGGTAGTGGAAAGAGAGCAGACCTAATAGTGAGGAAGACTAATCTTAGTACTATTAAATTTTTTTAAATTTATTGTATGTTCAAAACAGAATTCACAAACACTTAAAGCTTATAGAATTTTTAAAATTACTGTCATTTATGTAAGTATAATCATATATTTTTAAAGCTGGAAGTAGTAAGATCCTCATCCAAACCCTTTGTTCCAGGTTAGATAATTAAAATTTACCATGGCTTTGCCTAAGGTCTCAGCAAACTCAAATGGCACTTCCCAGCTTCAAGCCAGGTGTCCTTACCACTAAACCTGCTTTTTCCCCACTGTTCCTATCATAGCTCTGTCACAAACTGTGGGATCTTAAGGAAGTACACATCTAAAAACAATACTGGATATTCTCTAGGTAGCCATATGTAATGTTCATTTCTGTGTGATGTTTGCTGTCATCCCATAAATCTGGATTTGCAAGTCAAACATTTCAAACTCCCCTCCCCCCTTGCCAATTTTAGTGCCTGTAATTGGGGTAATTTATCTACAGGTTAATGTCTAGCCCAGTGGTGTTCAAAGTATAGTCCCCAAACTATGAGTCTCTTGTTAGAAATGACAGTTCTCAGGCCCCACCTCTGACTTGCTGAATCAGAAACTTTGAGAGGAGCCCATTGTAGGTAAAAGCCTTCTGATGATTCTGAAATGTGCTAATATTGAGGGCCATTGGTCTCCGGTAGCCCATGGTCCTGAGCAAGGCTTCTGCTGATTGGATTTATATCAGTGCTTCTCAACCAGGGGTGATTTTACCCCCCTCCCCCACCTCCAAGTGTATATTTAGCGGTGTCTGGAAGCATTTTTTTTTTAAATATGTTTTTATTGATTTGAGAGAGAGAAGTATCACCATCCATCGGCCACCCCTTGCTGGGAAGGTGCTTAAGATATCCAGCATCTGTTGGAAATATTGAGCTCAGCAGAGATGTAGTGTGTATAAAAGTTACCTGCTTATATGGTAGTTTAATTATAATTAAATATGTATTTAAGCTAACTTATATTTATATTAAAATTATATATAAATATATAGGTTATCTGCTTATATGAAGTCACAAAAGTGGACGAGATCCTCAAGGAAGGCAGCCTGCAGAAAAGGTCAAAGCGTGCAGAGCATTGGAAAAGACTTGATTTAGAGGTAGCTGGAAAAGAAAAATACTTAGGGACAGAAAAAAAGAAAACCAGGAAAGGACAATTTGAAAGAGGCAGTTAGAAAACCCTATCAAACTGCTGCAGAGCAAAATGGGAGAAAAATGTCTTCAAAAAGTTTTTAAACCTATTCAGTTGAAGTTATGGATGATTTGGGGAGTTCAGTGAAGGAAACAAAACACAGAATGTGTGACGAAAATAATGTCGATTATGCTTTCAAAGGTTTCCCAATTGGAAAAAAAGATTGGGAAAGAGCTAACAGCTTGAAAAGACAATAAGTTAAATAAAGGTTGGGTTTTTTAAGATGCAAGGAAACTATACATGTTTGTAGTTAGAGAAGAGTAATGCTGCTGAGCAGGATGAAGGTATGAAGAGAGTAAAGGGTGTTGTGGGAGCAAGAGAATGAGAGTAAAGAAATGAAAGCATTGAAGAAGAAGAGTTACACTCTTACCAGGAAAAAAAACCCTAGAATAATGTTAAGATAAATATTTACATTCTTTTATCTAGGAAGATAGAATAAATGGTCTAAATTTCTCAGAAGAGAGGCATGGAGATTATTTCCTTTACAGGAAAGAGCGAGAGTTTTGGTAGAGATTTTGAGAGTAATTATATCAGCTATTGCTGCAAACCAGCCACCCTTAAGTGTCATGATTAACAATTAAAAACAAAAACACATTTCTTTTTCCTCACAATTCTGTGATTCACAGATCTAAGTGGTTCCTCAGGTCTTGGCTGGGCTCACCAATGCAACTGCAGTTAGCTGCTGGCCAGATAGAACCAGCTGAGATCAGCAGGGCAGCTTAGTTTTCTTGTACTTGGCACCTCATCCTTCAGCTTTGTTCTCATGGATTCTGAGAGAGAAAGTACACAAAAGCATGAGGCGCCTCTTAAGGCTTAGGCACAGGACTAAGCACAGTGTCATACTATTGGCTTAACCGTATTTCAAGGCCAGCCCATATTCTTGGGGTGGGGAAAGAGACTCTATCCCTTAATCAAGGGAGGAATTCAGAGTGATGTTCGGAGTGTGTAGAGAGAGAGCTGGGGACTGGGACCATTTTTGTAATCAACCTGTCACTGTGGGAAAGGTTAGAAATAGGTGTGCTCCGCATGCAGAGGAGTTTGTTGTAGATGTGCTGATACTGTTGCATGTTCTACATTTGCAACACACATAAGATAGAGATTTCAGACTGCATATGCATTGGATTTTGCTGTCTTCATTGTTAGTATATTCTCTTTTTCCCTTTGGAAGGTTGGATAATACATTAGAGGAAATCATATTTAAACTGGTCCCTGGACTACGAGAACGTAAGTTGCTCTTTGGCTTCTTGCAGATTTTTGTGTTTTATGAAATCAACATTTCTATTACATATTTCATGATTATTTCTATTATTTTTATACTTCTTTTTTCTTTTAAATTAGAAGAACTTGAGCGTGAATCTGAATTTTGGAAGAAAAATAAGCCTCAAGAAAATGGACAAGGTGACTTTTTCTTACGTCTGTATCTGACAGCTTCTCTCAAATTGATTAGCTTTTTGTAGCTTTGGTCAGCTAATCTCTCTCTTCAACCTAAAGTTTCTCCTGTACATAATTCTTTATTTATATTATGAATCCTTTATATTAAAATCATGAGATCACTCTGGTTAAAGGTAATAGGAAATAGAGGAAATTGGACTTTAGGAAGAGAAAGAGGAGATAACAGAAAACTGACTACTGGTTATAGCAATATTTGCTGGAGAGCTGAAGGAAACTGAAGCAAGCCATAGCCTGCAATTAAACAGTGAGGGATTTTGTTTTGTTTTGTACATTTATTTGAATAGGAGAGGGAACTGAGATGTGCCTGAGAGCATAGCAAGGGGATCTTGGAATGAAGTTTACATGGGTGGAGCTCAGGTGATAGAAATTTTTATATATCCTGGAATTTGAAAAATATTTCTAGGTGCTGATGGGAATTTTTCCCATTTTCAGTGCTGAGTATCCAAGTTTCTCTTCTGGGTCCCAGGAGATTCAGCAATCAGTACATTTTTAATAATTTCAGCTAAGTAACATTACTGGGCAGAGAAAAGGCTTTTAGGAAGTGTATAATTCACACAAAGGGAAAAAAAGTAAAACATACCTGAAATTATAAGGAAGTATCCTTTCCCATTATTTAATGTAAGATTTATTTCAAGATGACCTAAGTACCTCTGAAATCTCTGAAGGATGTATGTGTGTTTTTATAGGCTCTGTCTCCCATCTCTGGTTTTTCCGTAAGATCATAGGATTTTCAGTTATATGTAATAATTAAGATGGGTGAAAAAAATGCTCTTTCTCTTTTCATCTGTAAAATGGGGATCATAGTTTCATTAGTTTAACTTAACTGTGCAGGGCTGGCTTCCTGTAGTAGGGACATAATTTTGAATGACTGGGATACAATAGAAAGGGATTATTTTTGCTTTATAACAAAATAGGCAAAGAAACAAAGCCTGAGAAGAAATGACTTAAAGGCTTGTATTACCCAAGTGTAAATTACAATTTAGACGATAGTATTGTAGTGAAAGCATAGATGATATAAAGTTGACGAAATGTTCCAATTTTTGACTACCTTTTCAAGAGGACAGGGTTCCAGGGGATCATTATCAGAAGCGATATGGTAGGTTTAGCTCTTGACTCTGTATCTTATAGAGTGACTTGTGAAGGACTGCAGCCCACTTTATTTTCCTCCCTTTTCCCATTATTTCTCCCTCTAAAGTATTTTATAATATTTGGTCTTTAGTTTGGATGGAGAATTTGGATTTTTTCTTGGATCTGGGAGTTTGGTTCTTAAAAGGCGACTTAGTATCTGTGTGGTTTCCATATAAATATGTAGAAGAAAGAATGCAAAAGAGAACCCACTTGTTTTTCATGATAGAACGACAATGCTTATACTACAGTCATCATAGAGGAGCCGACCTTTTTTTCTTGGGCTTTTCCATACTGTAATGCTTGGCTGGCTAATTCTTTCTAGTTTCAGCTTAGAGATATTTTATCTGGAAATCTTCACCCCAAAGTTTGAGTTTATTACCTTTGTTACATGTTGCCATGGAGTCTATTTTACCTCTTCTATCAAAGGCCTTGTCTGACTTCTTCATCTGTTTTCTCTACTTTCCTGTATCTCCTCCTATATCCTGACCATGTGAGGATGTGGATGATAACTCTAGTCTCAATATTGTTCCCTCAAGCCTAGCACAGTGCATATCTAACAGAGTTAAAGGCACCCAGTGAATGAAGGAATCAAGAAATACACATGTACATGTTTAAAAAGATAATTCATTATATTATATTTAACCAGCTGATTTTATGAATACCTAATAATTTGAAATTTTGAGAAGTAAAAAGAATATTTTAGTTTTAAAAGAGTACTCAGTTTTAAATTTGAATATATATATAGAATTTGGAAGTATTTTATATCCTGTCTACTTTCTAAGTGATCTAATCACTAATTGCAATTATTTTGTGACCAAATATAGCTAGTCCTGAATCTTTCATTTGATATCCCAGTGAGCCTAGATACCTTAGACCATGTTAGGAAGTCACTGATGATTTTTTAAAATATTTTCATTGTTGAGTTAGTTGGAATATTTTTAAAGGTATTAAAATTTCTTCATCAAAAACTGTTAAATCTTTTTTAAAGTTGAGTTTTGTTTTGATGATTAATATATTGTTTCTTAACTTTAATTACTGATTTTGAATTATATCTTGGTTTTGTTTAAATTGTCAGATGATACTTCCAAAGTTGACAAACCTAAAGTAGATGAAGAAGGTGATGAAAATCAAGATGATAAAGACTATCACAGAAGTGACCCACAAATTGCTATATGTCTAGATTGTTTACGAAATAACGGACAATCAGGGGACAATGTAGTAAAGGTAAGTGGACAAGTACAGTTGAATTTTTTACAATTATTTTATAGTAAACCTTTGATAAAATTTTTATTAACATAAGCAAGTAGAATACCATTCTCTGACAGTCCCATACCTACAAATGCCCAAGCAATTATTGCTTGCTCCAGGTACCTGATTTCCAACCCGCACAACTGAACCGTCCTGGGCCAATGCCACCACCTAGTGGCTCACACAGAGAACCACGCCTCTATTTCTTGTTCCACCTCCTTCTATACCTTTGTTGGGAGTTTATGTACATTGTTTTTCCCTTTTTAAGTGGGGATACCAACTCAGACTCAAATCATTTCACATTGGGCAGTGTCTCCAACCTTTTTGTTCAACTTCCTCTAACTTTCTCCTTTAGTTTTCTATTTTTATTTGTAACTCAACAAAACTCTTCATGTCATGGCTAATATAATTGGTTCTGAAGTAAAATTGGATGTTGTAAACCGTGTATGAACTTTTAAAGTCCTTCAGGGCTCCCAGATGTTTCCTGTAGAATTCCTGTTTCTAACCCTGTTTCTCTCTGTATCTCCCTGCTAGTTGAACCTTTCTGTAAAGATCTCTATATTAGAGAATTTATAACACATACTTATTTTTTACTTTTTTTTTTTTTTAAATTCTCACCTGAGGATATGCTTGGAGAGAGAGAGAGAAACATCAGTCAGTTGCCTTCCGTACTTGCCCCAACTAGGAATTGAACCCACAACCAGGTAAACCAGGTAAGTCCCCTTACCAGGAATCGAACCGGCAACCTTTTTGTGCACCGGACGATGTTCAACCAACTGAGCTTCTTGGCCAGGCTCTACTTCCTTTTTTATTACAAGAAACTTTTGTTTTCATTATAAATATTCACTACTTTACCACTTAAATAGGTTTTTGTCACTTTGTTCTAGCAAATGTTAGCTGCTGAGAATATTGTTTCTCTTTTTGTAGTCCATGTTTTATTCAAATGACTATATTCAATGTCTCTTTCACTTCCACTGTGTGATCTGTAGGCCAGTGGGTTGAATTTTCACTAATTTAATAATATTTTTCTTTTAGGAAATGAAAAATAAATTTTTATTTCCAATTAAGTGTTCCCAGTATCTTGCAACAAAGAATATATGAGCAGAGTGATTCAGTGAATACTAACCCACTATGTTGATATTAGACAGTGAAGATATAAATAAGGAAAAAAATTCACTCAAGGAACTTTGGTGAGGTCTTACACAAGGATAAGGCATGTAATAAAGTGCAGAAATCTTTAGAGAGGTGGCCATTGTACCTGTTTATCTTCCCAGGCTTCTCTGTTGCTTTTTTATGCTCTGATGGAGCGCCCTTTCTTTTTTGTAAGTCTTTTCATCAGGGTTTGTAATAACCTTACACTTCTTAATTGCTAACATTTCTGTAACCCCTATTTTGGGGGGTTCTTCATAATAGAGATTGTGATCATCCATTAGCTCTCTAATGAATGAGTTATTGTCTTGTAGAAAAGCTGAATATCTTTATAAATAAATGTAAAGTCTACTTTTCTGCAGGATTTCTAGTATGAATATAAGTATCCCAGTTGGGAGTTTCCCTGACACCTGAAACTTCCCATGTTTAAAGACAAATTCATTATTCTTTTTCCATACATACAATTTCAGTTATCATTAACATCTTTCAACCAATTATACAAGTCCACAACCTTGGAGTCATCTTGGACCTCTTTCCCTTCAGCCTGTCATAAGTCCTGAAAAACTCCCCAGTCCTAGTGCTGCTCACCTTATATGTAGATTATTTGAAGTAGTCTCTTAATTGTTTTGTACTCTTAATTTCTCTTATCCAAGGCTGAGTCCACAGCCGCAGAGGGTGAAGGCCAGAGTCACGGCCAATATCAGGATCAAATAGTAAATATTTTAGGCTCTGTGAGCCATATGGTCTCTGTTGAAGCTACTCAGCTTCCTCATTGTAACCCTAAAGTGGCCATAGACAATAGTGAATGAACTGGCATGGTTGTGTTCCAATAAAACTTTACTTAAGCCAACTCTGGCTGGCCATCTATTTTTTTGAGAGCTGTGGTCATAGTTTCCGATCTTCTGGCCAATAGAACAAAGTCTTAATCCCTTCCCGATAGTAGTCAAGGCTTTTAACTATTCCCTATCTTGATAAGTTTATCTCCTATGATACCCATCAGTGAAACTTCCTCTCAAAACATGATTATTGCTTTATATATGAGTACCAGCATATACGTTGGCACTCAGACCTGACAAAGGACTTGCATCCAGGATATATAAAGGCTACTACTAAGAATACTTACAACCCTCTAAAACTTTGAAGAAGCTTTCCTTTTTGGCATGTTCTTCCCTCTTCCCACCACTTTCCTATGTTTCTGTCAAGACCCAAGCAGAGACCTCTATTCTTTGTGATGCTTTTTCCACCCTAGTGAATCCCTTCTCTGAAATTCTGTGGGACTTGCATTTATCACTCAATTAGGGTGTAGTTTGTTAGTTATTAAGTCAGCATTGATTGTATTCCTGAAGGCACCAGGGACTGATGCTGTTTTTTATCTTTTTTGGTGGTGTCCTTGAAACATTATAAACTCCTTGAAGGCAGAGAAACAATATCTATGTTCCTTTATAGCCTCCTCAGCCATCTCCTTCCTTTGCAGTAGGATATGATTCTCAAATATGGTGTTGGAGTAGTTACATGGATAGTTAACACAGTATAGCTACTGCTTTTGTAAAAAAAAAAAAAAAAGCCAATGCTAAGAGCAGGAAGGCAGTGAAAATAGTAAAGACCTCCAAAAAATTTGCTCCTCCATAAAAGCAATGAAAAAACTGACAAAAACTTTCAAAATCAACTTTTTCAGAATTCTAATAACCAAAGGTTTGCAGAAGTCTGTGGAGCATTTAATCAAGAAAAATGTCTGGCTTTGTGCCATTTTAACTTGTGTTGGTCCCATTCCCCACTCTTTGGAGAGTCTTGAAAAAATAGCCCACATTCCCACTGCGGCCTCTCCGGCACCAAAGGGACAAAACAGAGGTGGAGCTCTTTCAAAACTAAATTGCCAAGTAATTGTCATTATTTGACCTATCTGGTGGTTCCCGGAATACCTCACTCACAAGGAGCTTTGAAAAGCTCTGACATATTCTTGGGAATCTAAAAGGCCAAGCCACTTACACAGGACTATATATACATACTCAGGAAAGGCATGAATAGGTGTGAAGCTCTCCCTTCTGGCTGACCCTGAGGCTCTGCAGGAGCAGGAAGTGAAAACTAAGGCAGAGTTTCCAACAGCCTGATTTAGTGTTGGAGGTGTGCCCCAAAACACATACACAGAGTCTTCAGCAAAGACTGAGAGACTTATTGTTTCCAAGTGTATAAGGAAATCTGTTCAATCATTAGCCAATCACTAGATGGAAAAAATAGAGACTACAGAATTAGTTTAGGTAAGTCATTAAACAAAGAGAAACAGCCACAACAGTAAACCCTTAGGGGCCAGCGGGAATCTGATTTTCCAAGGTTGTCACATTATATTATTTTAAATGTTCAATTTTCAACAAAAAATTGAGCCAGATAGAAACAAGAAAGTATAACACATACACCAGAAAGGAAGCGGTCAATAGAACTGTCCCTGAAGAAATCCAGACATTGGACTTGCTAGATAATAGATTTCAAATCATCCATTTTAAGTACGTGCAAAGAACTAAGAGAAACCATGTCTGAACAATCTCACCAAATAGAAAATATTAATAGATAGAAATTAGTTTTAAAATATTCTGGAGTTGAAAAGTATAATAACTGAAGTGGAAAAACACAGGGATAAATTTTCATTACCTTGGATTTGGCCATGGATTCTTAGACATGATCCGCACCAGCATCAAAAGAAAATATAAACCAGACTTCATCAAAATTAAAAGAACACTGTCAAGAAACTGAAAACAACCTACAGAATGGGAAAAAATATTTGCAAATCACATGTCTGGTAAACTTTTAGTATCCAGAATTTATAAAGAACTCTTACAAAATCAACAACAAAAAGCCCATTTTTTAAAAAGTGGGCGAAGAAGATACACAAATAACCAAATAAGCACATGAAAATATGCTAAACCTCATTAGGGCTATGCAAATCAAAATCACAGTGAGATACCACTTTGCACCCTCAAGGGAGGCTATTTTTAAAAAAGGAAAATAATAAATGTTGATAAGGTAGGATGGTGCAGCCAGTGTGAAAAACAATTTGGCAGTTCCTCAAAAAGTTAAACAGAGGGTTACCATATGACCCAACAATTCCACTCCTAAATATATACCCAAGAGAATTGAAAATGTACGTTCACACAAAATCTTGTACATGAATGTTCGTGACAGCATTATCCATAATAGCCAAAAAAAATGGAAACCCAAAATGTTCATCAGCTGATGAATGCGTCAACAAAATCTGTCATTCAAGCTGTAAGCTAAAATGAAGTACTGCTGCATGCCACAACATAAACAACATGAATGAATCTTGAAAACAGTATGTTAAGTGAAAGAACCCAGACACAAAGGCCACACATTGTACAATTCCATTTATATGAAATGTCCAGAATAGACAAATCTGTGGAGAGAAAATAGATGAGTGGCTGGGGGGAGGGCCTGGGGCAAGGAAAGAAGGGCAGTGAATGCTAATTGGGTATGTGGTGTCTTCGTGTGGTGATGAAAATACCCTGGGAGTAGATAGTGGTCATGGCTGCCCAGCTTCATGAACATACTAAGAACTACTGAACTGTATGCTTTAAATGGTGAGTTTTATGACATTTGAATTATATCTCAATTTTTAAAAAGTCTAGCTTGACAATTGCTTTAGTGGGTGGAGATACTAACCATACCATCTGAAGATGAGAGAAAAAAACCTTGTAAGGGGTTTGGGTTTAAGAAACCAACAAAGACAAAAAAACTCAGTAATCATTATCATAAGAACTAGAATTTTTTAAATTGTATCCTGGAACTGGAAGCCTATCTAACTTGGAGCTGTGGACCACTATCTGATTTCAGATACAGTATTTTAACTCTTCTAGAACCAAGGGATAAAGAGTCCTCTAGGTTAACCACGTTAGAGCAGAAAGGAGCAATTTCGAACTGTTCCTCTTCTGGCCTGAATTGGAAGGAAAAGGTTTGAAGGCAAGGAAGGGGATTATGCCACGAGAGGGAAACAAAACAAAAATCTCTTTCCATAAATTATTTCTTCAAATATACAGGAATGCCTGAAATGGTGAGCCCTTCAGGGCTGGGCCACAGCATCCACGGGCCCATGAGCAGTCTCCCTTTACCCCTCCCCCTCCTGAGCGTATAGTACAGATGTTTCCCCTTTTCCATGTGTTAGGAAATAAAGCGGTAGGGAAGAAGCACTGCGCTTAGGTTCACTCTTTAAGGTTCTCCCTACCATCCCTGTCATCTTCTATGAACACTCTTTAATTGTTACTGCCCCTCTTAAGATGTGTCAATCACTGTACTTTTCAGAGATCTGTAGAGCAATCCCAGATGTACCTAGCTAGGACACAACAAGGGTTATCTGATAAAATTACAGTGCTTCTAGAGAGAGAGAGGATGCATAATTGTTATATTTTTATTTTCTAAGTACCTACAAAGTAAATATTAAATTCCAGGATGGAATTTTGTTAGATTGATATCAAACTTTATTGAATTATAAATTCCAGAAACAAGCTTTTTCTTTCTAAAAATCTTCTCTTAATTCTTCTGACATCTCTAATAATTTCTGAAAGATCATTTTTTCATAGTCATTTCTGCAGGTTCTTTCAACAAACATTTCTCTGCAGATGAGAATACACTCAGAGGGTCTTCCAGTGCCCTCACATTTTTCCCTAACTTAATGCAGCCTGTAAGATGTGCTAGCCATTTGGAGCAAGGAAATAGGAAACCTTGGTGTGGTTGAAATGTGAACAGGTAACAGAGAGGAGATATGCATGTATATTTATCCCTTTGTTTTGATGCTGTTTAGAAGTTTAGAAGGTCTTACTCTTTGAGGATAGAGTATGTTTGCTTAGAGGAAACTTTTAACTTTTTTCTTTTAATAAACATTTTAGCATCTGAATTGTGACTACACATCATTTGTAGATTTGTTTCTATTGGCCTTTGCTAGTAAATACATTTTCCTGGGAATACATTTACTAGGAAATACATATTGACTGGGTAATTCTACTTTTGACTTGGTGAATTTAAGAACACTTCCAGCTGTCCACTGTAAGTAGAATAATACTTTATATCTTTAAAAGACCCAGTTGCTGGTTTTTGTTATTTTAGTATTGATATTTTCTGAGGTTTGGGGATGCAAGTTTTACAAATTTGTTCATATTTATCATGTCTACAACCTCATTTAATCCACTTTCAGTTTGGGTGTCCATTCTGGATTGGATGTTGTATTTTAGTGATGGTCAGCCTTAAGGAGTAAATTAGTACTGCTGATGAAATGAGATAATCAAGGCACACAGAACATTGTTTTTCCAGTAATGTACTGCCACAGCCCATCAGACACTGGCTGGGCCTGTTGCTCCCCAAACGAGAGTCCATTCTACGTGACTTAGCTGCTGGGCTCTTGTGGACTAACTGGCCACTCTCTCTTGACCCCTAGGGCTCCATGGGGCCCTATGTGAAATCACTGCTTCTTTTTAAATAAGTATTTAAAAGTTATGAGACTTTTTTAATGTCCCTAATACTTTCAGAAATGACATTACATAATAAAATATTTATATGCTTTTTAAGACCTTTCTTTACTTTAACTCATGATGTGTGTTTGACCAAATGTCTAGAGGTATGCAGATTGTCTGTTTGCCAGGATTTTCTTAGTACACATGATAGATACATGATAGTCTTCAAGAATGTACTAAGAATTGGGAACATTTTTAAAATTCTTACAAGAGTTTATTTGTGCCAAACTGATGACATGTAGGGAAGCAAGATGTCCTAGGAACATTTTTATTGCAAATACTAAAGATCCATGAATTCAAACATTTTCAGAATACACTTTGAAAGTACTCATAGTGGTAGTGGAAATTACACCTGTAGTTTCTTTGTAAACAGGTAGCATGTTTTAATTAGTTATCTTTCTCTCCTTTAGGGGTTAATGAAGAAATTCATTCGATGTTCTACACGTGTAACTGTGGGAACTATTAAAAAATTTCTAAGTTTAAAACTAAAACTTCCAAGTTCTTATGAGGTAAGTTAATAATGTAACCTTGATCATTTTGATAATTATGATCTGAAGTAAAATTCTTACAAAATAAGTGAAAATTAACTGAGATTACATTTAAATTAAAATTTGTGGAAACTTTGGTTATTTTTATGTTACAAATTTAATTCTTAGAATGTAGTATTCTATTTATGTGGTCTCTATTTTTTAATTTAACATCCTGACTAAAACATAACACTAATGCTTTTAGTGTTTTATTATTAGAGGATATATTTAAATAACATTAAGTATTTTCAAAATAAATATCCCAGTTAAGTGGATCCTTTTTCTTTGATTTTTATGCCAGCATGCTTTAGGGTGTGTATTTTTGTGTTTCTTATTTTTAATCTGAGACCTTTGAGATCCATTTTTACCAATTCTTCATAGACTTCTTTTTTAGAATGTAAAACATTGTCAAAAGGGATGTTATAAATGTTCCTTTAATTCCATGGTACGTAAAAGTAGTATTGTTTAGCACTAGGTAAAAGCTAGTGTTTTAGTATTGCATCGGCATATATGCAGTTTACCAGTTTCTTTACATGAGAAGGTGCCCTAATGTTGATGCCAGCACAGCTTGTAATGTATTCAATGTTTAGAGAATGTTTGTGATCCTAGGCGTACAGCTATAACATAATGAAGCATGGCTACTGTGTCTCACCTGCCCAAATGACAATCTTACAACTTATATTAATGGTCTCTTCCTCTCCTTTGGGTTCTGATAGCAGCATCCAAAAAAAACTAAGGACCAAAACTAGTTTCCTATATAAACAGAGACATCAAAGGCAACAGTTTTCAGGCTTATGGACAATAAATTTTAGGGAGAGAAAGGGGGTGAGAGAGAGATTACTTTTAAAAAATTCTTTCAAATGACTAATCTGTGGATTAGAAATTCTTATTATGGTTTGGTCCTACAAATATAAAAAAATTTCCAGAAACATCAATGTTTACATTAGGAAAAAACTGAGTGTTAAAGCCCTATGTACTTTGTAAAAGTAACAGGTAATAACAGTTTACAGGTGCAACAGTGAAAATAGGGAGTAAAATTGTTTTTTATTATTTGGTTTTACAGTTTTATTTCCTTTTAAGTGTGACTCATTGGGTTATTTCCTAGTGTTCAGGAAGTTGTTAGAGCTGAGAGAACTGTTATTCTCATACACTCTTACTGCTGGCACATGCACTGCTCTGTAGGAGAGGGCAGAAGGGGAAGAGACTCAGTGTGCTGACAGCTCCTTATCTATTCCAGTGCAGAGGACTTTTCTTACGATTTTTCAGTAATATTTACTGGTCCCCCCTTATTTTGCTGCCCAACATGTAGGAGGAGGATTTAATGAAATACCTGACAGCTGAAGATCCTGTAACTGCATTGTTATTGGGGCAGGACAGTTTAGTTCTTAAATAATAATGGAAGCAGTATACCTGATTAAGAATTGCATCTTCAGTGTGTCCCTTTACTTCTTTGCTTATGAATTTATTTTAGAGGTGAGATAAAATGCAAGTATCTATTTTGTTCTTTTAAACATAAAATGTCTAAAAAACATTTTGAAGTTACCATAAATCAAAAAATCAATATATTTTAGCTAATAATTTGTCTAATACAATTAGAACTATACTCATTTTAAAGTTCAAAACTCTATTCTTTGTCTAGCCAAACAGTTATTTAAAACTCATTTTTCTTCCCCTTTTCTGCTCTTTAAATTAATTCCATCCATTTGCTCTTAATAGCTAGAGAACCAAAATGTTTTATTTAAAGGGACTTACAAAAAACATTTATTATGCTTTGTTGAATTAATAAATCAGGGTCACAGTTCTTAAGGCCTTCTTAAGGATTTAGGGGTGGTTTGGCTCCTGCAATACTAGAGCAAAAGTGAGCATTGATAAGTACAACCCTTCTGTGACGGTTAGTGCAAGTTACCAACCAAGCAGAGCAGAGAAGCCTGAAGGCCTGGAGTCCTAGAAAACACAGGCCAGTGCATGGTCCTAACTGTGCTGTCAATTTAGCTACAGGTAATTACTGGCAATTCTCATATGTCTCAAAGGCCCCATAAATCACACATCCACATTCATTCATTTACCCTCTTCAAATACAGACTAATGAAAGTAATTCCTTCAAATTTGGGTTGGGAAGGTGAAGGTATTCTGAGAGATGAATTTATAAGGCAAAACTGCTGTGAGGAACTATGAGGTTTCCACAGTTCTTCTCATTGAGTAAGAAGCAATCACAGAAATATGTCTGAAATCTCAAAGGTTGCAGAGACATGGACTAAAAATCTACATTGCATTTCAAAATTATGTGTACACACTTGAGATACAGGTATGTGGGGCAAGACAAACAGTGCTTCATGGTACTTATATCTGAATTAATACTTATGAGATGGATCAGTGCTTTTAATAAAAATAGTGTTCTTTTTAAATAAATGGATAATACTTCTATTTTGTTATAATTATTTGAATCTTTTTTGAAATTTGAAAAAACATGTAAAACACATACATTCGAAATTACTTATGTTAACGGGTCTGTAACTATTCTTTTAAAAGTTGGATGTGCTGTGCAATGGTGAAATTATGGGGAAGGATCACACTATGGAATTCATCTACATGACAAGATGGCGACTCAGAGGCGAAAACGTAAATTGCTTTTTTACTTACCTTGTGTGTATTTAGTTATAGACCATTGTGTTACTCAAATTTAACAGTATTACCTAGAAACTCAAAGAGCAAACTAGCTTGGGAAAGAGAAAAAAAAAAACAGTTCCTCTTACTGTTTGTCCCAGCTCTTTCGTGATAAGTATCCCCAAGTACAAGACCCAGGTCTGTGTTAAGTGTAGTTTTGTTATATGAAGGTAAGTTCAAAACCCCATTTCAGTATGTTCAGAGCTCTACTAACCTCAAGACAGAGAAGATGGCACTCACATTTTTTATACCCCAATAAAATACAGGAACTTTTAACTATATGGAGTATGGGTGAGTTGACTAAGTTCTGCCCTGTCTAGTATGTTTAATGGCTGATAACATGATTTTTTGGTCATGACAGAGGGAACAGATAGAGTAGAATTTTAGATAATCTAATCAGTGAGTTATCTGATTATTGTGCCGTAGGCCCTAGGCAATACAGGAGAAATGATTGAAAGGAGAAAAACCAAGAAAATCCCAAAAATATAGAAGGAGAATTTCATATTTTGAACTGTATCTTTGATTAGGGCTGATTAGAAGGTTCAAGCACATCTTATCTGAGTTATATGTAACATTGATATTAGGGACATTGAAGGATCAGGGATTATAAGACTGATATATAGCTGTAATAACTTGATTACATGAATAAACATGGTTGTCTAGAAGGCTAGACTAAATGACCTCCTTTTAGACCTTAAGATTTTGTGGTGTATAGGGTACCATGTGTCATATTTTTAAACTCTGTGTAATTTTAACCTCTCTGTAAGATAGATTTTATTATATTTTCTCATGAAAATATAAATTAACTATAAAATAAACATAACATTAAGAAATGCAACCTCACACAAAGATAGGTAATACAGAATCCAAATATAATGAGGGTTGCTATGTTACAGTGGTTCGAAAACATACTTATATTGAATGTTGACATATGTGGAACTTCTATGAAACAAACCTCAAAATATCTTTTTTGTGTGCCATTCAATGGGTATAATATTTGGCTATTTTTAAGAAGAAATGTCTTGATATGATTATCATAATAAATGAAGCACCTAGATTCTTAGTCACAATTTTTTTTTCTATTTGAGTCTCACTTGGGTAAAGCCTTCCTTGTAAGGCTGAATTTTCATGACCAGGAAGGAAAATTACATTCTAGTATTAGTCACCAACTAGTTGTGTGCCCTTGAAAAACTCATTAAACCTCTCTAGTGCTTTAAAAAAAATTAAAATCTAATTGTATTTGGTAAATTAGTACTTGCTTTTATATGACATTTCCTAGTTGTTAAATGGTTGTACATATATCACCCTCATTTAATCCTTCCAACCAAAGTGTTTCAGGTCCCAGGCACAGATTACAGAGACAGTCAATTCTCTCTTTCCCAGCATTGTTGGGGCCTAGATATGGTGATATTACATGTAATATTAATATCGCATTGATATAATTTTAGCTTCCTTTGATAGTTTGTTGGGCATTTCAGAATGTGCTTGAAACCATCGTCATGAATAGGTTTACCTTAAGGTTGAAGAGATGTAAGTAGTCACCACTGCAAGACCTCTGCTAGCACTCACCATCCTTCACAACATCCCTTCCCAAAGGTCACCCACATGGCCAGTTATTCTAAGGTCAAAGCATGAAAGGGCTAATTCATAGAAATTGTCATTAATGGACTGTAAGTTCAATCAGTCTTTGCTACAATTAGGTTTTTGATTACACATTTCTGAATAGTTTGAAGTCCTTAGTTATTTAAGGCATACTTGAATCGAAGTTGGTTCAAAAAATGGTTCAGTATCATGTTTTTTTTCATTCACGTAAAAACAAAACCAATAAATAGAGAAATTACCACATTTTATATTTAGTGCGACAGTAAAGTAATATATTAGTCTGTTTCATCTTTTCACCATGATAAGCATGTTTTTTTCCCCCCTCTCCAGCCTGTTTCTCCCTTAGTTTTCACAATCTCAGCAGTTCCAAGACTAGTAGTTCCATTACTCCAGTTTCTCAGACCAAAATCCCTGAAGTCAGTCCTGGTTAGTTTCTTTTTCTTTTATCCATCCTTAGCAAACTTTGTGACCTCTGTACTGTATACATATACTATATAGTATACAAAATAATCAGAATCCTCTTATGTCTTACCACCTCCACTCACCAGTTCTGACCCAGAGCGCCAGACCGATCCTTCAGAATTTCTACCAGTCTCCTACCTGGACCCGATGCTTCCAATCCTACTGCCACCCGGTTCCCCCTCCCACCTTTTCCAGTACAACACCCAGAGCTATCCTCTTAAAACAAGTTAGAACATGTCACTTCTCTGCTTTGAACTCTCCAGTAACATCCAATAGTATGTAGACAAAAGCCAGAATCCTTCCAGGGACCTATAGATACAGACGCCACATGGTTTTCCCCAGACACCTCTCTGATCTTACCCTCTCTCCCTGTCGGGCTCCCCGAACTCAGCCTCACTGCCTCTGTTTCCTTTAACATGCCAGGCTTGCTCTGGCCTCCCAAGTGTCCACCTAACTCGATCCCTTTACCCCTTTGCTGAAAGAACTTTGCTTCTCCATCACCTTCCCAGTGAAGCACCTGACTTCATTTAATGTCACAGTCCCCTCTCCCATTGGCACTCTTAATCCTTTTTGATGCCTTACTGTTTTCCATCATATCTCATTACCACCTGACATACTGTGCCTCTTGTTTATGTTTATTGTTTGTCCCCCAGTTAAAATGCAGTCTGAGGGCAGGGCTTATATCTGTTCACTGCTGAGTCTCTGCACCAAGAGCAGTGCCTAATACAGGTACTCAATAAATATTTGTTGGAAGAGTGAATTGAATGAAAATTTTTCTTTAATAAGGTAATAGTTACATAAAATACACCCTAAAGATCATTCCATTTATTTGAATCTCAATTTCCCAGTTTTTGTTAAACAATTTTTAACTTGTTCCAGTTGTGAGTTGTAATAGTAATTAATGAATTCTGATCATTGAAATGAATGCACAAATTAACAGTAAAACAATCATTTCTTGATTAAACCCCTACTAGCAACCACATATCTTTCTGTCTCTACTCTCCATTGCCAGCAGATGCCAGGATGTCTGACAGTTCTCAGTACTTTACCTGCTGGCACTGCTAACTGGCTCTGCCTCAGGCTGGGGTCAGCTTATTTGCTAAACCACTGTCCACCTTGTGGTTCTTTCACTTGCTTCTAGTACATTTTTATACTAAACTTTTAATCCACCTGGGATTTGTTTATTTACATACACATACCTGCAACAAAGCTAAGACTCTCTTTTTATTGACTTCTAGCACCTCTTTATGTATTCTGGATACTAATCTTTTGTTATATACGTTGAGGTTATTTCCTCCCATTTGAGTCCTGCTTCCTAGTTTTGTTTGTTTTTTGATCCTTAAAATTTGGGTAATGTCGCCCGGCTGGGCGTGGCTCAGAGGTTGAGCGTCGACCTAGGATCCAGGTGATCGGGGTTCGATTCCTGGTCAGGGCACATGCCCGGGTTGTGGGCTCAATCAACGACTCTCTCATCATTGATGTTTCTATCTCTCTCCCTCTCCCTTCCTCTCTCTGAAATCAATAAAAATATATTTTAAAAAAAAATAAAACTTGAGTAATGCTACCTATCTTGAAAAATTTTAGTGAGAATTAATGAGATAGTATAAAGTACTTAGCAGTGTGCCTGACATAATAAAGGTTAGTTATTTTATTAACAAATGTATGTTAGCTTTTATTATTATTATAATTCTCTCCCCCTACACTTAGTCTCATCTGAGAGCTTATTGTTAATATATCTTTCAGTTTAAGCCTTAGCTTTTATCATGAGCTCATGTTCTTCCTACTCATCTCTTCTTGGGAAAGCTGAGTACCCATTCTCAATAGAGCCCATCTTTCCCAGATGGTCCTGGTTGGTTTTATCTTTCAGCAACCCCTGCTAGTCCATATCTAAAGTTACTGTACCACGTTTATTTTGCTTTGCTTTGAGTTTTCAAGCAGTTTTAGGAAAAGCAAACATCTATCTTGACTCATATCAGAAAGATTAATGGTGGGGGGGAAATAGTGAAATGGCCTCTTTCCACTTTAACTCTTCAAATGCTATTTGGGTCTTGGGTAGTTAGTCCAAATCTGATAGAGCTTGAGGACTCTTCATAGGGGAAGGTTGCCAAGGACACAGCAATGCTGGGCATGTCTCACGGCATGTTGATCAGCCCTGCACAGAAATTCAAGGACTAACTCTTAGGGGGGAAATTGCTAAAGTCTTTGGGGAAATGGAAAAATTCTAAAATTTTATTTTAAAGACTGTTTTAATTATTGCCTACTTAAGTATTCTTTCAAATATCTCTCTTAAAAACCTGCTCTAGGGTGTTAGATTTATCCTGGTTATATCACACTTTACATTTTTATGTATTTTTTTTCCATTTTGAAGAGGCATGCAATGTTGAATTCACATACGCATAATTATGTTAGCATAATATTGAAAAGCAATATTTGGGGATGACTTTTAAAATATGAATGGTTAAACTGCTAAAAGTTAGTTTGCAAATGAATTTACTCAGTAGTTTTAAAATATGTTCATTTCTAGATGTACTCATAAAACATTTTTTTGAGTGGCTGCTGTGTGCCAACCAGTTCTGGGCCTTAGTTATTAATATTGCAGATATAAATAAGATAGAGACACAAGGAACTCACCATCTGATGAAATTAAAATACATATGGAGACTAAGAATCTAATCTGAACAACTTAAGGAACCAAATTTAAAAGAGAAAATGGATCCCTTACAGGTTAAGGCAAATTTCATGCCCCCATCAGAGCCAGAGCTCTGATACCCTTAAACAGTGGTATTCCCAGGACGTAGTTGAGGGGATCTAGAGATTAATCATAGGAAGGGATGGAAGAAACAGGGTGCCCTCCTGGATTGAAGAGGTGAGGATTTTCACAGGCATTAGTGTTTGAAGAAGAGATGGAAAGGATGGGCTACCATTTTGGTAAAATATTTGCAGAATATTAGCCAAACTCTTATTTAGATACTAAAATTACTTCAAGCTAAATTTTACCAGTCACTAAGTTATTAAAATAAATTTTTTTCAAATAAAAAACCAACCACCCTATTTTGGAAAGTGTTTACTTAAAATTAATCATGTTGACTCATGTTTTACGTTAAAGTACTTTGAATGATCAGTTTTAAATATGTATCCAGTTGTGGATGCCTCTTATCTGATGAGTTCATCTCCTCCGCAGTTTCGGTGTCTGAACTGCTCAGCTTCGCAAGTCTGCCCTCAGGATGGCCCTTTGTATCAGGTAAGAGGCACTCACGACTGTACATATGACCCTAATGATGCTGTCACCATGGGGATTGCTTCCACCCCAAACTCAAGTACCCAAGACATGTAACTTGGTGAAACTAATACTTATTTGAGCTACAAAACTTCTTTCAAATTATGTCACCAAAGTTTTTCATTATTTTAGTTTTCTTGAAATACCTATTTAATTTTACTAAACTAAAAATGAAACTATAAATGTTAAGGCCATTATTTATGAGTTAGGAATTTTTAACAATTACCAGTTTTAGCCCTTGAGAAATCTCTGCCCCATATTGGATCCCTGCTGCATACTTAACACTTCTTCGTATAAGTATCTTTTTAAAATTAATCATTCACTCACAGTGAAAGATAAAATGCCAGATGAGGTGAAGCAAAATAATGGCAACAGCTAAAACTAATTATGAGCTGGCTTACTAGGCCCTGCCCTAAGTGCTTTACTTGGGTTACCTCTTTTAATACAGAAATGATAGTGAACTAATTTAATAATGCACTGAGAAAACTTGAACATGGATCTGAAGAAATTTTAATAAAAATACAGTTTATAAATTTGGAAAACAGAAGGGACTAAGGGTGGTATAGTAAATACTATACATAGATGATCTATAATCAACCTTAGTCCATGGATTAATTAAAGCATTTCTTTAAAATCCCCATTGTTTGGATTATTACTCAGCCATAAAAAGAGAACAAAATCTTAACATTTGCAACAGCATGGATGAACCTAGAGGATATTATGCTCAGTGAAATAAGTCAGTCAGAGAAAGACAAGTACCATATGATTTCACTTACAGATGGAATCTAAAGAACAACATAAACAAAATAGACGCAGACACAAAGAACAGACTGAGATAGGGGAAAGGGGTTAGGGGGACTGGGTGAAAAAGGTGAAGGGATTGAGAAGCACAGATTGGTATTTGAGAAGTACAGCGTAGGGAATATAGTCACTAATATTGTAATATCTATGTATGGTGCCAGGTGTACTAGAAATATCAAGGGAACACTTTGTAAAGTATATGACTGTCTAACCACTATGCTATACACCTGAAACGAATATAAAATAATATTGAATGTAAACTGTAATTGAAAAAATTTTTTAAAGAACAGAAAAAAATGAAATAACACTTACTTCATGGTCATACCCTTGGATTTGCACATCTTAAAACTATGTTCAAAATTTGGGGGGCAAGGGAGAAATGTTTTACTTTTTATTATAAATATTATAAATAAACTTCTTGAAAGTTGAGTTTTTAATAACACTTTGCTTTGGCCTCTATCATTTTTAAGTATAAGAGGAACATAATGAGAGCAGGAAAATATGAGAAATTAAACATAAAGATAATGATAGCCTCCCCTCCCCCCAAAGAAACCCCCATTGTTCTTTTATCCTAGAAATTATTTTTCATCCTTGTTTCCTTGGAGCCTAGAAAGGAAAATTGTAATTATACAACAAACTTAACTAGCAATCTTGTCTCTGATGTTGAAGTTTTAGTGTTGGGACAAATGTATGTTAATTAAGGAGCCACTTCAGATTTGCAAGGAATAGAGCATTCCCATTCTAAATTGTTTTAAATCATTGAAAAAGATCAAATTCTTCCTAATTCATTTTACAAAAGTGACATAATCATGATAGCAAAAACTGGCCCCCAATTAGAAAACTATCAAATCTTTTTTTTCAATTAATGTATTTATTTAGAGAGAGGAGGAAGGTAAGAGGAGAGAGAGAGAAACATCAATTTGTTGTTCCACTTATTTCTGCATCACTGATTGATTCTTGTATGTGCCCTGACTGGCCATCAAACCCTCAACCTTGGTGTACGGGGACAACACACTAACAAACTGAGCTACCCAGCCAGGGCTCAAATCTTATTTTGAATATTAATATAAAGATAAGTAATATACTATATATACTAAATTATTATACTAAAAGAGTAATGAAGCCAAGACCAAATACTACTTTTGTCAGTAATGCAAGAAATAAAAATCATCAGTAGATGCCAAAAAGGCATTTGACAAAATTCATTGTTAAGTCCTACTTTTTCCAAATAGTTTATTTTGAAAAATTTCAAAACAACAAAAAAGTTGAAATAATAATACAGAGGACTATTCTTTACTTATACCAATTAACATTTTGCTACATTTTCTGCCCTCTGTCTTCCCCTCCATTCTTCCTCTCTCCTTATCTTATTAATCTTTATACATATACCTATTTCTTTGTGGAACCATTTGAAAGTAAATTGTAAGTATCATGACAATAGACCACTGAATACCTCAGCATATAATATCTAAGAACAAAGGCCTTCTCATATATAACGAAAATACTACTACACGCACGGGAAATTTAAATAGTATACTAAATATCCCGGAGATGTCAGTTCTCCCCATAATTATGATATTTAACGAGGTTCTAAACACACTTTTAGCAATTTCTTTTTTAACTTGACAAAGTGCATCATTCTAAAGTTCATTAGGAAATATAAACCAGTGCTTCTGGTCAGTCACATTTGTAAATGAGCAATCAGGGCACATGTGCAGTGCCACATACTGACATGTATTGTAAAGCTGAAGTAATTGAAATAGAGCACTAACTTAAACATAGACATATGAGTAAAAAGAACAGCTTAGGGACAAACTAGTGTGTATGAATCTATAGAGAGTATTTCAGGTTAGTGGAGGAAAAGAAGATTCATTTAACAAGTATCTATTAAGCACTTAATTAGACATTCTTTTAGGCCCTGGGACACAGAAGTAGAAATGAGGGGAAAAAAATTTTTCCCTTCATGGAGCTTACACTCTAACAATGGTAACAGATAAAAAAATAAATGAGTAAAATTTATAGTGTTAGAAGAAAAATTAAAGTAGATAAATAGAATAGTTTAGATAAGCTTGCCAAGGGAAGATCTCTGAGCTGATGACATTTGATCAAAAAGCACTTAGGGAAATAGCTATGTGTGTACGTGGGGTGGGGCACTGCAAGTCAAGGGAACACAGAGCAAAGAGCTGGAGCAGTGGTCTTGTCTGGTGGTTTGGGGCTGGAACAAAGAGTAGCCGGCAGTTGGCAGGGTGAACTCAGAACATAGTTGTTGGGAGTGGGGTGTGGTCTAATAGGGCTTGTTTTTAGTGAATTGTACTGAGACTGTTGGTGCTGATGATGGGGGGCAGGATTCAACCCATACTTCACATTATATGAGTTTCTCATGACTTAAAGTAGTAAATATTTAAAGAAGATAATATAGTTGAATAATGCATCTCAGAGTGGGGTGGCCTTTCTCCCTATACATATAAAAGGAAAAAAAAGACAAACTGAGTTCACTATTAATATTGAAAGTACATGACAAATATACCACAACTGAGGAAATACTAGCATTATGACAGAAAGGCTTACTGTCCTTAATACAGAAAGAATTCATACAAATCTATAAGACAATCTTCAGCTTTCCATAGAAAAATGAGCAAAAGCTATGATTAGGCAAGTCACAAAAGAAGGAAACTGGCCAGTAAGCATACAGAAATGCTTTACTTCTTTAGAAGCCAAGAAAAGAAATAAAATACTGTTTTATGCTTATTAAATTCCCAAACTAAAAGGGAAGAAAGGATAGTAGTCCTTAGTGGTGAGCTGTGGGAGAAGGAGCCCTCATATTTCTTTTGGAAATGTAAAAACAGAACAACTTTCTTGGAGTTCACTCTCTGTGACATGCATTTAGCAAAAAGGCTTTTGAAATGTATGTGCTGTTTGAAGCAGCAGTTCCACTTCTAGGAACCACCCCAGGGGTGGGGGTAAGGTGGAAAGCAGGGCCTAGACCATAGGTCATTGGGTCAGCATTAATTTGTAATAGCAATAAAAGGAAAAAAGAATAAAGTGAAATGTACAGCAAAGGCGTTATACACAGCCTTTACAAATGACACTAAGTAGTGTAGAAATTAGTTTATGGAATTTTTAAATGGACAGAATTATTTGTCAAACAATGTGTAATATTTCAGTTTTGAAAAACAAGTACATAGACAGAAAGACTAGGGGGATATACACTAAATTGACTATGGTGGTTATCTTTGGATGGTGGCATTTAAATGTTTTATTTTTCTTGGTGCTCTTCTGTATTTTCCAAATCCACAGTAAAGCCAATTTCCTTTTTTGAAAAAGAACTTGTTTTTTAAGAAAAAAAGTGCATCAAAGTTCATTTTGGGATTTTCTAAAATTATCACATTTGAAACATACACTGGAAGTATCTGTTCTTTAATTTAGTACCTGATGAGTCAGGACTAGTAACTAGGAAATGTGGGTTCATTCAGTGCAGTCACTGAACAGGAGTGATGTGCCTGTTTCCTTAGCACAAGAAGGCAAACCGACACACAAATAGAACTTAAAGTTCATCTTAATTCCCAGTATTGTAACACATTTCAATAAAATTATTAAGCTCCATGTGTTGTCATAGAGCAAACACAAATGGTTAGTTGGAGGGGAAAGCAAAACTATTTTTAGCCAAAAACAGAAAATCCCAGCCACTTAAAACCAAGCCATTTTACTTCCTTTCCACTTCACGGTAGTAAAATCGGTGATGGGTTCTTCCCTGCGTTATGAATGGATTCTAAGACAGATGACTTAGTTTTTGCAGAGTATGCAGATTCAGCAGTCGGGAGTGGAAGCAGACGTGGAAGGAGGATTGTGGTGAAGGGCAAGCTGTGTAGACTGGGAAGCAGTAAAGTCAGAGTTGGAGGTTCAGGTAGCCCTCTCCAAGTCTGGCTGAGCTTCAGAAAGCCCAGGCAGTTTTATAAAATGCAGATTGCTGTGCCCCACTCCCAGATACTCTTATTCAGAGAGAACAAAATAAAGTTTAAAATAAAAACAAGCAAACAAAATTTAGACCAAAATTGATTTAGACCATGGAAACCCTGAGAGACTGCCTCTGACTTTTCTCCAGCTCCTAGAAAACTGGTAGTGGTATCACCTTACTCAGCCAGAGGAGCGAGACCTAGGAATTCTCATTCCCGCCCCCCACTCCCATCCTGGGCTGAATGGTAAAAGGGATTCCAACCCTGAGTTTTCTCGGCATGTAACAGCTATGCTAAGTATCGAGACGGTCTCTGCAGGATTATAGGCTCTCAGTCTGTCCCTTCCGTTCGCATGAAGGAAAACAGTTCTCTGTGCTGGATTTTTGCATTCACCACACGGAGCTGAAGGGGAAACAGTCAATGGCCCTTTCAGCCCTTTCTTGGTTTCCTAAGAATAGCTCCTCAAAATTGCATTTTAAAGGGGGGAATGTGCAGCTTGAAGTAAAGGGAAACCATTGGTTCTCCAGATCCTTTATGACTTGGTTTCTGTACGTGTGTTAACAGAGGGTAAGAACAGATGCCAGAGTAGCAGTGCGGCATACACCATTTATCTACCAGAAGCTGTTTCCTTGTAGTGCCATATGTTGGTGTAGGACACTTTTTCTACATAGAGTGACATGAAGGACAATCTGAACCATTCAGTTATATAAGAATCAAATCCAAGTATTTAATAGGGTCAACTGAGCATTGAAAGGAGGCAGTAACCTAAATGTTTCATGCAAAAAATCAGCTACTTGTTTTTCAACATTTTTTAAAGAAAAAAATGGTTTTTTTTAGAAAAAAAAAGTGTCAAACTGACTAAAAAAAGTCATTTATGAAAATGACCCCCCTTTCATAGATTCATAGCAAGAGGTGTCTCTTAATTTGTGACTCAGGAGATTCTCACGAAGAGCAGCTCTGTTGGAATCAGCCTGTGGACTTGTCTTGTTGAACCCCACAAGGTTAACAGCTGAACCCTGTAAGGAGGACATGATAGCTTTCAGTCCCCCACAGGCCCTGCCTCCCCCTAAGTGTTACTTTAGCACTGTTCACATATGCAACCAGTGTGAGTCTGTCGGCCTTTGAACTTGGCCTGTATTGTATATTATGGAAAACATTACTGATTCTAGAAAAATAATGGCAATTAAAAAAATAGAGTTTTCATAGATACAAACAATAGGACGGTGGTTACCAGAGGGGGGAAGTGAGGTAGGGGAGGGGGAAGTGAGGTAGGGGAGGGCAAATTGGGGAAAGGGGGTCAAATGTATGGTAACAGAAGGAAACTAGACTTTGGGTAGTGAGCAAGCAATAGAGTATACAAATAGCAAATTATAATGATGTACACCTGAAATTTATATAATGTTATTAACCAATGTTACCTCCATAATTTTCATTTAAAATATATATAGTTTTAATGTCACCTTAATAACTAGTATCAGAAAATATCGGAAATTATAACCCCTTTATCTTCAAATATTTTGTATATAATCTCTATTGTTTTTATATAACAAGTCTTACTCATTGTCTGTTTTTATTTTGTAGTCATATCCCATGGTATTGCAGTATCGACCAAGAATTGATTTCGGTTAGACCAAGGGGCCTAGATCCCACTGAGATCAATCCTGCACTATTTGTTTACTCATGGACAGATTGCACAGCGAACGGTGTGTGGACTAGAGGGACACAACCAGATTTTCAGCATGCAAATAAGGCCATTGTCTGTCTCTAAATTGTCACTTGCATTTATGTTGTTTCTATTAAGAGCAAACCAAGTGCCATTCTGCTACTGAACCACCCGCGTAAGTTACTCGTGCTGTCTCGCAGTGTACAGGTCATGACTGAGGCCAGCTGGGTGTGCAGCCCTGATGCAGCCTTCGGGATACTGTTTGCCTGTTCCAAGACTGTTCTAATGTCTGATTACACTAGTAATATAGCTCAGTCTTTGTGGTATTACAGTTTTCACATACTTAATATTTTATTAATTCTTGTTTAAATAGAGTATTGTACAAGAAACTAGTAATTATTAGGTCTCAAAATTATTTTGTATGGGAAATATACTTACAAGGATGGTTTTTGAGCCACTGTCCTGTTCTCAGTAAGCTTTCTGTGTGCAAAATAGTTCATCTTTTGGGAAGAATTCCAATTATTCTTAACATTAGAGCACATTGTAATTTTGGGCATTTTAAATCGTCTGTCAGTGTAGTCTACCAATTGCACAAGGAGGGCATGTTAGCCTCCAGAGTTGAAAATGTGTGTGATTCTGGGAGAACTGAACAACCATTTGAAATGTTGGCAGCTGATCACACTTACTCCTAACAGAATTAATGTGTGAGTCAAGTTAATCTTCTCTCGTAATGCCTTATGACAAGCGGGTGCTGCTTCATGAACTGTCATCGTGTAGCCCATTTTATGGATGTATCACTATATTGTTGCTCTCGTTTAATGAGTACATTGTTTCTCTTTTTAAGTTGGCCTTAAGTATGTGTCACTGTGGCATGCAGAGGGGTATGATGATTTTAAATATTAGGATCTTTAGAGCAGGTAACATTAGCTATTTTATGGATTTCAAAAGTTTCAAAGCATTTGTAGATTAAAACTGTCAGTTACCTATCGCATTTCCAAACCATTTGCAAAAATAGAATAAATGCACTGTAGTAGATAAATATGCTAACCAAAATTAATGGTCTGAGGATATTCATTTTAGATCCTGTAGCAATCGGGGAAATGGGATTACTGTTTTATACATAAATTCATTAGGGTCAGAGCTGTGATAATGTCCTTGATTTTGCAGTTTTGTTGTCTTCCATTCATTTTGAGATTAATCTGCAAATCAAAGAAAGTCTTGTACCTTAAATTATATGAAGAACTTCATTTTAAATGTTTTAAAATGTGTATTTGTTTTCCAAAAATGTCTTTGGAAATTGTTTTATTAATTGCTTCAAAACAAGTTAACCTCTGAAACTTAGGAAAAAAACCTTGAAAGTTAGGAGAAATATTTATTTTAGAAACCTGACAGCACAATCTGTGTGTTACACACATAGTTTTTATACTGTATACATGGTAGATGTGCTACATTTTCCAGTAAAATGTATCACAAATTAATGCCTTCTGAGTCTCAAAATGCTTCTTAGAAGTAAAACATTGTACAACTCTAAGAAACACATACAAATACAGCTAAGCCTGATGCATTTCACAATATAAAATGCTGAAATATCTTTTTCCATATATCTTTGTTTCATGTCAAAAAGTCCACATTAAAGCTTTCTGTTGTTTTTGTTCTGACTTTTGTGAAAAAGGTTATGGCAGTACTTTAATTTCATTTGTTAGGTTGTGTTTGTGCTGGGAAGGGCTCACAAGCAGAACTTAAAAAGCAGATTTTTTTGGTTAAAAATCTTTTTTAAAGGGTTGGAATAGACCATTCCTATTGCACTCAGCCAAAAACTGAATTTACTCTTTAGCTACAGAAATAATTTTATGCCCTGAATTCTAATTCCCTGACATCCCTAAGAAATTTTAAAATGTATTATATTAAAATGTTTTACATATGGAAGTTAATTTTAATTGACTTAATGCAAAACGCACTGAGAGTGCATTTTAAAAACCGCAAATGAGACGTGGATGTTTTTGGGTCCCCAGCCAAAGCCTACAACCTTAAGTGAGTTTTATGTACACAGTCTCTTTAAATCTGTCCTGTTGCTTCATCATATGTAATTTCACTATTTTCCAAGGAAATATATAGGAAGCAATTATGGAATTTAGAATAGTTTTAGTGTATTAACATTTTTACTGAAATGCAATGAAATATGTGCCAAAACATGTGGAAACCTTACATAAAGAAGGACATCAGTTGCCATTCGGGGCAAGGTGCACATTGTATGACAGTCCTGAGTCTTACGGTGTCACTGCTAGAACCACGGACTTCTTCACCCAGTCTCTTCCTATCCATTCACCTGTGACTTTCTAAGTGTGGGGCTATTTTCATACCTAGTAATACACTAAATCCCAGTTAATTATTCCCTAAGGTAGGTTGTGGAGTTTGCAAGAAACCAGGTAGAAAAAAAAAAGACGGACAACTTTTGTGGTTGGTTTTAAAAACTTAGGGTGCTAGTAAAACAAACTCTTTATATAAATAACTTACAGGAATAATCATCTGAATCTGCAAAATGGGAGAATAAGTAAAACTATGTTTTTCTTTAATCTGTTATTTCTTAAGCAGCAAACTGAAAGAGCTTGACGTCCATGAAAGACTGTAACCTTTTCTTCTGCCTTGGATGTTGTATTAGTAACAGAGCCAGGGGGCCTTGGCTGTAAAGGCGCATGGTTTATAGGCACCACTTTAACTGAAGTAATCACATCAGTTAATAGAAAAACCAGAACGTGGCCTTTTCTCTAGACTAACAAAGTACTTTCAAGAAGTACCAAAAAAAATAAACTCAAAGGCTCATTGATGAGGTAATATTAGCTCATTCAGTCTGGGGTACAGCTACCTCCGGTGATGTCTTTTAACTACTTTTAGAAAAGTATGTGATTTCTTTATTCATTGAAAATCTGTCCCATACTAATATGCCACATTTTATAAATGTAATGAGTTTGCTCAGCTATATTATACACTCAAATGTAACCTAAATTTAAATGATTGTTTGAGAGGAAAAAAGGTGTGTTATTTAATACTATGAACTGTTTAGCTTTACTGGAATATTTAAGAGAAAGTGCCTCATTGCAGCTGTGCACATCTGTTTTAGATTTACTGCGTACATCTGAGTTATCTGTACCTGTCTCATGAATGACTTCATATCTAAATAGGCACTTGTAAGTTAGAGTAATCACTTTTTTTAAAGCGTTTCATAAGAAAATGCGTATCACCAAAGACATTTTACTGCTAATCAATAACCATGTGGGAGAGACAGTTTTAACAGTTTGGAGGTTGGAAATTTTTAGATTGCAATTTAATTTTATATGAGGCAATAACCTTGAGTGATTGCTAAAATATCACCAAAGAAAGGCTTTAAATTGAATTTTCATGGTGAAATTAATCAAATACAGGTTTTTCTTACAGTTAGCAGAGCACACTTTCTTTCAAATGTGCTTCTTGTTTTTCCAGCACCATTTGACAGGTCTTAGGTAACCCTCAAAGGTGAGAAAGAGATAAATACAATAGATAGCCGCCTCTGGAGGGAAAGTGGGAGAAAGACAGACTTGGGAAAGAAAGTTGAAGTGGAGATTTTAAATTCTAATTTCCTGAGAGCTCTTTTCTTCCATGGAGGCAATAGAAACAAAAATCACGTTTACTTGGTTCCTGGGTCCTTAGTAACAGGAGAGATTTTATTAAAGACAGACTTTGGTAAAAGTGCTGGCATGCTTGCTTGTCTAGAAAACAGTACATTCTTTTGGACTCACATACATAAATGCTTGTTCTGTAACAAAAGCAAAATTTTCCTACAGACCTCTTTCAACTCCCTGTCCTGTTTCTCAGTGGTTACTCTATTGTTACTAGAATTCAGCCACACAGCCAATTTTAGCAAAATGGGTCTCAGATCTAGAGCACACACACATCCGACTAAGCACTCTCCTCACACCGTTCTCCTGGGGGCCGTGCCGAGGCCACCTTAAAGGTGACGCTCGCGTCATGGAGCCTCTGGAGGCCATAGGCGAGCCTCTTGGACAGGACAGAGGCGGAGACTCTGTTACAGACCACGGTTTGTCACGAGGACTCTCCCAGCAGGCTGAGCTTGATACATAAGATGTTGGTTGTAGGAGAATTGCAGAAATGAAGGAGTTTGCCATAACTTTAATTTTCTTGATTAGAACCACAAAACCGTGAAATGCTATTATTATTTTAAGGTATATATCTGTACAATAAGGAACGTAACATGTCCGCCAGATGTGGCTCATGAAGGATTGAAAACGATTAACTATACCAGAGACTCTGAAACCCTTTGAAAGCACAAAATAACCCACCAATGCTGGTTTTACTTGATAGATATAGTTCAGTAGTGTTTTGATGGAAAAACAGGAGACTGAAAGTTCATTAAAATGTACGTAAATATACATGACAAGGTTTTCACTGTTTGTTTTTCTACAGCAGTGGCACTTTCCCAGTAATTTAAAAGGGATTGTCTTCTTAGTGTAAAGTACTTGTCACATAGTGTGTTACTTGTTCTTACTGTGCTTTCAAACAAGTCAAATGCTTGAGCACTTCCTTTTCAGAAAGCTATGAAATTAAACTGAAGAGTAATTTAATTTTCAATGCTCATTAAAGTGTGTCTGTGTACCTGTTATGCCCTTTCCTAGGACCCAACACCAAGACATTGTTCAGGAATGCTTTTTACTTTTAACTACCTTTAAATCTAGAATCAAGTGGAACTGATATGCGTTACATGCTGGGTCTAGTTTTCTTCCACCTTCCAGAGCTTCGTGGAATAAGAAACGAGTCTAGCGCAAGTGAGGATTAGCTGTTTGTGGGCAGGCTGTTTGCCCGCAGACGTCACCTCTGCCCACTGGAGCAGGAGGCCTGCACATTGGAAATGTGATGGGATCAGCCTTGTCTTGTTTGGGGTCAGTTTTCTTTTGCTGTGTTTTTTAGAATGGGGATGGGGCCCAAGTGTCCTTAGGAAGCTGTGGTCCACGGCAAGCGCCCGTGAGGGAGCCCCGGTGTCCTGCTGCGTCCTCGCGTCGGGCAACAACAGCGAGCACCAGTGTTGGGTAGAGTAGCCCTCACGCTAAACAAAACCACCATAGAGTATAGTGTACAGTTGTGTTGCTGATTTTCCTTTGAAATATAAAATATTTTAAGCTTTTTTTTGTCAAAAGTGGTAACATCTTAATACAAATAAAAAACCTTTTTGTGGTTGTAAGATTTAGCTTATAAATCATTCAAATTGAAGTGAAAGATTACCAGGTCATTGTTAATGACTTAGTCTATTAAGAATATATGTATTTTTGTAAAGGAAAAGTACTTGTAGATATTTAATCAGTACAAGATGTATGTCTGTTTTGCAGAAATAAAATGCTGCTTAGAGATTCTCTTTAAATATTTTTTATTTTTGTGCTCAAATGTATTTTCTGTTGATCTATGGAATGTTCTGTACAAAGCTGTATGGTCGTACTGTTGGGCTAGAAACTTCTGTTTTTTAAAATCTGGACTTAGCCAAGTATACTTGACCATGTTAAAAATAGTATCTTTGTTATTAAAATTTTGATTGCATAATTTATTGTCTGTCATCCTTCATATTAGTAGTTGTAGATTATAATCTCCATTTAAAAGTATCCGTTAGGTACGACTGTAGCAAATTTTATTGAAATTTGTTGAGTATTTGGGATCATAAACGTTTTCTGAAGAGTTTGAGCTGTTTAAGATGGCAGACGTCCCCTCAAATAATACTTGGAGTGTACACACATGTACAGTTTAGAACAGCTTCTTACTTTGTTAGATTAATAATATTTTGGATGTAATTGGGTGTCAAAGAAAGGCCCCAGAGGATTGGAAGCTGCGTTCTTCAGCCAGTTAGATAACAGCTTTGCTGTATCAGCCCCTCCCTGGACACGTGCCTCAGGAGTTCCCGGTGGGCTAAGGCAGGACTTCCGAGCCAGGAGGTTGCGTGATTCCTCTCCCTGCCTCATTGTTACTTTGATGCCTGAAGCGTTGTCCCACGTTAGTGATGTCATGGAGGTGGTGACGAGCACCCTCTGACTAGGATTTGACTCTCTCCATATTGATAAGCTTTACGCTCAGCAAGGCTGTTGCGGAATGAGAAAGGGCATGGAGGATCGTGCAGGGAGAGTGCTCAAAAATGTGACACACGTTACTTTTATAATAGGTCATTGGCCAGAATTCACTCGCTGGCTTCATCTAGCTGAGATGAAGGCCCCAGGGAAGCTGGAGGGCTTAGGCCCAAGGAGAGGAGAAGACAGTTTTGTGACCTGCTAATCGATCTCTGCCACACCTGCATTTGGGGAGTGTTTTGTCAGCACAGGCTCAGCCCTGCTCTGCTCTGCTCTCTCCACTGGTTTTGAGCATAGAGGAGTCTTGTACTCCAGCTAGGCCGGAAGCTGGGAGCCAGCCTCTGATTTTTATGTGCCTGGTAGATTTGCAGATAGGATTTTGCTAGAAACCACACTTACCCTGCTTGACACCCAAACCCCTGCCATGGGATTTGGGGGCCAGGATGCCACCGTAGCAATCAGATGGAGAATCATGCCCAGAATGGAGAAATGGGCAGCAAGTGATCACCACCAGCTTCCACCAACCAAAGTCCTACTCCTACAAAGCCTAGTTCAGATCCCATTAACCCAAGCAGGCCTGGCCAGACTTTCTCCCTCCTCTGTAACACTCCACACTTCTATTGCTGCCACAGCACTGAGGTTTGCTAGTCCTGCCATTAGATTATCAGCTTGGAGAGGGACAGTGACCGTGTGGCATGTCTCCACCCTCACACAACACAATTGCATAGTAACTGGCACCCATGAAACTAGTGAAAGAATCCGATTTCAGAAAGCAGGGGCAATGCTGACCATGGTCTCTAGCAAGTCCAGTGTCATTCCTCTTTTCGTAAGGACATCCCTCATATTGTGACCTCATTTGACCTTTCTTTAAAGGCCGTATCTCAAATACAAGTCACATTCTAAGATACTAGGGGTTACAGCTTCAACATGTGAATTTGGGAGGATACTATTCAGTTCTTAACAGCCATGTGGTGCCACAGAGACCTGGATTCAAGTTCAGGGTCATTCTGTTGTATAACTGGGCAATTCACTTAGCCTGGCCAAGTCTTGTTCCCTCCCTGGTGGAGCAGGAACAATAACACCTCATAGAGCGGGAGGGAGGAATGAAAAGATTGCAAATAGCCAAAGCACTCTTAAGGAAGAATAAAGCTGGAGGTATCATAGGTCCTAAGTCCAAACTATATTACAAAGCAATAGTAATCAAAACAGTACGGTATTGACATAAAAACAGATCATAGATCAATGGAACAAAATAAATCCATGCATATATGGTCCATTAATTGATTACAAAGAAAATATAATAGGGATTGTATATTTAAGAATATATAATTATAAGCCAAGAATATACAATGGGGAAAGAGATTTCTTCAATAAATTGTTTTGAGAAAACTGGACAACCATGTGCAACAGAATGACATTGAACCACTATCTCACACCATACACATAAATTAACTCAAAATGGGTTGAAGACTTGAATGTAAGACCTGAAAGCATTGAACTAGAAGAACACATACGCAATAAGCTAATTGACATCAGTCTTAGTGATAAATTTTTGGATTTGAGACCAAAAACAAAGGCAACAAAACCAAAAATAAACAAGTGGAACTGCATCAAACTAAAAATTTCCTGCACAGCAAGGAAAACCATCAACAAAATAAAAAGGCAACCTACTGAATGGGAGAAAATATTTATAAATCATATATCTGATAAGGTGTTAATTTCCAAAAAAAATACAAAGAACTCATACAACTCAATGGAAAAACAAACAAATAATCCATTTAAAAATGGGCAGAGAATCTGAATAGATGTTTTTTTCTAAAGAAGACATACAGATGGCCAATAGGTACATGAAAATGTGTTCAAGGTCACTAATCATCAGGGAAATGCAAATCAAAACCAGAAGGCGACATTACACCTGTTAGAATGTTTGTTAGCCAAAGGGTCAGAAATAAGTGTCGGCAAGGACATGGAGAAAGGGGGACCCTTGTGCACTGCTGATGGGAATGTAAATTTATGCAGCTACTATGGAAAACAATAGGGGGATCCTCAAAATATTAAAAATAGACCTAGAATATGATCTAGCAATTCCACTTCTGGGTAATTATCCAAAGAAATGAAAGCACCAACTCAAAAACATGCACCCCTTGTTTCTTGCAACCTCATTTACAACAGCCAGGACGTGGAAGCCTCCTAAGTGTCCCTCAGTGGATGATTACATAAAGAAAGTGCTCCTCACACACTGGGATACTACTCAGCCATAAAAAGGAAACCTTGCCATCTCATGACAACATGAATGGGCCTTGAGAGCATTATGCTAAGTGAAATAAGTCAGAAAGAGAAAGACAAATTCCATCTCACGTATGAAATAAAAATTTAAAAAAACAAACAAACTCATAGATTCCCGAGAACAGATTGGGGGTTGCGAGAAGCAGGTGTGCATGTGCATGTGTGAAATGGGTGAAGGTGGTCAAAGGTACAAATTTCCAGTTATAAAATTTAAAGTCCTTGGGGATGTCATGTGCAGCATGGCAAGTGCAGTTAATAATACTGTATTGTATATTTGAAAGCTGCTGAGAGAGTAAATCTTCAAAGTTCTCTTCACACAAAAAAGAAAAAAATTGTGACTACATGCGGTGATGGATGTTAACTAGACTTACTGTGGTGACCATTTTGCAGTTTATACAAAATTAAATCATTATGTTGTACACTGGAAACTAATGTCATATGTCGATTATATCTCAACTTTTAAAAAGGAAGCCATTACTCTCTGGCTTTTATGAGATGCATAAGCTATTTAGAGTTATAAAAATTAGACAAAATTGCCCGGCCGGGCATGGCTCAGCGGTTGAGCGTCGACCTAGGATCCAGGCGATCAGGGTTCAATTCCCGGTCGGGGCACATGCCCGGGTTGCGGGCTCGATCAATGACTCTCTCATCATTGATGTTTCTATCTCTCTCTCTCTCTCTCCCTCCCTCTCCCTTCCTCTCTGAAATCAATAAAGATATATTTAAAAAATAATAAAAATTAGGCAAAATACACATAAATGAAAATCATTAATGTTCCTTTGGGAAAATTCTGGATTGCTTTTATATTACGTAGGGAATTTTATTATGAGAGATTCAAAAACAGAATCAATACTCGGCCAGCATTAATCTAACTCAGTGTACTGTATCCAACTTTCTAAATGTCTGGACTGTGAGCGTCCCCAGATGCCTCTAACTTGTAAGAGTTGTTTATTTTCCCCTTTCTCTCCTCTCTGAGCTCCTTGACTTCTGATTGCATCAAGAAGAAGCCCCCAGAAGGATGAAAGCCCTGGACCGCCACCCAGTCCTGAGAGTAGGGTGACCAGCTGACCCAGTTTTAGCACCTAAGTCCCACCGCTGAGGAAGTCCTCCTGTCCCATGGACCCAGAGGGTTGTTCGCTCTGCCTGGGAGCCTGGCACCCGGATCAGGCCCTGCGGGATTATCTCGTCTGCACTCTATTTGACTTCAAAGCCGGTGCAATTTGTTTCCCTTTACAGAATTATTTCACTCATACTCCTGGGAGTCTTGTCAGATGTGATTAGAGTTGAATTTGGGCAACACAAACGAAATGAAAAGAAGGAAATGGAACTATACTTTTTCCTGCAAAAACTGGTTAAGAGTTGAGATACTGAAGGGGTTAAAGAGGGGTATGCATGCCTCTGGATCACACGTGGGCGGGGGGGGAGTGAGCTATATACACGGGAAGGGACAGAACAGGCAGGCAGAGACTCTGACCTGAGAGGTAGCTCCCTGAAGATGGGGAGGTGGCCCAGGGGTGGCCAGGACAGCACAGTCACCCACACTGACCTTTAGGGGGCGCCATCAGCCTGTGATAGTCCTGGTGCCTTGTGGGGCAAGTTGGGAGGCAGAAGTGGACCTTGAGGGCGCCGCCTGCAAGTACACAGCCGGCCACCTCGAGGGCCGGGCGCGCAGGCCTGAGTGTCTGCCGTCGGGGGGCTGGATCCCTCCCACTAGCTCCAGCTGAGGTGAGCACCGGCCTCCTGCAGCCCAGGCTCTCTCCTTCCCGCCTTAACTCGCTGGCCTCTTTTACTTGGAAAAGACTGAGAAACCCCATCCCAGCAATCGCTCAGGGGCTGTACCCTCAAGAGGAAGGGCTCGGAAAGGCGGCTAACAGCTCGGAAGGGCGAGGCCGGGCCTCCCATGCTGTCCCTGTCCCCGGGCTGCTTCCAGAGGGCACGGGCCTCGGTCGCCAGCCTGCATGAATAGGAGCTGATTGCCCACTGCCGCGCCACGAGGATTGATGTGGATTCCTTCCGTTTAAAATGTTCTGAGAGAACTGTTACTTCAAAGGGGAGATTTGTGTGAGCACAGTGAACATTCGGGCCCGATTCCAAGGCCACTAGGGTGTCCACCTTCTTTGTGAGAACGTGCCTCTGAAAGCAGAGGGGCGGCCCAGCATCACCTGGTCCAGCATCACCTAGTAACCTAGGAGCGCCTGGGAGAAAGGACCGGCCTCACCTCCTTGTCTCAAGCCAATCAGTGGGAACTGTTAACAGCAGCACAACAGGCCCCAAACAGAGTTGCTTATGCTAAGTCCCACATCCCCAAACTGAGACAACTCAATTACAGCCTCAGCCCGCCCAGAAATGGAATCTTACCCCAGTCAATCAGGAGCCACCTGACCAGCACGAGTTAGGCCATCGCCCTGATAGGCCCCCGCCATCCCCCACTTTGCAATAACCAACCCGTTTTTTTGCAAGTCTAACTGCCTTGTTTCTGCTTCCTTCTGCCTATAAAAGTCATTCATTTTCCACAGTTCCTCAGAGTTCCCTTTAACCTGCCAGACAGGATGACACTACCCTATTTAAATTGATTTTTACTCAAACTCAAAAGTTTTAATATGCCTCAATTTATCTTTTAACAGAATTAGAACATATGGAAGTTGGCCCAGCACTAGTTCTGCTGTCCCTCCTTGTGTGACCTCTTCGTAAACCACATGAAACTCGGACCTCGGTTTCCTAATCTGTAAAATGACAGCTGGGCTGGACGGTACCCAAATCCCTGCTAGCTGGTGCTTCATGAGAGTGATATCCTTCACCTCAGAGGTAGTACCAGTTCTCAAACTTTTTAACCCATCACAGCTCTTGAACGTATGGAGAACTCCAAGGAACTTTCATTTACATGGGTAAATATCTTTCAATATTTATCATTGCAAGTTAAAACAGAACATTTTAAAGCACAAGGATACACAAGTACACATGCAGAGCAATGATCTCATCCCCTGTCATATAGTCTCTGGAAAAATCCCATGTGAGAACGAGAGGGAATTGTAACATCTTAGTCTCGGTACGATATAGTTTTGATCTTGCAGAACCCCCTGAGGGGTCTCTAAGGCCCAAGGGCCCCCAGACTGCACCACTGTGAGCACTGTTGGTGTAGTGAAGGCCCCGGAACCAGTGCCCACACCTGAGCCTTGGTTTTGCCACTTGCTAAATATGGGACGTTGGGCATGTTACTCGCCCGCTTGTGCTTCCATTTCCTGTAAAGCTGAGTAATGAGCGTGCCTCACTCACAGACTTGAGAAGCCTCAGGCAGAATAACGCATGAAAAGTACCCCAACAAATAAATACATGCTCCATAAATGTAGACTATTATTAATCAACTAGAGATAAATTTTCATCAAAAAAGTACATTTGGAAATTTAACAACAGAAAAAGGAAAAATAATAAAAACAATAATAATAAAAGGAAAAATAATAAAAACACCAAGCGACAAAACTGCTACCTTTTCAGCCGGCTCCTGGGACAGCAGGCTTGGGCTGGGGGTTTCATGGACTGCAGACCCATCCTCCGGGTCGCCACGCTCCGGCCGGCCCTGCTTTAGCCAAGTCCGGAAGGAACGCCTGGGCCTGGCCCGAGCTCTGTCCTCACTGCCGTTCAGCAGGAACTACAGCCAACCAGGTGCTTCCCAGAAGGCTCTTCCATGTCCACATGTGCCCAGCGTGAGCCTAATTCAACAATTTCCTTGCTTCCATCCCGGGAGCACCCACCCATATGCATGTGGGCTTCTTTTGCCATTTGGCAGTCGGGACCGGTCATGATTGATGACGTAGGAATTTCGGGTCATAGTCCATAGGTATAAGGCTCTCTCCAAGCCCTTATCTCTGCCCCTTAATTTTTTCATTTGTCTTGGTTGATGTCACGCGGGCATTACGAACTCTGAATGCATATTGTGCTCCCCTGGGGAGCTGGAGTACAGCTGGCTCTTGAACAACAGTTTGAACTGGGTGGTTCACTTCAATGCAGATTTTCACAACACCCACGTGTGAGCGGACTCGTGCGGTTCAAGCCCAGGTTTTTCAAGGGTCAGCTCCATGGCCAGGGGCCCACTCCCCTGAGACTCTGACCCAGTTCTCTCTGCTGGGCTCCCCGGTGATTCTGACCTGGAGCCAGGCTTGAGAAGCACTGCTCTAACTGCTCGGTGGCTCTCAAAGGATGGTCCCAGCCCAGCAGCAGCACCTGGAAACTCATTAGAAACGCAAATTCTCAGGCCCACCCCGGACCTGCTGAGGAGGGGACCAGGAACCTGTGTTTTACCAACCCCTGTAGGTGATTCTTACGCACATTGAAGTCTGAGGCCCCGTGCCCTTGATTACCACACCTCCACGTCTTCCAACTTCACCATTACCTCCGTCAGCTAGGTAAGCCCGTGAGAAGAAAGTTCCCGGCTCCTGTCTTCCAAGGCGCAGACCTCTGCCGCCTGAGGAAGGGTTGGGTGTATCTCGTGTCATTTGCATGCAAAGTCCCTCTGCAGAGCTGCTGGGTTTTCAAGTGAGTGAATAAACTAAAGGTCACTAGATGTCACACACACACACGCACACACCCACACACATTCAGCGCAGCGAACATGTATTGCACGATCTTTCACTGAGGCACCAGGCTGCTGCTGAGGGCATTAAGAAGACAGGCAAGCCCTAGCCCACTTGGCTCCGTGGTTAGAGCGTCAGCCTGCAGACTGAAGGGTCCCGGGTTCAATTCCAGCCAAGCGCATGTACCTCCGCTGTGGGAGGCAACCAATCGATGTCTCTCTCCCCCTTTCCCTTCCACTCTCTCCGAAAAGCAATGGGGGAAAATACATCCTCGTGTGAGGGTTAAAAAGACAGGCAGGTCTCAGGCCTGCCCTAAGGAACGCCCAGTCTAACAGGCACAGGGCACAGGTTCAAACAAGACAGGACACTGGGGCCTTCAGAGAGACGGGGGTTTGCAACGCTGCGGTCTCAGGGTGCTGAACCGATGCGTCTACGCGCCGGGCCGCGAGCAGCGAGCTGTGTGTGCAAAGCCCCAGGGCCTCACGCTCCCCCGCACTTCAGCCCCGCCACACCCCGTGATGTAGACTCTGTGTTATTTCCATTTCACAGATGGGGAGACAGCTCTACAAAGAGTGAATTCATTGCGAGGTGACACGTTGGCAAGCGGGGGCCAGGATCTAAAGCCGCGTGTCTGACCCCCAGTGATTATCCTTACGTGTGCTACGCTTAACGTGCAAGGGTGGGGTGGCGACTTTGGAAACATCTCCTAGCTAATTCTGAGAAAAGAAACTTTCCTTAAAAGTTAGGGTTTGTGTAAATGGATGGAGGTGACGGCAGAATTCAAACAGCGCCTGGTGAGACTGGGAGGAAACCAGAGGGAGAAGCCAGGTCTCGAATGTCCACACCCCATCGCCTGCAGGGGGCTGGGGCTTCCAGAAGCTTCGAGATGCTGGCTGCGCGAACCCGGGGGCGCCCTTTGCGGCCCTTCTCTGTGGGGTGAGGAGTTGTGCACCAGCCTGCTCTGTCCCCACCGTGGACTTGAAGGAGACGCTCTAATCCTTGGGGATCCTGAAGAATGAGTGTCCCTCCCGCACAAACCCCAAGACAATCACAGCTGCATTTAGCCTGTGCTCGCCTCCCCAACGACGTTGCTGAAATGAATGGGAACTATTGGGAACTATTTGCAAATATGTAACATTATTTAACTGAAGCTTGGGTTGGGTGGACCTAATTCTATATTCTTCGTTTTTCTTTATAAAAAGTGTTTTACTTTGGAAACAGTAGGCTAATGGTTATACATATATGATTTTTTTTTTTTTTTTACGTGACCCACCACCCTGACCACAGTTAATTTGTCTAAAAGTTGACACCCAACCCAAGGTGGACCATTGACTTCTTTGCTTGGGAGTCTTTGGATCTGACACTGCGAGTCTCCCTCTGGTGACTGAAGCTGGAAGGTACATGGCACAAAGTTGGGTGGACATGTCTCTGGCCATGTGGAGGGGTCGTGTCTGTAAAGAAAGCGAAGGCAGCTGACACCAGGCAGACAGAGCAGCAGAGACAAGGGAGAGGGCCCCGCCTGCTCTTTGAGAACCTGGCTTCAGCTATTCCTGAGATGCTTCTGCATCCCTGCTCTTCCCCAGCCTTGGTTTTTCAATATTTCCTTAGATTTTGTGACTCGACCAATTCCCCTTTGAGACGAAGCTCATTGGAATTCTGGTCTGCCCCTTGTAACCACAGCCCTGACCCAAACAGGGGTTTGAACAGCTTTAGCATGATTAAAACAAAAACAAAAGAGAAAACAAGCAAGGCCCTAATGTCTCATTTTTTGCTGCCTCGTATCTTTCTTAAACATATGAATCTTAGGGTCCGTTATATAATTTTTAAACAAACTTTTCATTGAATTTTAACACACCAAAAAAAAAACCAAAAAAAAACCCAACACACACACAAACGCAATCATGATTTTTCACAAAATACACACCTGTGTCACCAACACCCAGGTCAAGAATCAGAGCATTTACAGGAAGGCTCCTTCATACCCCCCAGCCAGCAGTAAATTCTGCCCCACAAGGTAGCCTACCCTCCTGTCTTCTGACATGGAGACTAGTTTTGCCTGTTTCTAAGCTTTAAGGAATCAGACAGTATGTTCTGTTTTGTGTCTGGCTCCTTTCTCATTTGTGAGACGCATCTACGTTGCTGCGGGTGGTTGCAGATCCTTCTCATTGCTGAGTCACAGCCCCAGCTTTGTCTTTTAAATCTTATTTTTACTTATGGAGAGTAGGCTGGAAGTCAGTACTGGGGACCTAGCAGAAGGGGCTGTGAGTTCTCTCAATGATAGACCGCTCCTGATGGTGAAAGATCTAATTCAGCAAACTGCCTGGAACTTTTTGGGACAGAGAAATTGCTTTGATGAAGTTGGGAGTTTTACTGAGATTATTACACTGCTCATCTCAAGTGAGGACCCAGGCTGCTCCCTAGTAATTGAAGGAGGGAAAACAACCGATGGCCTGCCCCCGTCTTTGCTTAGAATAGAGCTTCTAAAAGAAAAACACAGCTCAGCTCTCCTCCAAAGTGACCCTTCCAAAAACCTAATCCAACTGCATATTGTTTGTTTCAGCAAACAGCACTCAGTGGCTCTACAGATAAATAAGCCTTCAGTGCAAATTGTACCATGATTCCCGGGAGACACCACCATCCTTATAATTTTTTACCAAACCAGCAAACAGTAATTTACCCACAGGGCTCTTCTGTCAACCTTTCCTCACCAGCCTTATATAATTTTCATCAGTACCTGTAGTTTCCCTTCTTTATGCTCCATTGGAATTAGAATGCAAATAATTATAAGCCCCAATTCAGCTGGTTTAAACAATAAGAAAAAAAAATTTATTATTTTTATCACAAGAACTTTGGAGATGGGTTGACTTGGTTCAATGTCTGCAGGGACATGATTAGGAACCCGAGGTCCAACAGGTGACAATCTGCCGAACACCACAGACTCAGAAATTGTAAAATATGGCCTTTGCTGTTACAAAATGCATAAGAGCTGCACACAGGAAGAAACAGAGGAGCTGACGCCAGCAGAAGCCAGGAACTATCACTCCTCGGCTCCTGAAGCATCCGTTTTACATTTTCTTTTTACACATGAGTACACTCCAGTTTCCCCTGCCTGCTCCACCTTCCAGAAATTGTTTGAGTCTACAGCAAGTAAACACACTTTTGAAAGGGATTTCAATGCACATTTGGAAAACAATGCGAGTCACGGCAAGCAATGTAAAATATGCATCTAGAAATGGATTAAGATACCCTTCCTACAAAAGGAGGGGGCTCATATTTTAATCAGAAGAACGAAGGGGAGTGTAACATTAAGAATTTCTTTGTTGCCCGGCCAGGAGTGGCTCAGTGGTTGAGCATCGACCTAGGATCCAGGAGACGAGGTTCGATTCCCGATCGTGGCACAGGCCCGGGTGGCAGGCTCGATCCCCAGTAGGGGACGTGCAGGAGGCAGCCGGTCACTGGCTCACTAAATACTCCCTCATCAGTGATGTTTCTGTCTCTCTCCCTCTCCCTTCCTCTCTCTGAAATCAATAAAGATATAACAACAACAAAAAAAGAATTTTTTTGTCCACTGAGATTTTTCACTTTCAGAAACCATGACATGAAGTTCTGTCCTTCGTAGATGGTCTCACTTAACTTTTTTTTTTTTAATATGTCTTTATTGATTTCAGAGAGAGGAAGGGAGAGGGAGAGAGAGAGATAGAAACATCAATGATGAAAGCCGTCGATCAGCTGCAGCCCGCAACCGGGGCATGTGCCCTGACCAGGAATCGAACCCTGATCGCCTAGATCCTAGGTCGAAGCTCAACCGCCGAGCCACGCCCGGCTGGGCCCCCCTTAACCTTTTTTCAGTAGGATGTTTGTCTTCCTCAGTGTCCCACTAATGGCCAGTGATCTTCCTCCACGGCCCTGGGAGAAGGGCTCGTGCCCGTGCACCGCTGACCCTTCTGAACTTTGCGTTCCTGTTCAAAGCCAACACTCTAACCTGGCAACGCGCCGCACAGACGGAGTTCACACTGGATCCCACGGGGCCGGGAAGTCTTGGGGTCCCAGCATTAACACCAGCATCCTGGGACCCACCACCTGGTTCTGGTGGTATAATTCTCACCATACAAGGGTTTGACATTTTTTATGTCATTTAAGCCAAATCCAATTTCCTCCCAGAAGTGACCGCTCCTCTATGGTTGGGGTGGAATATTAGCCAACTCTCTGTACACAAGTTCAGAACATTTGACCAAAACAAGGCTATGTTCCCAAAAGAAGGGTGATATGGTATCTCATGTTCACCGATCCACTCCTTATGGCTAGCATGTTCCTGGCACGTGGTAGGTGCTCGGTAAATACTGCCTAGATGAATAAATGCAAACAGTCACGCCACTCGGTAGCTCCAACAGCATCGGCTTCGAACATTTCACTGGTCACTGTGAGTTGTTTACAGTTTACTAACAACGAGGAGAGGAGCCAGACAGGGAGAAGCCAGATTGTATATTTGAAATTGTTTATCATTTCATTAGATTCTGAGTCTTGCTTTTCTTGTCAAATAGCGTCTATCAATATCTAGTCCCTCCCAGGCAGAGCTCTAGGCAGAAAGCAGGAAGTTAAATTTCCAGAATGAATCTCTTGCTACATTGCTCTTCCTTTACCCCAAACACCTGATTCTGAGCCAGGGCTGGGAGGTCCGGCCCTGACACGCTGCAGTGATTGGCCCCAATGAGGCTCTTTAAATTCTGCCTTTCCTTCCCTTTTCCTCCAGCCTCAGAAATAACTGCTGCCTTCCAATTTCGTAACAATTTCTTTCCACTGGTGTAGTTGTTACTTATGCAGCTCGCGTACTTATGGCTATAGAAATACTAAAAACGCATGGCTCTCTTTCTTGCTTTGCCCCATTGTGAGTTCCTTGAGAATGGGCCCCCATTCGCAGTCCTAGCTTCTGGTACAGCCCATAATTAACATATTTGTCAAATGAGTGAACAGCAGAGATACTTTTTTTTTTCTCTTCTGTGAATGGAGAACTTAAAGGTAAAAAAAGATAGAATCTCTTCCCTTAGTATAGGAAAATTCAGTACTTGAATTAGCTGGAAAAATCAGTGAATGAGAGAAGTAGCCTAACTCTCTTTGGGGTTCGTCATTCTGGAGGATGTGTTTAGCAAATGAAAATTCCTTCTCAGTAAGACAGTGTCTATGTCGCTTCCCCCTGGGACTATCTTAGTGATTCAACTGTAATCATAGCACGCAGGGGAAGTGATGTGGCCTAACTTCTGAGCTGTCAGGGAAAGCTGTGCTACTTCCACCTGGTTCTCTTAGGACACTCACTGTGGAGCAGCCTGTCCCGCCACCATGTAAGAAGTCCGAACTACCTGGAACCACCACGTGGAGAAGCCACCTGTAGGCCTCTGGTCACCCTGCACGAAGTTCCCAGTCAACAAGCGGCACCACCTGCTGGCCCTGTGCCCTGCCACCCGGCTCGGCCGAGCCTTCGGATGCCTGCAGCCCAACCAGCATCTGCCTGCAAGAGCTTGACAGAGCTCAGTGAGAGCTGCTGAACCGCTCCCAAATCTGACTCAAAATCATAAGCAAAATTAAATGATTGTTTTACACCACTGAACGTGGCAGCAACTTGTTACACATGAATTTTAACCGGACCATTCACCTCTTGGGTTTGCTACCTTAAAAAAAAAAATCCTTGCCCAGCCAGGCGTGGCTCAGCCGTTGAGCGTCGACCTAGGATCCAGGCGATCGGGGTTTGATTCCCGGTCAGGGCACATGCCCAGTTGCGGGCTCGATCAATGACTCTTTCCTCATTGATGTTTTTATCTCTCTCCCTCTCCTTTCCTCTCTCTGAAATCAATAAAGATATATTTTTAAAAAAATAAAAATAAATCCTTGAGTGTTTCTCCCATCTTCCTGACGGGGCAGTAGAACTGTCTGTCGCATGCAGAGCAAGCAAACACAGGGACACAGAAGCACACCATTGATCAGTGTGCCTGTCCCTGGATAAAAACAACGCCCAGAGCTTTCGCACACAGGAGCCATCCAAATGCAACTTTAAATCACGGAGGACTTCTGAAATGGAAGCAATCTCTGCTTAATTAAGGCAAGAAATGCAAAACCTGTCTAAGGTGAGACTCATAAGAATAGTTACTAGAGGCTTAAACAAAGTGATGTTTCTTAGTTACTGAACAAAGACTTGGTTATTAGAAAAGCTCAGAAGTTTTTCTACTCTGAAAGGAAGTGAAGGGGGAAACATGCACAGAAACATCTCGGGACTGGGGTCTGCGCCGCCCCTTAGGGCTGCAATGCTGCCTTCATCCCCAGAAACAACCCCTGACTAACCTCTAACGGCTGGTGCAAACTTAACAAATATCCTCTCCAGCCAGGCCAACAGTGGGAAACCTTTCCATATGGCCAAGTCCTTCCACAGTCAGGGGGGTTTGCAGGGTTCGTAAATTAAGCCTTCGGCTGGCACAGAAGGGAAGGATCGCACGCGGCCGCTCGCGCCTCCTCGCTTGGCTCCCCCCCATCAGGACCGGGCCACCCGCGGAGCCGAGGGCCGCCTGCCCCGGGCTGTCCTTCCCGGCCTGCCCTTTCTGCCAGCCCTTCAGCACTCCCACACCTGGGAGCAGCTGGCCCGGCCTGGCCTGAGCGGCAGTTAAAATAGAGCTGAGCTGTCCCCCGGCCTGGCAGCCAGAGCCCGGGCAGCCCCAGGCCAAGAGCGCAGGAAACACGGGTTTGGTTCCTGGCAATGACTCCTGCTCGGCGAGCAGCTCCCTGTCTCTGTCCCCACGGCTGACAACCGAGAACTGTAACCTACTTCTTGGCAGCCCCCAACTTGAGCAACTCCTTGCAAAGATCCCTTAGCTGTCCAGAGAGGCAGCTGCTTGTAAACTGTGCTCTGAAGAGCTACACTGGACACCCCCAGGGGTCACCACAGAGAATGGGAGGTGGGAGAAGGAGGTGAGTGGAGCTCTGAGCCCCCACCCACATGACAAGCAGAGCAGCCCGTCTTTTTTTATGTTTCACGTATTTGGCTTGAAATATTTCATTTTAGAAAACAAAAGTGCTGCCCCTAAAAATTATTTGGAAACCACTGCAGAGCTTTGGAATCAGAAGGCTGTAAGCTTAAGTCCCAGCTCTATACCTTACCAACACCCACTGAATGGCTCTGACCTCAAGTCTACTGTAAAACAGGGGCAATGATGCCAAACTCAGAGGCATAGGGAAGATGGAATGAGGTGATATTTCAGAGAATCTAGTATATATAATAGTTGCTCAATAAACAGTGAAGGCTGGGGCTTTAAGGGTCAATAAATATTACTTTCTTTTTCTCTGCTTTCTGAACTTTCTAAGTTCAGAATCAATTGGGGGAAAGACTCAAGAATCAGATAGATAAAGGCCAAAAGGAGCAAGCTGTTTGGAGATGTGGCAACAGCGGGCTTTCTAATACTGTATCCCAGAATTAAACTTACCCACTCAGTCACAGGTAGAGCTGAAAGCCTGCAGGCCGCCAGGGGAGGGAGGGCTCTCTTGTATAATTTACAGCATAGAGCATCTCTCTGCAGAAAGGCAGATCCCAAGCAAATAAGCCAGAGGAAAGGGCTGCATTACAGACACTAGGTTCTCTCAAATTCACTAACAGGTCACCCAGGGCCACCGTGTACATGATGTTCACTGCACAATTGTGAATTATACCATTTATTATATTTACATTTTATTAGTATTTTTGTTTGCCCTAACGACAAATCTAGTAGTCCATAGGTCACAATCAACAGTGCCATTGATTTCTCAACATTTTGTAAGATAGCAAGTGAAGAGCAAAGTATCTACTGGAAAAGCATCCAAAGAGAAAATTCACCAGGTTTAATCATGGCCATCCCTTGACAAACAGATTTTTGCAAAATGAAGGGTGGATAAATCCCGTTATAGTCCAAATGGACAGCGCCGCTCGTTGAGAAAGAGTAACATAGAAGAGCTGTGAGTCACCATTAGTTTCTCCATCTGGGATGATTGTCCCCAGGACTCCACAGACGTCACACACTTGCTGAGCCACGTGACACGAGCCTTGTCACGCATCTGTTGTCAGGGTAACCTTCGGAGTGGTTTTCCAGGGGTGCTTTTTAGTTATTGTTGGTGATATGAGTTGGTACATTTCACTTCTGTCGCCATACAAAAATCTGCTCTGCCCCTGAATCAGAGCATTTCTATTCACCCCCAGGGTGTTTCTTGCCTGGAATCTGTGCAGATAAAGAAAGGCTTTTACAGTAAGTCCTCAGCCTGTTCTAACATGAAGGCTAACCCTGGGAGGGGACCGACAGCTCACCCTGATGTCACAGCGCTCAGTGTGCACATACCCTGCTGAGACGAAAATCTCAACTCAGTGTGAAGATAGTGTGTCCCTGAATCTCTCTAAATACCCTCAGTTTAACTAGTATTAACACTAGTCTTGAGCTGCCAGAAGTACTTGGGAAAGGGACAAGGTTCATGTGTTTTGGTCTTGTTCCCTGGTACCCCCTTTTCCTGGCTTTCTGCCGACAGGGTTTTGCCATATTTGGTTTCAAGAAACGGACAAGGGTCTTATCTGTAGGATGCAAGTGAGAAGAAACAGCTCCAGCTGTTTGGTAAACAGGAGAGGAGGCCTCAACAGAAATACGAGTGTTTCTGAGGACAGAGGCTTAGCAGATTTGTAATTTTATTCTCTGTCACTACGGAATTTCTCTGAACTGTTTTTATCTCCCAAACTCCATGGATCTGAACGAGAAGCTAAATGGAGCGAAAACATTAGCTACCACTGCTTGAGCCTTTACTGAGTCATGTGCCCTGCAACGTGCTAAGTGTTTTACTTTCCGTATTTCTTTGCACCCTCTCCACACCTCTGTGAGCTCTGGTCTATCATAACCCCATTTTATAGAAGAGGAAACAAGAGATTAAGTGACTCACCACAAGGACATAGAGCTGGTGAGTTCCAGAGATATACTTGGATCCAGGCAACCAGACTCTTGAGGTTGTAAGAATATGTAGAAAGTATTGTTGCTCTTAAAAAAGATTCAAACAAATACAACTTGCATTGATTTTTTAATAGAAAAGTCATTCCGGTTTCAACTAGAGTTGAGGGGTTTACTAACAACAGAACTCTATGGAAAATGTTCTTCCTTATTTCTAGAGGCAAAGGCTCCTGATTTATGGAATAAACCTGATTAGAAAGGTATGTCCAGTGAGGAGCTCTGGTAAAGAAAATTGCTCCTGCTTAGGGGCATATAAGGAATTATGAACAACAGCAAAATAGCCTCTGCAGTGCTGTGCTGACAACGGCCCATCCCACCCCTTAGCTACTCCCCCAGTTCTAAACTGGGAAGGTATTTTATACAGTCAGGATTGAGGTAAACCCCCGGTCTCAACTAAAGATGCAAAATACCTGAGGGGCCCCAAGATAACTCAGTTCCCAGTGGTCTTCATACCGATATGAATGAGGAATCTGAGAATAAAAGAACAGAATAAAACTCTGGGTAAATCTGTGTGAAAATAAAACAAAACTGAAGAATCCTCTTGAAAAGTCTGAGACAAAAATTTCTTAATGCATTTTTATTGGGGCTGTTTATCTTCCAAAAGAACTGGGATGCTGTGCTGAGAAAGCTGGATCATTTTCAGTTGCATTGGGTTGACTTTCTGGTTAAGTTTTAAAGACAACAATACATTTTTATTAATCAAACAAGATCTGAAACCATCATTTATATAAGGGTGAATTGGTTGGGAGCTTTTAGTTACAAAGGTTTCTAAATAAGCCCCAGTGTTTGGAAATTGCCTATTACTTCATCAAAAACAATCTTCCCATGTGAGGTTAGGGGAAGATGGGAGACTGACATTGGAAACGATGGAAGTAGTATTTTATGGGCATCTCAAATCAGTGATTCTGTTTTATGTCCCATTAGAGTAGAAAGCAATCCTAGAGTTAAAAGGAACTCAGGGAGAATTCTCTCTTACTCAGCTAGAATCAAGCTTGGACAACCCAATGGCAAGCTAAGGAGCTAATTCTATATATTATCCATCAATGCCAGTCATCACCATTGTCATTCAAAATTCGCTGACCTATTGAGCACAATGCTGACGAGTTGGGGTGTAAGATGGACAAACTTGGTTCCTATAACAAGAAGCTTACAGTAAAATTGGGGAGACAGGGCATTTCCATATCAAAACAGACCGTGATTATAACCAGCATTTGACAGTTGACGTAATGGCCCAGAAAAAAAATACTTTAGTCACTTAGATGAACACAATCCTTGGGGATGGGGAGGCAGGTCTGGAAGAGGAGGTAAGGATTCCAAAAAGGTAGGAGAAAACTATGGTTTTCTGGTTAAAAATTATCATAGTTTTAATTAACATAAAGTCAAGAATTTATTCATGCGAATTTATTGAGCTGTATATAATGACTTGTGTACTTTTCTGCATATACTCCAATACAAACTTGAAAATTTTTTCACTTTAATTTAAAAAATGTTAAAGGAATACATATTGTAAGATAGTCAAGTAGCACAGAAAATTTTAAAATAGAAAGTGAAAGCTTTCCAGGCCATTCTCATTTGCACTCCCAGGCTCACATTGTGTGTGTGTCGTGTCCCCCCCCCCCCCCCCCGTCCCCCCCCCCCCCGCCCCCACAGCTGGAAACTCACCTGCCCTCGGGCCAGTGTGCAACCTGTGGCTGTTACCTCCACCGTGGTTACGCTGACAACTGCGACTTGCTCTGAGAACCCTTCCAGAGGCCTGCAACATAAGTAGGGAAAGTTTTCCCATTCCTTGCAGTTCCTAAATTTGTATTGTTTTGGGGTAGGGTTGCAAGATTTAACAAAAACTAGAATTCTAAGTTATATTTGAATTACAGAGAAACAACATGATATTTTGGTATCATTATATCTCATTCAATATTTGGGACATACTTATATTAACATATTATTTGCTTTTACCTGAAATTCAGTTCTAACGGGGCATCCTGTATTTTACCTGGAAACCCTATGTTTGGGACACACAGCTCTGTAGCTCTCTCTCTCCAGGGATTAGAGTTTGCTCCCTACCCCAAAGTTACATTGAACGAGAAACAGTGTTTGTAAAGTTCTAGAACATAGCCAACGTTTATTTTATGTTTTCATTCACTTTATTTTATGCATTATGCTTTTATTTTAAAATGTATACATGCTCATGGATTTTAACAAAATTTTGAACATTACAGGGAACTACTTCAGCAGAAATGGTAGTGCAAGAACCTCCAAAAATGTGCTCCTCCATAAAAGCAATGAGAATAGCGGCAATAACTGTCAAAATTAACATTTTCAGAACTCTAGAAATCAACCAAAACCTGGCAGCAATCCAAGGAGCATTTATTCAAGATAAATGGCTGAATCTCAATAAGAGTAAGATTTGTGGTGTTTTAATTTGTCCTGTTTCCATTTCCTTCTTCCAAGTTCCATACAAGTCGTGAAGTGGAAGAGCTCCCTAAACACAGTGAAATCCAGGGCTGGGCCTAAGATCTCAGTCAGTGTCAGCTGGGTCTCTCTCTCTCTGTTCATCAACAAGTATGTTCCCTTTGCTTGTCAACCACGTATTCCCAACACCTGGGCCAGTAACAGACACAGAGTAAGGAGGCATTAAATATAAATACAAGTGATAAATAAATGTAAGTTCTTCTCTTATATCCTCAGGCTTCCTCACAGTCAAATCTTGAATTATACAACAAAGCTGCTAACCCCAGAAGCAGTAGTCAGTGTGTTTTCTACTTGTCCTGTATTTTTTTTGGACCTTTCCCTTCTTTTCCAGCCTTCCTTTTGACTTATTTGTGTATTTGAGAACTATTATTTGAGAAATCCTTTCTTGAATTGCTAGCTATACTTTTTGTTGTTGTATTTTTATTGGTTTCTTTGGGGGTTATAGTACACATATTTAACTTAAATCTATCTTCAAGTGATATATAGTCTATGTACAATCTAAGAATTTTACATTATGCATTCTCCCCTCCCAGTCTTTGTGCTGTTATTGTCTTACATTTTACTTCTACATGTGTTATAAGCCCCGCAATATGTTGTTATATTTTTGCTTTAAACAATAGACTCTTTTTAAAGATTTTAAATATTAATAATCCACTGTTTTATTGCATTCTTTCCAAAAAGAAATCTATTTTCATCCTTAGCCTTGTTCCTCTGTATGTGATGTGTCTTCCTTTCCTCTGACAGCTTTTATGATTTTTCTTTATCACTAGTTTTAAGCAATTTGATTCTAATGCACCTTTGGTGTAATTTTCTTCATGTTTATTGTACTTGGATTTGTTGAGCTTCTTGAATCTAATCAACTGAGCTACCCGGCCAAGGCACAAAAGCTGAGAATTTTGAAAAGCTTTCCCACCCATGAAATATGGCTAGAATAACCAACATCCACTGGCTGGGAAAGTGTCAATAGATCATGAAGGTAACTAGGGCCCTGGGTGGGGAAAAAATGGACATAAATCACAAGAAATGAAAGCCCATACCACATATGAGATAGAGATTCTCATATACGCATTGTTTTAAAACTCAAAAAAACAAAACAAAACCAAAAAACCACCCTCAAAAGAGTAAAGAATTTGTTATACTTTCAGGCTGCATGGAATTGGCTAAGCCAAAGCAGCTACATCAAAACTATTTCATCACAGTGTCATGGACACACATCATAGTAATGTTCCTCTCTTCCGATGGGCAAACAAGCTCCAAGCATTCATCCAGTTTACAAAGCTGGTGCGTGGTCGAGCTGGGCTTTCCACCCACCTCTTCTGATTCAAAACACCATTCCCTTTCAGTGACACACTGCAGCCTGTCGAGCCTCCTTCTCAATTTAATAAGTTTCCTTTTAGCCTAAAGAAAAAAATTGAAGGTTATGGTAACTACATATACTCGATGTTTCTTCCCACATGTCACGACTGAGTTCAACTGGGAGTTTAATTCCCCTTTACAATGGAAGTTCCCAGAGGGTAGACAGGGAGAGAACATAGGAGGTTCTTCTAGCAATGCTTTATTTTTTCTTATAAATCAGCATGTGGATCCTGTAGTAATGCTGGGACTTGAATACTTATGGAAATTAGATTGGCCTCCTCCCCTGCAAATGGAGTGGGTATCCTGACGGCCTGTACACCCTCCTGCATATGCTGTTCCAGCTGTCTGGAACAGCACCGCCTAATTGCGACCAAAGTGTCCTTCTGAAAGCATCACCCTGAAAGCCGCAGCTGCGGCTCTCACATGCCCCACCGGCCTTGGGCAAAGGGACAAAGAAACAGTTTTTTAGACTTCAATTCAGCTGGGATCAGAAGTCGTATGGAGCCATTGAGTGCAGTCATTTGTGCATTCATCCAGCAAATACTTGAGCATCTATAATGTGCCAACACTGTGCCAGGCACTGGGGGGGTACACTAAGAGGAGGCACAGTTCCTGTCCTCGTGTAGCTCACAGGCGAGGCGGGGAGAAACAGGCATTAAACAAATAGTGTAATTACACAAGTAACTCAGATGTCGCTGTCCCCGCAAACAGCCTCTCTTGATAAAAAGACGAAATCTCGATGAAGGACATGGTATCTCTCTTCATTCCAATACATAAATAGACGATCTGTTCAGCATCCAGAGAATTCATGAGCAACATGGGTGCTGTACGGAGGCTGGAGGAAGGGGTTCGGCTCCCATTGTTACACCCAGTGAAATGCTCCAAATTCTCTTGGGAAGTGTCTGATCTCTAACCTGGGGTGTCCTCTGCTCTTTGCTGAAGCAGCCCTGCGTCTTGCTGTCTTGGGTCTTTCTCTTCCTGTGTTTCCCCCTGGATCTGCAGTTCTCTTGCCCCCCCTCCACCCTCACCACGGTGAGCAATTCGCCTCTGCCTCCAGCCTGCTCGCTGGCAGCATCTCAGGGGCTCAGCAAAGAAATGCCCTCCAGCGGCTGGACCCACCTCCTCAGAAGACAGCATATGTGCTGGGGTGGGCCGGTAGGACAGCAAGCACTGGTCGTGCTTCATGTAGATAGGCAGCGATTGTCACCGCGATGACTTGCTAAAGGGGGAAGCACAGCCCGGGAGACCGAGGGAGAGGCCAGCGCGCCGGCCGCCCCGTCGGGGGCCCCGGAGCCCGCCTGGTCTCATCAGGAGCAGCCGCATTCGCCGTCACCGTCTGAATAAGCCTCTGGGCAGAGTTTCTTCCTGGATGACTCGATTCACACGGGATGAGAAACATCTCTCCCCACGAGCAAGTGGAATAAAACAACTGACTCACTTCACGCTTCCGTTTGCCAGGAGCAGGTGCTGATGGCTGTTCCTCAGAAGCGGGCTGAGCTGACTGCTTTGGGGAACTGACTGGCACGGCTGGGGGTTAAACTCCAGGCAGCAGGCAGCCCGGGAGGCAGACTGAGTCAGGTTCCTGGGTCCGAGATACCAACCGAGTCCCGGAGTGCGCTCATCCATTCCTTGGTTTGGTGATCTCTACCCAGTCACGACAAGAAACTCCGGATCCTATTGAATCAGAAGTTTCCTCCCACCAAGCCTCACCCTCCCTGGGAGCTCCCTAGAGAAGGTGCCCATCCCAGGCATCCTCTGAACACGTGTGATATCCCGGACCCAGAGCACGGAGCAGGAGGCGTCAGGGACCGATGGTGGATGCCAGGTGTAGACACTGCAGAAGTTAGTGCTGAGAACATATGGCAGAGACCAAGCTCGGGGACCGAGCTGAGAGCAAACCTGGCCCCCAGGCCAAATGTAAGAACCGTGCCCAGATCTAGAGTACTGGACGGTCACCAGGTCTAAGGCCCAGTGCCCAGGGGCTACGGTATATTGGGAGGAAGGCAGGGGCTGTGACCTGAATTCATGTGCCTCCTAATTGCAGGTAGTGATTAAGGGAGTCAGCCTATAGAACCTACATTTTTTTCTTTTAACATTATTTCCTAAACATTTCCCTCGTGTCATTACATATTGGAGATATGGTAGTTCTACCATCTCCTGCAATAAAGAAAAACCTGTGATTTACATGCACACGATTACACCACAGGGAGGTCCGCAAGATGTCCTCACAGTACATAGCATCGCAGTAAGTACATTGTACTGAGCCGAGGTGACAAATGTTCTTCGGCTACGCCACCATGACGACTAGGGATTGACGCATGCTCCCCGCCCACACGGTTGCAAGACATGGTTCCGCTGTCTTGAAGACTAGCTTGCCACTGAAAAAGCAGTCACCTTTGAGCCTTTCCCTTGATACTCACAAAACTAAGAACCCTTTATTGTGTGGACTCTGTAAACTCACAGCCAGCTGACATTCCCTGAGCTTGGCACGCATATTAATAAATCTTCCCGACAACCGCATAGTAGAATCGCCTTTATTATCCCTGTTGTATAGACAATGAAACTAAGCCTTAAAAAAGTTAAGTAACTTAGCCAGAGTGATTCAGTGAATTAATTATTGAAAGTCATTCAGTCAACAGAATCATTCAGTAAACCAGGACTCAGCCCAGTCTGTCTGGTGCCAAGGCCATGCGCATAGCCACACCGGGAAAGCATGCCCGATACCTTCGCGAACTTTTCCGGCGTCCCTTGGGCGCACAGGGCGTTGATACTGTGCGTCGGCTCTTCTGTCCTCCACAGAATGTTCTAATCGTAGCAGTTCTCATAGCTGAGAGACTCTCCACTGGCCTAATTTTATCCTGACCACTCTCTTTCCCGATCAAGTCAAGCTAACTTACCAAGTAGTGGGCTCTGATTTTAAATTTAACATGTCCAGAAAATGGAAAGCTACTGATCGGTTTTGAGGACCCTTTTGGAAACTCAGTCTGCCTGAGCCTGACCCAACCTGGACCTGGTTAGATAAAGTGCCGGCCAGTCAGTGACCACTGGCTGCAATCACGAAGAGTCACTAAGACATCACTAGAATCGATCAGATGTCTGTGTCAATAACTCAGGTTTCCCACTGAAGTTAAAAGTGTACTTGTGTGGAAAAAAGAAAAACAATTACCACACAAGAGGCCCATCTGTGCTGCTTATCTTTGTGATATTTCTCTGGAACTTGAATTATAGCCGTGCCACCAGCCCTGGGACCTGCAGGATGATAATGCCTGTCGCTCAGCAGAAATTCTTAACTCAGGACTGGTTTATTTATTTTCCCTCTCTCACCCCAACCACAGAGGAGGGAGGGCAGAAAAAGCAAAAAGGTAACCCAGGCTTCCTCCACTCCAAACCCCCCGACTGAAGCTGCCTTGCACTGGCAGGTTTGAGGAAGACAGTGAGTGTGAAATTGGACGTGTGAGATTTAGTTTTAAATGACTCTAGACGAAGGAAGGAAGGAAGGGAGGGAGGGAGGGAGGGAGGGAGGGAGGGAGGGAGGGAGGGAGGGAGGGAGGGAGGGAGGGAGGGAGGGAGGGAGGGAGGGAGGGAGGGAGGGAGGAAACCAATAAAACCTCAGGATCTGCCCTGTGGGGCTGCATCTGGGTTTCATGTCCTTTGGGAGCAGAGACTCCAACCCTGCCATCTGCTTCCTGACGCAGCACCCCATATATTACTCGATGCATTGCTGGGCCTACTCTTAGTTATCTATTGCATCACAAATTATCACAAAATGCTGCTTAAGAGAACACATTTAGTATCTCGGAGTTTCTATGGGACAGGAATCTGGGCCTGGCTTCGCTGGGCACCTCTCACTCAAGGTGACTCACAAGGCTGCAATCAAGGGAGTGCCTGGGGCTGCAGTCATCTCGAGGACCAACTGCGGGATGATCCTCTTTCAAGTTCACTCACTTGGCTGCAGGCTGGTGTCAGGTTCTTTCTGGCTACTTGCTGGAAACATTAGTTCCTTGCCACTTGGGTTATTTCTAACAAGGCAGTATGCTTTCCCAAAACTGAAGGAGGGAGAGAGGGAAGGAGGGAGGGAGAGAAGGGAGGGGGAGTAAGATGAAAGTCACAGTTAACAGGGGTGAGGGGTGGGGGTGGGGGTGGGTGCCACCGCCATTAGTGTGTAGAGACCAGGGATACTGCTGAACATCAAAATGCACAAGACAGCCTCCACAACAAAGAATTTTGGGTCAAAATGTTGCAAAACCCTGACCTTGAGTGTCGAATACTTGCAAAGCATTTCATGTACATTATCTCAATCCTCACATGATCCTATAAGGTAAGCGTTACTATCTCTCTGTTTTATTGTTGAGGAAACTGAGGTTTAGAGAAGTTCAATAATTTGCCACCTAACAAGGATGTGGGGAGGCTGGATTTGAACCAGGTGGGTCTCACTTTATAGCCAGGCTCCTTTGTGAAACAGGAGCAGAAACAGGTACAAGAGGTAAACAGGTAAAAGGTCTGGGAGCAGGAGGGGATGAGTGCCCTCTCTGCCGGGCAGTGTGACAGAGGTCACTCTTGTCAACTCCTTTGAAATTTGCAATTAGGCAAGAACATGAACCTGAGCAGACTGTTCTCTGGGAAAGGGCAGGGTGGCAATGCCCAGGTCTGTGTCAGAGGTGAGCTGGAACAGTGATCTCTGTGGTTCCCGGAGCCTGAGTGCTCACTCTGACTGCACTCTCCCTGCTGCTTGGGCCCAGCTGTGCCTCCAGAGGAGTCACTGGTGACCTCTCACAGAGCCATGCCCCCCCCACAACCACCCATCCATTCTGCTTTCAGTGCCCAGAGACACAGCACCGACAAGATCCCATTGTGAAACCACCTGATAAATACATTTTACATTCCTTTTCTATCCAATTGTGTTCCCCGCCCCACTCCCCTTTCAAGACTTTAGGACTTGTGTCCTCCTGACCCCATCCGTCAGAGCTTGAACATTTCATTTTCCAAATGATCGTACCATCCTGAGATAAGTTCTCTGTCTTAATTATGCCCTCTCGCCGTGCCTTTCCCTTGGGGGGTCAGCCCTTATTAGTTGGGATGGAAACCTGCAGGCCCAGGCTGCAGTGACTCTCAAACAACAGGGAGCGGCTGTTAGTGCCTGGAGTTTCAGAGGACTGGAACTAAAACTTTCCAGGCGTGTAGGCATTATGAAAGCTCGTAGCTCTTATGTAAAAGTTTATATTAAAAAAAAATTGGCAAGGGGGAAAGTGTTTTCTCCACCCTGGGGCTGCTAGAATTGATCAACCTTTCATCAGCTGAGAATTTGCAGGTATGTGCCTGCTGAGATTTCAAAGGGCACACGTTCTTCAGCCAAATGTGGCCTTGGCATGTAGTCGACCCTGTAGGAACGTCGTTCTTGCAGCTTCAGTCTGTGATTGAGTGACTAATGTCATCTTACCTTGTTCTTACCAGAACATACTGTATGGGGGGGGGACGGAATTCCTCATTTGGGCTCTCGGTGGACCAACTGCAAAGTTGCACAGGCTCATTCATTCTCCTGCTGATGTTGTAGCAGCTGCATCTGGAGACAGGCAAACTCCAGTCTGGACATGGCAGTTACAGACATGCATAGGGCCTTTTAAAATTAATAGGAAAACGTAGGAAGCAAAATAACACGCACAAAAACACCAGCGAATCAGGTAACACCTAGTAGCCTGTTTCTTCTGCCAGGTTATTTCTGGTTTCTGACTGGTTGGCATGGTTTAACTTTAGTTCTCTATTCAGGTGACCAGTTATCCAGAATTTGGTTAGAAAGAAATTGTCATTCAAGGTTATCTTGTTTTTTTCCTCTTGAATCTTTTTGTTACCTGATTATATACAAATTCATTACCTAGGGGTTTTCAAACCTTTTTGGCAATGACCATGGTTAGAAATTAGTTTTACATTGTGGCGTGGCGCACACACACACACACACACACACACACACTCCCCAAACTAAAAGTTCAAAAGAAAATATATTTCCTCTTACTATGTGTGATTCACTTTAATACTTTCATTCTATTCCATTCCATTCTCATCTAGTCTAGTCTATTAAAAATACCTTTTGTTGCCCATTAATTTCACAACTCATTAAAGGAATATGACCCACAGTTTGAAATTATCAAATTACTTAAACTGTGGTTTAAAAATAACAATTTATAACGTTCTGATTAAATTAAAATTGTAACTAGACAGTGAATTAATTAGCATTTTCCAGGATTCTTTTCTGTGGGGTCAGTACTATTGCTCATCCAGCTCGTTAGTGAAACCGTAATGTATCCACAATTTCACACTTTCCCTTCCAGTTCTGACGATCGGTTGTGAAAATGGTATCATTATAACAGACTCTTTTCTACAGCCTCAAACAGACAGAGTCTTTGGGAGCCCCTTTCAAAATGCTACCCCCTTAAGGTTTGGCAAGGTTGGAGGGCACAGGGCCCCTTGACTGTGGTCATGGTGTGTGTAGACATAAGGGAGTCCACCCTGGAAGCCGGAAAACAAGAAAGGGCCAGGGCTTTTCAGGTCCCCCACCTGGAGCCAGCACCAGGCAAAGAGAGGGAACCAGGTAGAAAGCCAAGTAACATGGAAGCTGTGAAAGTCACAAACAGAAGGGAAAGGGAACAGGACACAAGGCAATTCCCAAACTAAAGAGTGGAACACGATGGGGGCTCCTGATCCTGTTCTTGTGGCTTTGGTTGGGAGCATGCTTCAATCACTTAAAGACGAAGCTCCAAAGCTATTACCAGAGTGTCACACTAAAGTAAACGGCCAGATTCATCCATAATTCATTCCATAAGCAATTTTCCTTTAAGAGTCTGATATTAAGTGAAGTAAAAGTGTATCTGTCATCATCCATTTGACACAGTGGCAAAAGCCAGATATTTCATCATTTCATCCATAAATATGCCAGTAGGTATATAAAAGCTATTTTTAAAGACAAAATCCAAATCCCATCACACTTAAAATTTAATAACGATTTCTTAATATCATTCAATATCCAATTAGTATCCACATTTCCCTAACTGCCTTATAATTTTCTGTTTGTTTTTACATTTCATTTATTCTGATCAGGCTCCAAATAATTAGGGCCATGTATTTAAATTGTTTGATCTGTTTCATAAGACTCTTTTCATTTGTAAGTGCCCCCCCCCCCTTTTTGGCATGGTAACGGTAAAATCCAAGACCTCTTTAAATAATGGGGTATGTCCAAGAAAATATAAACTGTTTACTTCAACTTGTTTGTCAGCTGAGAAAAATAGCTACAGGCCTCCTCTGCACATATTAGGAAAAAGCTTGCTGTGGGTGGTACCAAGGGAGAGGAAAATTGGACCTGCCCACTTGCCTCTGTCATTCCCAAAACCTCCTCCATTAGACTCACTCCATTATAGGTCTAAAAGGCCTCTTTTCAAACACTGCTGCGTTAAATTCCCTTGTTTCTCACATTCTATAAACAGGAAATCTGCTAATCTCGGATATTAATCTCTCAGCTCTTTGCCAGCACAGTGTTTATAAGTGAGGCCTAGGGGATGGCAGCCTGGGGAGTCACCAGAGAGTTCGTTCTGCTCAGCAGAGTTTTCGGGTTAAGTGCACTTGGATGTCTCCTGATCCTTAGGGAACAGGTAACCCGCGTACCGACCGCTTTGTGCGCCGGTGCGTGCCAGGGTAAGGTGCTAGTCTTTCTGTTTCCAGAATGAGTTCTCTACATTCTCTTCAATCAACTACTTTCTCTTCATTATTCAGGGGCTGTTTCCTGCCCTTCGAAAACTATAAAACGTATCTCTGTATTTTAAGCTAACAAGCATTGAGAGACCACAAGCTAAAAGAAATTCTTTTTCCTTTATTTTCCTTTTCCCTTTGTCATGTTGCTACCTTTTACCTTTGCCTGGACTTCTGGGTGACCTGAGTACTAGAGGATGTGCCCAAGAGTAGAAATGCCACGTGACAGCAACCCCTGCCACTTCTTAAGGTATTGCTGAGGCATAATTTACGTAACATAAACTGCACCCATATTAAGGGTCTAGTTCAGTGGGATTTGACAAATGTACACACTGTGGGACCTCAAGACGGGCATAAAATACCCTCATCGTCTCCCAAAGCTCCCTCTCGTCTCCTTGCAGTCATGCACCCCTTCCCTGGCCCCGGACAGCCACTGATTTGTTTGCCGTCAGTGCAGATTAATTATGCCCCCTCTGGGGTTTTATGTAAATGGATATACAGGATAGACTCTTGTCCTGGCTTCTTTAGCTCAGCTTAAGTTTTGAGATTCATCCATGTTTTGCATGTATCAATACTTGTTCTTTTTTATTGTGAAGAAGAGCCTATGATGTGGACGCACCGTAATCTGTTTATCCATTCACCTTTTGAAGAACTTTTGGATTATTTCCAGCTTTGGGCTATTTAGAATGAAGCTGTTAAAACAAATGTATACAAGTCTGTGTGGATACACACTTTCAGTTCTCACGGGTAAGGACCTAGGCGAGGAACTGTTAACAAATGTAGGAATAACTTTATAAGACACTGCCAAAGTGTTTCCCGAAACGGCTGTGTCCTTTTGCATTCCCACCCGTGATGTGTGAGGACTACAGCTGCTCTAGATCCTTACGAGCGTTTGCTGTCGTCAGTCTTCTTAATTATAGTTATTCCGGTGCGTTTGCAAGAGGATCTCGCTGCAGTTGTAATTTGCATTTACCTCAGGATAGAAGATGGAGCATGTTTTCCTGTGCTTACTGGAGAATTTGTATATCTTCTTTTGGGAAGTATCCACATCGTTTGCTAATTTTCATTGGGTTATTTTCTTACTATTGACCTGTAAGAATTCTTTATCTATTCTAGATATAATCTTTTGTCAGATAGGTGTATAGTAAATTTTTTCTCCCAGTCTGTGCTTTGCCTTTTTATTTTCTTAATGGAATCTTTTCAAGGGCAAATTTTTAAAAATTTGATGAAATCCAATGTATCGTTTAAAATATTTACAGTTTCTTCTTCTCATATCCTATCTAAGAAACCTCTGTCTACACCAACATCAGGAGATAGTCTCCTGTGTCTCCTGTTAGAAGTTTAGAGTTTTAGCTTTTATGTTGAGATATATTTTCCATTTAAAAGAAACGATGTGAATGGTATGAGGCAGCAGTGGAGGTTTCATTTTTGTCCATATGACTATCACAGTTGTTTCAGCAGCTTTGGTTGAAAAGATTATTCTTTCTTTTCCTTTGCTGAAGATCATTATGTGTGTGGGTCTGTTTCTGGAATCTTAATTATATTCCACTGATCAAAATGTTTACCTTTATGCCAATGCTGTGCTCTCTTGGTAACAGTATTAGAAATAAGTAAGTCTTGAAATCAAGTAGTATAAGTCCTCCAACTTGCTGTTACCACAGATGTCTAAAAAAAATTAGCTGCTCTAGCTCATTTGTATTTCCATATAAATGTTAGAACTAATTGTGCATAATGGAATGCTTATCAGTAGTAAAAATAAGTGAAATATTTATACATGGAAGAATATGGGTGACTAAATAATTATGCCGAGGAAAAAACAAGCAAAAAGAGAGTACGTACTATCTGAGTCCATGTTCTAAAAAATGCAGAATAACTATACTGATCAAAAGCTGATCAGTGGTTTTCTGGGGACAGGTCATGAGAGGAAAGTAACGCAAAGGAACAGGCATGAGGGATTATACGAGGGCACAGCAAACTCTGGATGTTCAAAACTGATGTATCCAAACTAGTGGATATGCCTAAATTATGGTGATGGTGTCATTGGTGTACGTTGTAATAAAGTATCAAACTGTGCATTTTTTATTTCTGCAGTTCATTGCACTTCAATTATACTTCAATAAAGCTGTTTTAAAAAAAAAAAAAAAAAATAGATATTGCCAAAAAATGGAGCTAAAGAAAGTTTTCAAAAAATATAAAGAGGGTCAAGACTTAGGATGGTTTGGAGCTTCTCAACAGCAACACTGGAGACTAGAACACAAAAGAGAAATTCTTTCGAAGTCTAAATGATAATGGTTGCCAACCTAAACTTCTATACCCTGCTAAGCAATAAAACAAGAAGGTCAAGTTTTGAGATATGTGCAACCTAAACAAAATTAATTTACTCGTGACTCATTCTTAGAAAGCCACCATAGTTTCTACATCATCAGAAGGATGAAGGAAGCGAGGGAAGAAGACTACGTGAGACTTGAAAGGCTCCAGGATCCAGCCCACAGAGGCCAGAGATGCTCCCTGGCCAAGGGGAAGGGACGGGAGTAGAAGCAGGAGGCCCGAGTTCTAGGGAGAGGAGCTGCAGAGCAGCAGAAGCTCCGGGAGAGAGGCTTGTTGTAGTTTGAAATGAAATCTATAGGAGACTATCTCATATGTTTTATGATGCAGGAAATTGTACTGAGAGGCTGTTGGAGAAGCGGGAGGTGTTAGCAATAGGTACAGAGAAGACTAAGCAGACGATAAGAACCAAGCAGTTATTAATGCCAGAGCTAACACAAAGTTGCACAAGAAAGGAAACAGAACCACAGTATATGAATTTAAATTTTTAAAAAATGAATTTCATGCAATCAATATTTATTGATTCCATAACTATGTTTTTGGTACAGGAGTATATCTATAAACAAAACAAACAAAAACTTCTGCTTTCATAGGATTTACATTCTAGTGGAATATAAGAAAATATTACTGATCATACAGAAAAATTAAACTGAAAATAAAGAGATGTAATATGAAGCAAAATTAGAAGTGAATTCGGCAAAAAAAAAAATTTCAAATCTAATCCTTTAATAACTCACTTATTTCCCATATGCTTCTCCCAGGAAACAACCCAAAATGTAGGTACCTGGCACAATGTGAAACTTGTTGATGGTGTAAATTACTGACCATCAAAGAAGAGATGTTTCCCCAAACAGTAAGATAGGATCAGATGGAACGCTAAAGACACAGATTTTCCAGCCTATGCACATAAAATCTTCGAGAAAGTTTCCTGGCCTTAAGCAACTGACGGTTAAGATATATCAGTAAAATCTTTCCTTTCTAAAGTCCTCTTTCAGGTTATCCAGAGTTCTTACTACTAAAAAGTGCCACGCCAGCAGCTGGAACAGGTGGCCATAACGGAGGGGAGGAGGGCTGAGAAATTATTTCTAGTCCTGTGCAAAGTACCTTCGCTATCATCACTTGAACAAAAGTCTAGCTTCTCCAGTTCTCTACTTGGATTTACTTTAACGAACTCATCAAAACTGACAAGGGATGAATTCTTAGTTCAGGGTAGGAAAAAGCCTTTGATGCTTTAGCCCGGGTTGCTAGGCAGCAGCTGCTCCCAGGCAGAAGGAGCCAGCTCTTGCTTTTATCTGCACTTGTCAATCCCGCCCAGCAGGCAAGGGCCTCCAGAAAAAGCTCATTTTCCTCCTCTCGCCGGTCCCATCCGCGCCAATTTCCTGGGATCTCTTCAGGACCACACTTAACTTTCAGGGCTCAACGGTGCCCAACACCACGTCATTTGTACAACTCAGGAAGGTGTCCCCCTCTCCCCAAACAATGCCTCTGCTCACCAAGGCAGGCTGAAACTCCAGAGGCTTCACTCCTCGGGCCCAAAGGCTGTACTGTACATTGAAATGCAAATCCAGTCCCTGTCATTGACAGGTTTCGGTGAATGAATTTATCAAATACTTTCCACTGGAAAGGAGGGTGTCATAGGGGTGGGGGGAGATGAGCCGAAGAGCACTTGGCAAGGAAGAGAAGAGCAGGGAGACGAAGAGCCAGTGACAAAGGGAGCAAGGGGTCCAGAGAGGGAAGCTGGGGCCACTGATGACAAACCTGTCAGCTCCTTGGTTTCCCCGAGGGTTGGTCTTATGTTTGGCAACTAAGCCACCATCTTTCAATAAACAGAACCTAGCAGTCCAGCCACTTACGTCAGGAATGGGAACCAGAGCTGAAGATGAAGGTAGGTGTGGAGGTTACTGGGATGCGCTGCCAAGATCCCTCTTTAGAAATGAAGACCTTTTAGTCCCCGCTGAAGGACGAAAAGGAGAGAGCATGCAGTGCCATGTGCCAGGCGCTTTGACATGCAGTAAGACTCTCTTTACCAACGGTGTTGGCTGCTTAGCTATTTATTTGCTCTTGCTTTGAGGAATGAAAACTGATTCGTGAAAGCCAAGTATTATTAAACTCTTTCAGGCTTCCAAAATAATTTTGCCTATTGAAACAATAATTCCCCTAAACACAGTCACAAAAACCTCTTCTCTCTCACAATTTTTTGAGATTCATCCTGTATATACAATTTCTCAAAATCCGCTAAGCATAGGCTTTAGGCACGGGACATGTTTTATTTTGTAGGTATGTATGTTCAGGGAAGGAAGTCAGTTTGTTGAGGTGCAAAGGACACAGACCAGGGGAGAGAGATCTGGATCCTGGGCTTAACTCTGTCGTGCTCCTACTGTGTGACCTGGGGCAAGTAAGCTCACCTCACCAAGTTTTAGCTGTCTCATCATATATTTAAAGGCTCTGCAGCTACAGTGGTTGTATGCATTTCCCCTTGTATTGCTCCAAATTTTTATTATAGATCTTCATTGACTGCCATTTGGTGCCTAAGGACTCATGACTATATCTTCATTGAGGAAACTACGCTCGATTAAAGTACAAGTGTTCACGTTTTCTGTTACTGTTACTGCCCTTTCCCTTGAATTCCTCATTTATCTCCCTACGGTGACTCTCCTTTCTTTAGCCATTTTGATGGACTCATTGGGGGTTAACCTCGGAACAGCTTTATTATGGAAATAACGGTTATCAGCTGAACTGAATACACTGTTCACAATATTTCGGGCTGATCCCGCGACTTTCCATCTGTTAGGTTCTTGAAGCTCCCCTCCTCCGAGCACAGGCTCCAGGGGCCCCTGCGGTGGCTCAGGGTGAGAACCAGGGGGAGGGGTCAGCGCAGCAGGTGATGCTCTGTCCCCAGGGGTCCAGGGCTTCTGGCTATGAAGTAGGGAGAGTCGCGGCACGCTTCTGACTCAGAGCTTCTTTCGAAATAATATTAGTCAATAAATTAATAGTGCTACTCATTTATTTGAATCATGTTCTATGTTTCCCAAAACAGTGGTGAATAATCTGGAAACTCCCAATGAACATTTTAGCAAGGAAGTAACACAACCAGATTCATCTTTTCAAAGACTGTTCAGAAGACAGTGTGGAAAATGAGTTGGAAATGAGTTGAGAGTGAAAGCAGGAAGTCGAATTAGAAGGATACTGTAAAAGTCTAAGAAAGCCATGGCAAGACCTGGCCCAGGGAAGCAGCAGTGAGCTCGTGAGAGAGAGATTTCTGAGAGCTTTCTGAGGGAACTGGCCTGAATGACTCCTCCTGTGGTGAGCAGGTTAGTTCAAGGTAAACAGCCGTCACTGGGCTGAATGGAGAAACCAGAAGCCTCTAAGGACTTCTGGTGCGTACACTGGGATATTAGGTGTTTAATGTATTGGGGAAGGGACACTAATGTGGTAGACAAACCAACAATCCTTCCTAAATGTGTTTACAGCTGTTGTTTTTGTTTGCCGTCAATCCCTGAATATTGTGTTTACTTAGTTCTGTCACAGCAAGTAACTTTTTAGGAAACTTCTTTATTTTGTGATAGCAAAGAGTGAATAGTGCTAGCTGGCCTGACATGGGTAATCAAAACCGGAAAAAAATCCAGGATGAGTCAGTGCTGTTGTCTAGGTTGCCATCTAGTGATCAAAATTCTGCACAGCAGACAAGGAGCCCTGAGGATATCACAACTGAGTGCTGGTTTTGAGTCTGTTTCTAACTGGTTGATTTTCTCCTGATTGTGGGTTATCTTTCCTATATCTCTGCATGTCTGGAATTTTTTGGTTGGATGCTAGACATGGTGAATTTTATATTTCAGCAGGCTGGATTGTCTGTGTTCTTTTTAATATCCCTAAACTCTGTTCTGGAATGTAGTAGAGTGCCTTAGAAACAATTTAACCCTTTAAGGCTTACTTTTAAGCTCCATTAGGCAGGAACAGAGCTACCTTTAGTCTCAGCAACTAATCTCAACCAAGGACAATTTTGACCCTAAGGGAAGGGGACATTTGGTAATGTATGGAGACATTTTCAGCTGTCACAAGTAGGGGAGTGAGAGTATTACTGGCCTCTAGCAGGTAGACGCTGGGGATGCTGCTAAACTTCCCATGTGTAAGTGTATAACTCAATTGCTTTGAGGAATGAAAACTGATTTGTGAAAGCCAAGTGTATAACTCAATTGTAACCTAGAGATCTACTGACATGATCTGTCCACAGCTCTTTCTCATTATATAAATCAATACATTGGCATTCACTCATGTTTCGTTTCTGTGGCTCTACTTACTACTGGTCCCTCTGAAAAGCAGAGCTTCTCTCCGGGTGCAGATGAAACCCGTTTTCTGCCATTACAGGAATTGAGCCTGACTGCGAGCTGGTCAGTCTCAGGCACTGACTCGTCCAGAAGAATGTTCCGAGCAGTCGCTTCCTGCTCAGACCATCTGCTCTCCCCCAGCCACCTGCTCAGAGCCCCGCCCCACCCACTTGGCCTTTGCTCTCAGCCCCCAGGGCCACTCACACTGCCACCCCTCTCCGGGGCCTTGAGGACCCCCCATTACCCAGTGCTCCCTCCCACCTCTTGTCTCTCAAACACCTCTGCTCCTCGCTCTCTGGGCTCATCTCTTTCCCTCCTCGGCCTTTGGCCTGTGCTGTCAACCATTTCAATCTGCCTGCTTCTCTGCTCTCCGCCCTCCCCCGGGAGCGGAGCTGCAGAGTTTCCAGTCCCTGCTAGTGCAGAAGCTCTGGAACAACAAAAAATCCCTTTCTGTTATCCTTGCTCAGGGCTCACCGACCCCAGAGAGGGGTGGGCTGTGTGCCAGGGCCCAGGGAAAGGAGAGGGGGAGGGAAAACTCATCCAGCAGCAGGGTGAAGGCCAGGCCCTTCCTGTGCCCCATTCCCCTCAGCGAGCATCACCCCTGGGAACTGCCTGAGCCACAGCATTGGATGCACACGGCACCGTCATTCAGGGGAAGGACCAGAGGAAAGGCTGACGGGGACCAGGCCAATGTTCCTCCCAGGCAGTCCCCGGCTCTTAACAGCGGCCTTGACTGACAGGTTGCCCGTCAAGCTGTTTACCTCAGTAGGTGAGGGAGGCCCCAACCAGCTTCTTTTCTTTAGCACCCTGTTGTTTAAGCCTCTCCTTCATTCCCTCTGTCAGTTTGTCATCCTGTTCTGCCAACTTCTGTAGCCACCACCATGGTTCTAATTCTCCTCATCCCACATCTGGCTGCTCAGAGGGTCTACTTGCTGTGCTCTCTTCTCTCACTCCGCTAGAGCAGATCCACGGCTTCCATCTCGCTTGCTGGCTCAGGATCCTGCTGGGGGAGCCTGACCCGAGCCCCCTCCCTGGGCCTCAGCCACCTGGCTCCACCCTAACTGACCTTCCTTCCCCGCACAGGCTCCTCCCCGCGGTCAAGCCCACCTGGTCCAGTACCCCACGCTCCACACTCACGCCTGCCTGCAGTGCCCCCGCCTGTGCTCTCTTTGAACTCTCCCTTTTTCAAAATGCCATCCTCCAACCTTGCTGTGTTTAGAGTGGGCAGCGAGGACACGGGGATCCGGCGAGATGGCGCTGGGCGTGGTGCCACAGGCTCTAGGGTTTCAGCTCGGCGATGTCTACCTCCCAGCCACGTGAGCTTGGGCAGGCAGCTTGACTTCCCTGAACCTCGGCGTTATTAGACAATAATCGTACTTCTCAGGGCTCTGTCTTCCTGACAGCCTGTCAACAACCTGCACTTGCTGAAGGATAACTCAGGGAAGGGTTTTACTTTCCTCCAGCCCGTCTGCCACCGTGTTTCATCAACCCTCCCTTCCTGGTCCTAGAGCAACGCGTTTCTAGAAACTTTGAGTAGAAGAACAAATCTCACTTCCAAATACTAAAAAGTCCACTACAATCCTGAAAGCTCCTCCCTCTCCCCACTCGACCCCCTCCCCACTGAGGTGTGGCTCATGGCTCATGGCTCGGGGACCTGCTGTCCTCTCTCTGCACTTTCACTCCTTGCTCTTCCACCCCCTTCACCTGCTTCTGGGTCTTCCAGAGTCAGGGCAAGGGGAGGGAGAAAGAAAAGAAAAGCGGCCAAGTCTTTCTCCTTAGCTGTGCTCTCTTAGCCACTGAAGCCCTCCGTGCCACAGAAGACTAAAGCCCGGCTCTTTTGTGAGATCCAGATGTGTGGATTTTTTGGAGGCCCCTCAAAGACCTCTGCACTATGCAGTTTCCCAAACAAGGCAATGCATCCTTCGGCTGCACTCCTGGGCCTGGGCCCAGCAGCACATATCACACAGCCTCTTCTTGGAAGGAGGCCATTTCAGTGGGGTCTCGGTAAGACGGATGGAGCCCACTTATCGTCCCCAACACCTAACGGGCCCAGGGAATTCTTGTACCTTTGCCATTCCAATACCGGGCATGCAGGCGCCACACTCTCCCTCCTCCTGCCACTGTGGGCAGCGCCAGCCTCAGACTCTGCAAGCAAAGAGCAGCTCAGTGCCCGCGGCCCGGCCAGCAGCGAGCGGAGGCAGGAGAGGCCAGTCTCTTCTTGTCGCTGCGCCCTAATCATTTTTTATCCCATCTCACCTGAGGGGAAGGTGGAGCACACAGCTTACACTAGGATAACTCTTCTGCTTCCAGTCTTCTCTTTACAAAGGCCGGAGATGGGTAAAGGCAGTGAGAGATAAAAGACCAGTCTGGCACCCTCTCGGTCTTGCAGGGGTGTCTAACGACTCCAGTTAAAAAGGTGGGGCTATCAGCATCTATCGTTCCCAGATTTGGAGGCCTTATCGAAAAGTCCAAGACCTCAGGAAACTAGGGAGTGATTTGGAAGCCATTCCCTCCGCCTTGCTCACTTTGGGATCCCCGGCTTCCTTTCTGCTCTCTGCTTCCCCAGCGCACAGCCCAGGCTGCCATCCCCCCCCCCTCCCCCCCGACCCCACAGCAGTCTACAGTCCCAATCTGCATAGAGGCATGAGTGCAATCATCATGCTTATTTAATTTTTCAAAAGGAGCCCCAGATTGGCCAGTCCTGGCCAACGAATGGTCTGGCTTTGAGGCAGATCATCGTCAACTACAGCCAGAGGGCAAGATCCTGCCCACTCAGCAGGGCTGTGACAGGCTCTCCAAGTATTTTTTCCCTCGGAGATGTAAAGAAAAAGAACATTTGAGGCAGTGGCAAGAGAAGTCTAAAGAGGTCAAATAGGGTGGCCTGAAATCTTGATAAAAGATGGCCACGTCACCTGCCAAGAGTGGGTCCTCTGAGAAGAGCGTGGGAAGATGCAGAAGTGAGGAAGCTGAAAATGAGTTGCTGTGGGGAAGCTGACAAGGGACTGAGCAGGAGGCAGAGGATGGCCAAGTGGCTCCGAGGGTCTCCACTGTGATCGGAGGGGCGCCTACTCAACCCTACAAGGAAGAGGGGCTCCTGCCTAGGCCCAGGTTCCAGGGGGACCACAAATCACAACCACTGAAGAGTTGGGGGGGCGGTGTTTGTTTTTTGGACTTGTACAAGGTGTTTTGAAACTCTGATAAGTGATTGAGCAAATGGGAGTTATGGGGACACTCCAGCCAAACTGGACTTTCCAGGACAGATCGTGAGGGACTGAGAGTTCACAGGGCCTCGCCCCCTCCACCCTAGGGGACCAAAGAAAGGGGGGCTGCTTCCGTTTGAAGCTGACCCTCCTCAAATCACACAGACTGGCTGTCTGGGCAAGTTCCCTCCCTCCCTTCTGCTCGGGTGGTGGGCCAGTTACCAATTTATTGCCTCCCAGTTCCAAATACACCCTTCATTACCTGCTCTGTGACACTGCCGGGGCCCTTTAAGCATTTTTTCTTTGCAGCAAGCACAGCGTTAAGCTTTATCCGCAGAGAACGCTGGAGGGACATTGGAGGCAGAAGAGGCCTCCCTCCATGTGCTGCCATTTGCTTCCTTTCAATCTTATTGCAAAGCTGTAGGAACTGTGGCCCACAGAACAGCCAGGGATGCTCCACTCCAGCCGATGGCCCAGACACATTGGGCTTTGGCAAACATGCAGCCTTGGCCCGGGGACCACCTCATTGTGGCCCTCTTGATGCGGGTAACTTGGCATATATTTTATACAGGCACACATAACACACACACACACACACACACACACAGTTATACATAAATAAAGGACCTGCATGCAATATATGTGTGTTAGCAGTGATTACCTCTATGTTGGGGGATCATGGATAGTTTTTATCTTACTATTACATATATGTCAGGAATTGAAGCCAAAGAAGAGATGTGCATTCTCAGATTTTAAAAGATAATCTACTTTCTCCTGTCTTTTAGAAATGAGCCCCCCCCCCAGTTAAACTTGTATATATCAATAGGTGAATTTTCCTTATGAAAGTGCACAGAACTGTTACATTGAGTTCTTGCTTTGCTTACGACCCCATGAAATACTCAGCAATAGAGCAATCACTGCGAGTCTACTATTTACCTGCTACCCAGGATATAGCAGCCCACCTGGGAGGACATTGTACAAAACACAGAAAAACACATCTTGTATTCCTTCCAGGAAACTTGGGAGGTAGGAGGAGAAATTAAAAGGACTGAGGAATGCGAGCAATATGAGTAATTATACGTGCAAGTGTGCAATTATTCTTTTGGGGTGTTTCTTTTCACCCTTGCAAATGTATGTTCTGAAACCCCACAGGATGGCTGGTATGTACCCTGAATCTCCACCGTAATTGCCTTATTGATTTTGGTGTTCTGTGAGGGAAAGCCGCAGGAAGGAGGGGAGGGTGTACTGGGGATGGGCTGCATTTGCAGCAGTAATTCTGCTATAATACTTGTTAAGCCCAAACTCTCTGCCCTCTTTCCTGTGGGTTAGAGATGTTTGTCTCTGATGCCAAAGTAAACTTATTCCTTGGCATTTGAAAGAAACACCCAAGTAGCATAATCTCAATGTGTTAAATCAATTTCAATTTCTGAGAACTGAAAGTGTGTGTGTGTGTGTGTGTGTGGTGTAAATTCTATTTCAAGTCTCTCCGATTGTGCTGACACCATTGTCATTTCTTGAGAATAGATCCTTCCTAAGTTACCCACTCATATTTTGAAACTTGCCAGGATTTGAAATAATTTGATGCATTTTTAGTGCCAGAATTATCATTGGAGGAAAAATTCTACACACCAAACCCTCATCCCAAAAAAGGGGACTCTAAAAATACAAATGTTTGGTTGTTCATGCCAAGATTCAAGGGTAGAGAAGAAGTGAGCTCCTGCCTACCCAAGTTAGAGAGAGAGAAAATCTGCTGTGTGTCCCAGCACAACTCCATCCCCATTGTGCCTCGGAAGCCCTTCCTTCCTAAGAGGCCCTTCCTCACAGGGTTGGGTGAGGACCCAATGAGCTGAGGCATAGAGACTGAGTTTCCAATGGTAAGGTTCTTCCTATATATTAGGTAGTTTTGGCAAAATGGAATACACATAAAACTTGTACTACTGCACATATATGTATCTAAGTGGAAGTTTGGAACAGATGAAGCTTGCTACAAAGAATGGAGTTGGGAAGGGAATGCATCTTTACTGATCACTTTTTCTGGTCCAGGCACTTTTCATACAGTCTTATTAATCCCTCCAGAAATCCTGGAGGTAGATATTAATAGCTCCATTTTACAGATGAGAAAACTAGAGCTCAGAGAGACCAAGACATTTGCCAGTATCACACAGCTAGTAAGTGGCAGGGCGAGGGTTGGATCCCAATCCATCTGCCTTTAGGACCCATGTTCACTCCCCTAACAGGATGTTGCTTTTGCAGAGGAAAGAGTCTTGAGGCATAGCCAATTACCCTACTTACACCTCCACCCTGCTCCACTCCACAGACCTGTAAAGTGGGGGGGGGGGGGGGGAAGCACCAGGAGAAATTGCCTAAGGCATGCACCCAATGTGGCTGAGCTGGGGATAGCCCAGGACTCTGCAGGAGTGTTGACTGGATGCCCAGAAGCTAGGAAGCTGCTGCATTGCTGCACAGCAAAAGGAAAAGATATTCACCCCCCAAAGTAAGTCAGCAAATCCATAAGCCACTGGAGTCTGATAGTGCAGTAAGTGTATTTTTCAAGCTCTGACTTCCTCCCCCCACAAATTAAGAAACATAAGAATTTTAAAAGCTATGATAAAAGAAAATTAATATTATATATCCAGGAAGGGGACGATGTGTTATAACAGTAAACTAAATTATTATGAAGAAATAGACATTTATTTAATATTATATAAATTGTATTTTACATTATATATAATGCTATATATTATTTTTATTATAATGATAGAGCAAAATCTTGACTATGGTATAAATGCCTATTTGATTAGTGTGTCCCAACCTTTCTAATATATGGCCTATAAGTCTGTGAAGTGTGTTGTGGGTATAAGTGGGAAAGCTGGATTATAACATAAGGCTGAAGCACATTTGAACCTCACATGAGAGGCACTTATCTGTCACCTGAACACACTGTGCATTTTAATAGTTAATAAAGGACTGGCTTCCTTTACTCAGGCTGCTCCTTCAATCATGAAGCAATACAGACACACACACCTGGAAAACGCCTATGCATTTTTCAAAGTGCTTCTCAAGTGCAGTGTGTTTGAAGAGCCCTGCCAGACTCACTTAGGGAGAATTACTTTCTCCTCTGCATACTCACAGATCTATGTACATACTTCTGCTGCAGTTCCTTTTCACACTGTGCTACGGTTAAATACCTCTACTGCTAGACCCAGAAATCGGCAAGAGTAGAAACCATGTCAACACCTCTATATTCTCAGAGCCTACCTCAGCACTAAGCATACAGTAGATGCTCAATAAATGAACAGACTGCCTGAGAGGAAATGTTTGCGGCACTTTATAGCCTCATTTCGCCACTAGAGGGCAATGTGATCAAGATTACAAACACCACTCGGGCAGCTCCAGCCCAGTAAGAGTAGCTTTTAAGAAGCTGAATTTTATTTCTTAGATTCTTTGTATATTTTTGCCATGACTTTTCACCAATTCTGCATCTAAGTTTGAGGAAACATTCCAAAAATGTAAAAAGAACACTTGAAACAGCGGCTAAGTGCCAGGGTGCCAGGCAGGGGAGGGACAGACTACCTGGCCCGCAGAGAGGAAACCCCCAGCGACCGAGGAGACCGGAGACGCTCCCTGTTCACAGCTCCCAGCCGTGAGGCAGCGCTCTCCGCATCAGTGCTGTATCTTTTCTCATTTTAGAAGTGAAAAGGGTGCAGCAGCGGGGCATTGAGAAAATACTAAGGGACACGAGCGCGAGCATTTACGGGGCGAGCGCGGAGGGAGTCGGGCCAAGTACAGCTCGCAGCGTAGACGGTTTCCGCGCCCGTCCCGAGGGCAGCTGGTCCCCTGCGGCGCACGCTGCAGGCCCCGATGGGCAAGGCGCGTTTCTAGTGGGCGCTCTTTCTGTAAAATGTCATCCACTTTGGCAGAAACACCCCTCAGTGGCCGTTGCCCTGGTGGGAGACGAGGCCTCGTGGGGAAACCTGCCCGACCTTCCGGGCCCACACACGCCCCGCCCGAGCCCCTCCGCGGGCCTTACAGGTGCGTGGGTACCGCCCTCACCTCCCCCTCGGCCGGCGCCCCCACGCGGTCACCGCGCTAGCTCATCTCATCACCCAGAGCGGCTGTTACCAGCCTGCACGTAGTAGGTGCTGAGTAAATGCTGTTTAATGAAACCGGGTAGAATTGAGTTTGTGTTCCAGTAACTGTGGATCTCAAAGCCTGCTTTTTTTAGTCTGTTTCCATTTTCTCTTCACACAGCTGATTCAGTAGTAGCACTTACCAGTTTTAAACTCGGACAGATTCTTGTTTGATTAAAAAACTTCCTATCATAGCCCTAGCCTGTTTCGCTCAGTGGTTAGAGCATAGCCTGTGGACTGAAGGGTCCCGGGTTCAATTCCGGCCAAGGGCAGGTACTTCAGCTGCAGGCTCCATCCCCAGCCCTGGTTGGGGCCAACCAATCCATGTCTCTCTCTCCCCGCCCCCCCCCTTCACTCTCTCTGAAAAGCAATGGAAAAATATCCTCCAGTGACGATTAAAAAAATAATTTCCTATCATAAACATTTAAATTGTGGCCAGCGCCACCATTTAACTAACAGTTATGTACAGGCCTGCCTAAGCGATGCTGCAGGCTGGGTTCCAGACCACTATATAGTAGCAAGGAGTATCACAATAAAGCGAGTCATTAGCTCTTTTGCTGGTGGAGGGTCTTGCCTACAACTTTAAAAAACACAACACCTGTGAAGCACACTAAAGCGAAGCGTGCCTGTAGTTATTTAACCTAACTAGTTCCCTCATCTGTATTTTTAGGGGTGAAGTGTGGAGGAAAATAATTTTTTGAAAACAAATTAAAAGCTAATGTCTCTTTTATTTTTATTTTTTAAAATTAAATATGTTTCTATTGATTTTTACAGAGAGAGGAAGGAAAAGGGATAGAGAGAAACATCGATGAGAGAGAAATATCACTGATCAGCTGCCTCCTGCACGCCCCCTACTGGGGATCAAGTCTGAAAGCCAGGCAAGTGCCCTGAAGGAATCAAATTCTGACCCTGGTTCATAGATTGATGCTCAACCACTGAGCCACGCTGGCGGGGCTTGCCTGCCCTTTAAACATAGTTTTAATAACACAGGATTTACTAAAATCTTTGCAGAATGTCCTCTGTTGCTTTCCTAATGAAAACATGATTGTCACATAGTACCATTTGCAGATTCCCACACAGCAGACTCTCTGAAGCACTTAGCATTCAACCACTCAATACTGTTTTTCAACCTGAGGGCCAGGAGGATGAAAAAGAGAGGGGATATTCTGCATCTGTCATCAACAGCCTCTGGAGGCAAAGGAATTATCAGCCAAAGATTATTAACTTGAATTGCAACCTTAATAAATGGTGACTATTTCAGTATCACTAGTAGAAAATGTTCTATTAGGATGCTGGGCAACAGGGGGGTGCTGGATAGGCCTTCAGTAGCAGTCCAAATCTGTGACCAAATCTGCCACCAATGTGGACAAATCTGCGACTTTACAACATCTTAAATGGTATACAATTACAGGTTCATAAAAGAAATAAAATGCACATTTATTCCTGCCATAAACATTTTTTGAGCAACTATCCTGTGCTCTGTGGAGAGTAAAGAGATGAATCTGCACAACTTACTAGACACGATTCCTTAATTTCCCCATCTATAAAGTGGGGCTGGGCCTCTGCTCCTCAGCACTATTGAAAGTAGGTTCCTGAGGAGAATACATGAACCAGCCCTTAGAAAGTGCTTACTCAGCAATCTCTGGTACCCAGGAAGTCTTCCCTAGTTAAATTTATTAAAATGCATCATAATTTGTTTTACAAAGGTTGCAAAGCACCTTTGTAAAAACGGTTTCTCATTTTGTATCACAACGTCCATGCAAGAGTAAGGAAACTAACTCAAGGACAGAGTGATTTTGCCAGGGCCATGTGCTTGTTAAAAATGGAAGAACCAGAATTAAAAGCCAATTTTCAGAACTCCTAGTTTTACTCTTTCAAATATCTTGAGTTGAAATTAGAGGCATCTTTTCTAATTCTGAAGAAGTTCATGCTTTTCCAAAGGTTATTACAATTTCTGAACTATTAATCTTAAAATTAAGATGACACATTTGATTGGGGTTATATCTTTACAACTGAAACATGGTAAACCAGTCGAAACTCAACCAATTTACCAGTTCTGGGGTTTGTGTGTGTGTGCACTACATAACAGGAGTGTGTCTAACTGCAAATGACAGAAAAACCAATTCACATGGATTTAAACAAGATAGGAATTTGTCTCACAAAACAAGAAATCCAGAGCTAGGCAGCCCCAGCTGGTATATCAGTTCCACAATTTCAGAAGTGTCCCAGATTTATCTTTCCACTACACTGTCCTAAGTGTTTTGATATTTATCCTCATGCTTGCAGCCTCACAGGTACAAGATTGTAGCACCTCATTTCAGGCTGCACAAAGGTAACAAAAACCAGACCAATCACCTGGATGAGTGCAGCCCATCACTTGAAGCATCTTTGTAACTCTTCTTGGAAACTGCCTTCAGAGACCCAGACAAGCCACATCAAGAAAACATCTTATTTCAGTTATTCTGAGCTTATCAGGTGCCTCCTCAACGGCACACTCCAGATAGCGCACTATGCCTGCGGATTCAAGGAGTAATTAAACACAGCTCTTCCTCTCTAAGCCTTGACCTCTCGGGTTGTAACAAATAACTAAGATGGAATGTAATAGCTGCATAAATGTACGTGCAACATGCTCTGGCAGCAGAAAGAAAACACACACACATGCACACAATTGATTCTAATTAAGATAATGGTTTTTTTGTAAAGAATTCAAGTGAATGCTAAACTAGGGCTTTCAGAGTTTTGCTTTGAAAGATCACTGCAGCTTTCCAGAGGCCCCTTCCCACCCTCCAATGCCCACCCTGGAGTGCAAGGATATGAAGGAGGGGTGGGGTGGTGCACTGAGAGCAATATACTTAATAGGAAGTAGGAGAAAACATCAACAAGTTACTTATTTTTGGTATGTAACCCATGATTGTACTTGTTCAAAAATGGATTAGCTATTCTGATGCAGTAGCAGAAATTAAAATTTCTGACTTGCCTTGTTTTGCCAATATTTAAGCATTTTTTTTCTATTGAATGTGACTACATGTACAGACAGCCACACTTTTATTTAGTCTCGCACATGAAAAGAGGAAGCATAAGGCATGCAGTTCTCATCCAAACATTTAGATCACAAATTACTTAATCTAGTTGAAAACAATAGGAAAGGAATACTTTTCCCCGTGGTATTCTATCAACCTAGCTTGGCAGCACAAAATATCTTAAATTGTAGTTAAAATAAAAACTTCCGTTTATAAAATAGCATTTGAGTTATTGTTGTACCAAAAGATCAGCATACTGACCTGCTAAGTATGAAATAATTGTACGTTTCTCTGTATGGGATGAGTATTTCAGAGGTTTAAGAAAGAAGGAAATTCCTGGAAAAGAATTTTTTTTTAATTGTAAGGAGCATACTTCAAAGTAATGCATGTATACATAATTTCCCTCCAAGGCTAATTAGCAATGAAATACTTTTTGCTGACTGTATGGTAACTTACTTCAGACCTTTGCCAATTAACATTTAAATAGGTGGTGACAGCAACTATATTACAACTAGAAAGCCTTTTTTTTTATAAATAAAAGTCAGAATTTATAAGGTAACCTTGAATACAAGTTATTATATTCATCAGATTGTTTGCTTCAGATCTGCTTGTTACAAATTCTGGGTTTCAAAAACAGGCAACCTCATCTCATGCTGCACTGTAACTGGTACTTAGCTATGCTAATAACTGAATTGTGTCAAACAGGAGATAAACATCATCCCTCGGTTTGTTTCAGGGGTCTTTTGGGTTCTTATATTTGGGTGTGGGTACCCTTGATCTGAAAATTCACTCAACCTCGAATCAAATAACAAAGCCACAACCTAAAAACCTGAAGGCTTGAATGTCTAGAAATTCTCTCTTTTTAATAGGGATGCGGCGCAATCTTCCTTCCCTTCCCGGCGACCAGCAGGTGTCTCCGCCCCTCCTACAGTCTGGGAGAAGGGAAAGCAGGGGCGACGCGAAGGCGAAGGAAATTGGCGTGGGGGTGGGGGTGGGGGTGGTTTTAATTTCATGATTAAAAGCTTTCCCCTTCAGTTTTAAACTTCTTACCCATGTTAATGATCTGACATTAAGGATTACGCAGCAGAGTTTGGTCTGTCCATCTGTAACTTATAAAAGGAAAGAACACGGAAGGGATAGGAGGCAGCGAAGGGATGCGCGGAGCGCAAGCTGTGGGCGCGTGGGAAAGGAAGGGAGAGGCGGACTTGGCACCCCAAGGGCTTCGGGAAGAACGGGATGCGGGGCGGCGGGCCCGCGGCGGGGAGGCGGAGCCCACGGCGTCTCACTGCCCCTGCCCCAGGCTTTCCCTTTGTGGCTGGGGCCCTCCGGGCACCTGGAAGGGGTCGGCCGACAGGGAAAGGAAAGGCTGCTCCTGAGGATGTGCGGGCTGGGACCCAGGCTCTCCTCGGGGGCGGGCACGCGCAGCGGCAGCCCGGTGGGCGCTGGGGAAGAAAAGGCCCCAGCCCCGCGGCCCGCGCAGGGGTGGCTGCCACCTCGCCCCGCCCCGCCCCGCGGGCGCCCCGGGGCGCTCTCCGACCCGGTCGGAGTCTCGACCCTCCAGTATCGACCCTCCTCGCCGCCTCCCCACAGACCGCAAAGAACATGGCGGCCCGGCCCGGGCTGCGCGCCCCCGCCCCGGGCCCTCGGGGTGGGCGAGGGTGGCGAGGCCCGCGCCCCAGACCCCCGAGCGCCGAGCGCGGAGCCGAGGGGGCGGCGGGCGGCCGCGGCGGCTGCCGGGCGCGCGCGGAGGCGGCGGCGGGGCGGGGCGGCCGTGCTCGCGCGCGGGCCGGAGCGGCGGGGGCGGCGCGGCGGCTGCGGGTGGAAGCGGCGGCCCAGAGCCCTCTCGCGGTCGCGGCGGCAGCAGCGCCGGCCCCAGCCCCAGCCGCAGCCTGGCCGCCGCCGCCGCCTGGCGCTCCCGCCGCCCGGCCCGACATGAGTGAGGCGGCTCGGGTGCCCTCGCCCGCCGCGCCGCCGACGGTGGCGGTGGCGGTGGCGGCGGCCGCGGCCGCGCCCGAGGAGAGAAAAGGGAAGGAGCCGGAGCGCGAGAAGCTGCCGCCCATCGTGTCGGCGGGCGCCGGCGCGACTGCGGTATGTGCCGGGCGGGGGCCGCCGGCCGCCCCGACGGCGGGCTTCGGGAGGGAGGGCGGGGGGCGCCCAGGTCGCCCTTCCTGGGGCCGAAATGAGAGAGCTGTGCCTCGTGGGAAGCCGCGATCACTCGCCCGCTGCACCTTCCACCCTCGGGAAACCGGGTGCCCGGGCCCGGGCTGCTTTCGGTTATCATCTGGTTCGGGGGTGCATCTTCTCTCAGGAGATGACGGGCATCGCGGGGTCGGCATTGTCTGTGGGATGCGGATAAGGTGCCTGGCAGGCGCGGGTGGGTCTCCGCCGAGCTGCCCGCCTGCCTGCCTTTGGGGAGCGGAGATCTTCCCTCCGCTTCGCTTCTCTTTCCTTCTCCTTCAGGTTGAGCCGGCTCCGCGGCGAGTTTCCACTTAATTGTGACCTTCCCGCTGCTGTCAGGGTACTGGGAAGGTAGATGCCTCGGCGATGGTTTTATTTTTCATGTGGTACAGGCATGTGATGGAAGGTGGGGAGGCTTTAACCTTTTTATTTAAACTCAAGTTGTCCAAGCTTTGACAGGGATGATTTCCCAGCTGGATTTTCTTAAGGATTATTTGATGAGCGCTTTCAGGCTTCAAACTACATTTTGCCAGATGATGTAATCGCCCTCTTTTTAATGGTGGATATGACTGGTTACTTTGGAGCACACACACAAAATTAACCTCTTATTTTTGACATTTTTATTTGAAGTAATATTTAAATGCTTTCTGAGAGTTTGCTTCGGTACATTTCAAGACCATCACTTGTTATGCAGCTGCCAGTGACAAAACAGTAAAAGTTTAGAGAGCATGATACATTTTCTTTATTCCTACTTGCAATTCATTTCTTAAAACCTCCCTCGTAAGTGGCTAAAAACTTACCAAAATAACTCATTCTCCTTTAAAGTATTAGGAATAATGTTTTGATTTAGTAGATTTTTCAAAAATAAGGACTGTGATAACTGGAAGTTGTTAGAACGAGCACTTTATGTTAAATCAGTGCGGCACAGTGGACAGTAATAAAATGACATTTTAAAATATAGGTACAGTTGATGGGTAAATTGGAATAGGATTAGGAATTACTTTGGGAAATGCTTTGAAGGAATGTGTCACCCATCTGCTGGCAAAAGCAGTCCCTTCTGTTACCCCAGGCTTTTGGAGCTGATGTAGGGAGTTCTTAACTTGCAAATAGTGTTTCCACAGTAGCTCTTCTAACTTAGTTGTTTAGAACAATGAATGCATGTGCTTTCAGAAACAGTTATATGAATGGGTTTAGGTCCTCAAGTGAGCACCCTCCCAAAACATTTATATATCTCAGTGTAACTGAAAAATTGAAGGTTTAGAATAAAAACTTGGAGAAATTAATACAGTGTGGACATAGGTCTATAGACTGTTATTTGAAACCCTTGAGGCTTTGGAACTCAGAGTTTTTCAGATTTTAGAAAGGCAGTTCAGTACAGATATGTAATATCCACAGTGGGGTCCTGGCTAGTTCTCTGTAATCAAGCATATTAATAGCTCTTCAGTGAAATATATGTGTTCACACTACATGAAGTGAAGTCAGATTATAAATAGCTTAATATCAGTTCAGATCAGGTTGGATTGTCAAAGAGCTGAGTTAGGTCCATGTTTTGTCACCAAATGAGTTACAAAGCCTTTCAGTTTCAAGTGCTTACAGGATTTTGGAAGTGTGAATAAAGGATTATGGACTTGTAGTTCTAGTCAAACAGAAGGGTTCAAGAAGTTTTTTAAAATCTTGACTTAAGCCTTGAAAAGCCATAGGTTAAATTAGGAGAAAATGAGAATGAATTAGAAAAACTTGAGATTCTGAAGGCAATGTCGGGTGCCTTATAAGGTCTTCCAGGGATGGTAGCGTGTTTGTTGTTGTTTTCTTCTCTTTTTTTTAAATGACATTCAGAATTTATGGCTCTCTGAATCAACAGGTTTGTTATTAGCACCAACGTTCTGAATTATAACAGGTGGGAAAAGGGCTTTTTCTCAGGTTTTGCAGCACATGTTAGAAGAGCAAGGGGAAGATGAAGAACTTTGATGATGATGATGATGATGATGATGATGTGTGTGTGTCAAAGAGAGATTTCTAGAGCTGGAATTCTGAGTTATAGCAGTGAAAAGCCTAAGTCAAGAAAATATGTGCTTGGTCCTCTGGAGGACAAGGGAGCCAGGAGAGCCGGGCTGATAACCGAGTTCACCAGTAGGTGAGGGGGGGCCTTGGTGTGGGGTAAGGAGGGACCGCTAGTGTCAGTTTGGGTGTTTTCAGCCTTCACATGGATTAAATAGAGTTTCTGGAGGTTTGCTTAGGAATCTGATTGCCATTAGTAATTTTTTTCTTTGAGCCATGTTAGTGATTCTTCCTTTGTACCCCAAGTTAACAGCTGTATATAGATTAAGTTTATGACTCAAATAATATAGCCCTGCAGTACTGGCTTTTTTCCAGAAATTAATGTATCATGTTTTTATGAAAGTTTGGAAATAATTTAGAGGGATAGCTCCCTAAAATGAGTAGAAGGCCAGGTTATGATGACCCTAATTAAGCCTGAAGAGTTGGGACTATATCCTGGAAGATTAAACACAGGTGCAGGGGTGGGACTGACGGTGCTGGAAAGAGGAGATCTAAAGCGATTGATCCTAAGATCACCAAAGTGTGAAGGAAGTCCATTCTAGCCAGGAAGTACCTAACGCAATGATCTTAAATCTGATGGACCACAGAGTTACCTTGGTAGCATATTAAATTCCTAATTTACAGATCTAATTCTAGAGCACCATTTTTTCAACCTTTGATACACAATAGAATCACCTAGGGGAACTTTTAAAGCCATATTTGCCCAGGCCCAAATGCAAGCCAATTATGCCAATTTCTGGGCATAAGGCTCAGGCATTAAAAAAAAAAAAAATTCCCAGGTGTTGCTAAGATTGAAAATTGACACTCTATGTACTGAATTAGCAGCTCTATGGAATCTGTATTTTAACCAGGCTGCCCCAAATCTACATAGTTTAGGGAGCAGCATTTAAAATGGACTAGTGAAAGGTATGGAGGCACGCAGAAATCAGGTGTGGTGGGGGAATGGAGAGAAACAGCAGTTAAAGCTTTTCTAGTTAGAGATGGCCGAGAGGTGGAGATAGAGCCCCCAGAGGACTGTCAGTGTTTGGGTCCGGCCTTGGCCTTTCGGCTGGAGAGAGATGATGCAAGTCCACAGAGTTGAGAATGCGGACTCTGAAGTAGTGCATGGGAATGAGGGTCAGATGATGTGAATATTGAATACCGCGGCTGACAGCTTAGAGTGGAGCAGAATATTGTAGATTAGTTGCTAATGTAATATAGAAGTTAAAAAAAATGGTGAACGGGAAGGAGAAAATGGTCAGAGGAGGAGCAAAAATAATAGTGACAGGTGAGGGTGAGTTTGTCTACTTCAACATTTGCGTCAGGGAAATGAAAGCGAGGTTTCCCAAGGGATAGGGCAGCAAGGAATGAATGAAGCGGGGTTCAAGAACGAGCCCAGTTTTACTTAGGTCAGGAGGTTAAGGGAAATGGAGGAAACCTGCTTTGGATTTTAAAGGGAAGCTGGCCCACAATGAAGGCCAGGAGACGGGTCAAGTAGGTGGAAGGTGAGGGGAAGAGTTTGAGGGAAAGCTAAGGGGTGTGGAGAGACTTTGAAAGGAAGTCGGTGTTATGAACAAGTCTGTGTATGTTGTGTCAGGTGTACATAGATGGGCTGTGGAGCCGCTGTGCCAAAATTTAACTACCAGTTATTGAATATCTATTATGCTTAGCTTCTGGGTAGATGTTACAGAAAACACAAAGATAAGGGACTTTTTGTTTTTGTTTTGTTTTTCAAAAAAGGTTCCAGCCTCAGGGTAGGTAGGGCTAACACAGGAAAACATCACAAAGCAAAGCAGTGTGTAAAAGCCACAATAAGCCATAGAAACGGTTCGCACTCTAGGAGATCAGAGAGAGGAAATCAATGTGTGTAGAACTGTGCAGAAAGGCCTTGAAATAAAGGTAGTTATTTAAGCTGGCTGACTTGGATGGGTGAAAGAAAGTGGAAAAAGAAATTAAGTGGGGAAAGCAACATGAACAAGGCATAAAGGGAAGAACTGGGGAGTGATAAAGCAGCCCAAAGGAAGCATGCTGGGAATGTGTGGGAGGTTAGTAGGACTGCATGGGGGCTGGACCAGATCACTAGGCAGAGAAATTTGGACATTTTTTTCCTGTGGTTAGTGGGAAGCCATTGGAGTTTCTTAAAGGAACAACGTAATGAAATCAGTGGTAGCGACTGGCGGTACTTAGACTTAGGAGGGAGGAGGAAGAGTGTGAAGGAAGGCGCTTTGTAGACCTTTCCTGAATTGATGGGTACATCCACTAGGATGGCGGCCCTGTGATAAAGTGTAGGGATGGAAGAATCCACTTGATGTGGAACCTAGCTAGATAGCAAGAATGAGAGAGAAGGAAGCTTAATAAAGAGAAAAGATTCTAGAGTTTCCAAATGAGTTGTCTTAGAGAAAAATATATAAAAAGGCAACCCAGCCAACACCACAACAAATAACATGAGTATGTGTAACCTTCCATAAACTATGCCCATCTAGGTGTCTGGGACAATCTCATATATGGAAAATCCGTTCCGAACAAGAGGTGAGACATGGCAAAGAATGAAAGTTATAGAGGAGAGGGTGTTTTAAGCAATTTAGTAAACCACAAGTATTACAAAAATATATATGTATACTTCCCTGCTTTTTCTGTTTTTCCCCCTAGTATTATAATGTGTGAAGGATCCCTTCTTGCATTGCAGAAATGTTAGACTCCTAAGCCTTATATGGATAACTAGTTGTTCCTAAGTTGGTATTTGTAACTTGGTGACATTTTGTAATTTGGGGAAGAATGAATGTAATAAATGACAGTGCCTCTTAATTCAGTTGGATTGAAATCAGTCTGAAGTTTGAGCCTAGTCGTTAAAGAAAGCTATATTTCAAATTATCCTGGTTTTGATCCAGATGTTTTTATTAAAGAAATTGGTTGAGGAATTGTGACTGCATCAAATCACACGTTGTAGAAGTATATTACCGCATATTGATAATCTGATGCAGTTTCTTCTTTTCTTATGTTGTAAATTAAGTGAATAAGATCTCCCATGCCACCTTGCCTTCCTGATAAGTCCTGAAATTTCTGAGTTTCAGGACCAACATTTATTTTATATTAAGTCAGCTTAATTTTCAGTTATCTATAAGATCAATTGTGATTTTTTTGGTGTCAAAATTTTGTTTCAGAATCCACATCCTTATTTCCTAGTTTCCTGTGAAAGATGTGGTTTATATCACCTAAAGAAAGCAGTTCCACTTGGGCTGGTTTGTTTTTTTTAGGAGGGAAGTTCTCACCTTGAAAGTAGCTAACTTTTCACATCTTACTAGAAGGATGTAGAACAAAGTTAGCACTTCTGATTTTATATCTCAGCATCCTAATAGGAAACTGTGAAAACACATACAAGAAAGAAAAAATAACTTGACCCAGTAACAGGGCCTAAAATTGTCTCCTTTATAGACTCTAAATACGGTACAGGTTTCTCATCTGATGTGGCCCCAACTGGTAGTTTAGGTCAGTTTATTTTAAAAGTTGGTAAGACAGAGTATCTTAAATGCTTTTTTATCTTAAAACATATAAATATATAATTTTTCACCAATCTTTCACCAAGCTTTGCTCAGTATCTCAGGAAGCCATTCACTTTTTTTTTTTAATTGATTTTAGAGGGAGAGAGAGAGAGAAACATCGATTTGCTGTTCCACTAATTTATGCGTTCATTGGTTAATTCTTGTACATGCCTTGATCTGGAATTGAACCCACCCTCTCAACCTTGTCATATGGGGATGACACTCTAACCAACCGAGCTACCTGGCCAGGGCCTACTCTTTTATAAAGTAGTTTTTCTGTGCATATAGATAGTCCCTGGACTCATTGAAAGGGAAGCAATTAACCTATTGCTGAAATATTCGTCTTTAGATTTGAAAAATAAATTTCAGTGAGGTGTGGCCAAAAGTGTTCCGATTGACATTGTCCCTATATATGTATCAGAAAGTATCAAAGCAGGAAACTCAGTTTTTATTCATCCAGACACCTTTTATTCTTTGTCTATAGAGTATTCTATATCATAGTTAAATTTCTTACCTTTACAGCAAATCCCTTCTTCCAAAACAATGCAGGGAAACTGTGAATCAGAATAATAATTGTTCTTTTTTCCTAAGAGTATATGTTGGGCCAGGCTTTGCTTAGAGAGTTGAGTCTATTATTTATTATGCCAGGGTTAAATATTTTGAGTTTTTTCCTCAGTGAATTCAAGTGTTTTTTCCCCCATGTTCCTTGTTTGTACCTATCTTCAATCTACAACAGCTGGTTGGGTATCCTGCTACTATCTATTCTTCAACACATCCAGCCCATATTTGTGGACTTGCCACGTTCCAGGACTTCATCTGTAGTGCTCTCCTTCTGTGGGACTTACAGATAACACTTCCAAACTCCCAGGAAGTCACATGTAATACTCTAGTAGATACAATTCTTAGAAGACTTGTAAACTAATGTTCTCCAGCCTTTAATTTAGTCTGAAGTTTGATGTCCTATTAATACCCAATAACTTCTTGATTTGGTTCTCTAATTTTTAGTTAATCAGTTTACTGCTGCACAACATTCTGCCCTGTTTCTCCTCATGAAAGTCTTAGGTTATGTGTAAGATTTCTCTTGTGCAAGCCAGTGTGGAGCAACTGCTATTGTGAAGGTTGCTTTTATTAATCTGTAGTGCACTGTCAGCCTATGAAACTATGCTTGATTAATTTCATGTCATCTCAAGTATAAAGTACCAAGAGCACAGTCACCTTACAAACAGGAGACTTACTGGACCAAGGATTTTATTTCATGTTGTTTAAGCTTTTTTGATTACAAGGAACAGAAAATCAGGCCATTTATGCATTCTTTCAGAAAAATGAGATTTAATGGAATGATGCATGTAGATTAGAACTAGAAAGCAAACAGGAACAAAAATGGGCTGGTCTCTGTGCCTCTTGCTATTCTCTCACTCTTGGTAACTTTTTTCCATGTTTCTCCATCTAAAATTTAGAAACACTTCCTCTAATTGACATCCTAGGAAGTAAAGTATCCTTTATGCCAGGCCACCTAGTACGCGGCCTACAGATGGTACCTTTCAGTTGAGTGCCTTTCTGTTCCAATCCATGGCCATTCCTGCACAAATAGCAGGGATGCTATGGGGATAACATTGCAAGCATTGTATTTGGCAGCTGTGTATCTTCCCTCAAACCTTTATACCTTCCAGCCACTGACCTTTCTCCCCTTCCATAAATCTTCTGGGAAGAAGCTACATCATCTACTATAGAACCGATAGTTGTTAAGTGGCTTTGCTGATTGAATCAGTTACTTGTTATTTTTTATTATTTGGAGATTCCACAGGTAAACTAATAAGCAATGCTCTTTGGGACCTCCTTTTATGAAGAAGGAGTAGAGGAAGGGGAAGAAAAATAAAACATTGAGTCTTTCCTAATTGCTAGGACATCATAGGTTTCCCTAAAGTACAATTAGTTTTTCTGCTTCTGTTTATTTCCTCTAATTAGGTAAGTTGCTTCTAATGCTGTTAAAGTTCATTCAGGATATAGCTATAGAAGTAAAGAAAATAATGTCAGCCACAAAGGTTGTTGCGAAAACAGGTGGTATGTGTAACACAGCAACAATACATGATGAACCCTTAATGTGTGATAGTTACACAATAAGACTGAGATTTAGTTGTTTAAGAGTACAGATGTCAAGGTCATTCACACTAGACTCTGAATTCCCACTTACCAGCTCTGTGGGTTTGGCATGGTTCTTTAATTTCCTCATTGTTAAAATGGGTGTAAATACATATCTCACTATTAGGCATGTACCAAGTACTCAATAAATGACTTGTTTTAGTATGTTTTCATCACAGGAATAATCACCTATTGAGCACCCATTGTGTAATAGGTTCTGTACAAGATCCTAGAAGATATTGTCTATGATTCTGAAACTTCAGATTGATAACTAAAATCTATTAGAAGACTACTGTATTTCAAATAGGCAGTATATTTAACTTCTATAGGCTGGATCATGTAGGCTAATCCTCACACAGAAATATTAACTCAGATTTCACTGAGCCTGAATCTAGCCAAGAAGCAAACAAAAACAAGTAAAGCTAACAAAAAATAACAAATTCTCTGAACAGCCTAAGATGTCACACACACAAAAATTGCATATGGTATTTTCCTCATGGACATATTTCTCAAGTTCTTGTTTCATGTCCATCACATCTCTGTTGCTTGGCAGCTGTGACTTTAGGTGAGTCTCAGACAATTACAGTTTCCTCGTCTTATAAAAAAGAGGAGTTAAATAACTAATTTCTAAAAATCTCTTAATTCTAGAAACTTTTTTTAATTCTCTGTGTATAGTATTTGAAATTTATTTTTTCTGGTTCTTTTTTATACTAATCTCTTTTTTAAAAAAAAAAAACAATAAATTTACTTTAAAGTACAGGATCTATGTACAAGATTCATTGGATGTCAAGCCCTGGAATGAATAAGGAATTTCTAGTCCAGCATGAAGGACCAGTATGAGAACAGTGATAACTTCAGTGTGATAATTTAAGTAAATTACAAGCATAAATAAGAGTGGTTGAGCTCAGCCAGGCGTGGCTCAGTGGTTGAGCATTGACCTAGGATCCAGGCAATCAGGGTTCGATTCCTGGTCATGGCCCATGCCCGGGTTGCGGGCTCGATCCCCAGTTGGGGGCGTGCAGGAGGCAGCCGATCATTGACTCTCTCATCATTGATGTTTCTATCTCTCTCTCTCACTCTCCTTTCCTCTCTCTGAAATCAATAAAGATATATTAAAAAAAAAGAGTGGTTGATTTTTTTTGTGGAAATAGCGACCACTAGAAAAAGCTTGCAGAGAAGTTATGATAGAATAGCTCCTGCTGTATTTACAAAGTAGCCCCCAAATTCATGTTTGAAAACGTTAAATATTTATTGTTAATGGTATAATCTAACATTGGTCAGAGTGTCTCTGCTCCACGTAGTCACTCAGAGACCCAAGCCAATGGATGCTCTAATATCTCAACTTGTATCCTCCACAGTTGTCATAGTGGAGGAAGAGAGAGAGGAGCTTTGCCTACCTTTATGCCTTAAATGCAGTAGTACTTCCTGGTCCCCAAAAGTCATTTCTACTCGTGCCCTATTAGAATTAACCAGATTTCTCTACCTGTCTGTAAGAGAGTGGGAAATGTGGGAAAGTGACATTTTGTGAGGGTAAATGTTTTTGCTACATGGCACATGAACTGATTCTAAAAAGGTAAATGGAAATCAAGCTGGTGAATGGGGAAGGAGGAGATGAAAAACTGTCTCCTATGAAACCAAAGAAACTACACTAACAGTAAAGAAGTGGATGTTAAGAGGTTAACTACTGTTTTCTGTTAGCATCTGGAAGTTAGAATATACTGTACTCTGGAAAGAGCTGAGAATATGCCCTGAGGTAGCTCTATAGCTGAATATTGCAGTGGTCATATAATATGATTTTATTTATAATTATATACAGATTAATTATACCTTATGAATTTTAAAGTTATTTTGTGGAAAGTGTGTTAATGAATAGATTCTATGCTATAGGAAGATTGATTTGTTACCTGTACCTAAGGATGCCTAAGTGCTTAGCACTATTTTTTTTAAATTCTAGTCCACCCAAAGTACAATCACAGTGCTTAGAAAGAAATGAACTCTAAAGGGTTTATCTTTTTACTTGAACTTTTAAAATTGCATCAAAAGACAAGAAAACCTTCAATGAATTGACCTGTGAAGTATCACATGCATGTTAATATTGATAATATTTGTGGAGGTCAGAAAAACAGTATTATCTAAATACAAAGCTAAAATAGCATTTAACATGAAAGGAGTGTGTACTTTGTACAGAGAGCTCTGCTAATTATTTTATAAGCATTATCTCAGTTAAACCTCACAGTAACCCTGTGAGGAAAGTACTATTATTATCCCCATTTCCAAACTGTATTAATTTGTAAGCAGTTAGATGATAATGACTATTTTCATTTTATACCTAAAACAATTTAATCCTAGCAAAAGTACGTCAATGTTATATACATGTTTTATCTATCATCAGATTAAAATCTCTATTATAAATGTTTATGATTTCTGCAATAAAATAATTTAAATATAGCTAGTAGGAATTATGCTGCAATGTTACCTTTTCTGTTTTTAGGGTTTGGACAGAGGATCCAAAGGCCAAATTTCCCCTTTCAGCAGTTCTATTTCAACTGTCAGCCAGAAGAAAGAAGCGGCTGAAAACATAAGTTCACCTACACACCTTGCTTTCCCTAACATCAAGAATGGTAAAGTAAACAAACAAATGATGTAATTATAATTCTTCGAAGTATGCACATAATCTGTATATCTTGGCTGAAAGTATACTTTCAAACTATTGAAAAAGTAGAGTTTAATTATCCAGCATTGTTCTGGTAGGTCTAGTAAGTTAATACAATGAGAAAAAGAAATAAACCATGTAAATATTTACAGAAAGGAGCAAAATCATTATTTTTAAGTGATTGTTATGTAGAGTAAGAGAGTGAAATACAAAACTTATGAATAATACAAAAGTTTGGTTAGGAAGCCAGACACAATGCAAATATATAAAAACTCAATAGATTTCCTTTATTTGAGCAGTAACCAATTAGAAGACTTGACGTAAAATATATTAAATACTTAGAAATAAACCTAAAAGAAAGAAAAACCTATATGAGGAAAACTATAAAGCTTTATCAAAAGACTAACAGATGGTGTGAATGGAAAAACTTAACATAAATATTATAGTGATGTCACGTATACCCAGTTTGCTCTCTATGTTTAATAAATTTTTCAATAGTTTTTTTGGGGAAACTTTAAGAAAATTATGCTCAATTTGATCTAAGAATAAATGGGAGGATGTAAGAAAAAAATTAGGGAGCTCATTCCTCCAAAGTACCATATAGTATTATAGAGCTGTACTGGTGATAACATTACCAGCAAGGTAGCTAAATAGCTGGAAATAGATCAGTAAAGAATATTGTGCACAAACGGTATTAAATTTTTTTAAAAAAACGAAATTAGGCCTACTGGATAAGCTGTTGAAAGTAATAACTTTAGATTTTTAAAACAACTATAAAAGTACTAGAAGAAAACATGGAAAATTGTTTTCAAAATAAACTTCGTAAGTTTCAAAAATCATAAGTTTCAAAACTTCTATAGGAATTTTAAAAGTCATAAAGTTTAAGCATCTCAGTCAGTGAAAAACATATCCTTGACTCATAAAGAACATGAACAGATGTGTGAAGTGAACATTCCACTGGAAAAAAAGGCAAAGGGAGTGAACAGACCAAACAAAGCAGGAAATATGAACAATTAATACCCAGGTGAAAGGATGCTCAGTCTCACCGGTATTTAAAGAAGTACAAACTAAAACAAGGAGTTCACATTTCCCAACTCATTTGCAGAGAATGAAAGGATTTAGATCCGCACAACTATCTAAAGAGTGTGAAAATTGGCACTTTTATGAATTGGAGGGCTTGAAAATTGATAAAACCTTTCTAGAGGGCAAATTATGGACATATACTCAAATTTTTAAATAGTCATAAAGTCACTGACTCAGTAATTCCATTTCTAGGAATTTATTTTAAGGAAATAACAGGTACAAAAAATATAGAAAGGCTACATTATTTATAATAGTTATATTTAAAGCAATCTAAGTGAATGGGTTAACTAAATTATGGTAATCCAAATTGTAAATACTATGCCTCTATCAAGAAAAATGTGATATGTATCTAAAGTATTCAAGGAGAAATGCCCACAACACACTGTAAAATGAAAAATGCAAGTTACACACTAATTGGTGGAATATGATTACAATTTTTTTCTTTTTTCTCTTTTTTCAAGTGTAAGCGAACCTTTTTTACTTTTTTGAGTATATAGAAAGGTAAAAGAAACCATTTTATTAATGGCTTCCTCAGGAAAGTAGGACTGGATGTATTTTATTAGTATATTCTGTTTCTATATACAATTCTATATTGTTTTATCACAGGAAATGTACATTACTTGCATAATTTTAAGTGTCCCTTGCTCTGTAACAAGGCAACACAAATCTGCAAAGGTTTAAATGTTCCTCACACCCAAACAGAACAAAGCAAACCTGGAAGTGTTTAAGGACATAGTTTCTGGTAAACTGACTGTGGCCATAAACTGCACATGGCATCAGTTACTTCTGCACAGGTGTTCTGTTACACTCCAAGTCAGTGCTGGACCTATTCAACACGCTTTCAGGTTAGTACTTCCATTACCTCATTTATCACCTTCACCTTTGGTAACGTCTTTCTTTACTTACACACACATACAGGCACACTTCTTCCATCACCTCAGTCCTCAACGAGGCACTAGTGCCCTTAGGCCACAGTCCCCCAAACCACAACAAAACAAAACAAACCTACAACTGTGATACCATTAGAGAAATAAATTTAAAGAATGAGCCTGAGGTAGAAATTACTTCCCCATTTTAAGGGTAAGGAAATTAAAGGCACAGAGAGTTTTAAGTGACTGGCCCTGTATGAATTTACAAAGCTAATGAGTGGCAGAGGAAAAGGGAATGAGAACAGAAGGCCTGCTGGATAATGCCAGCGGTAAAGGAGAGCTGGTGAGAGAAAGCGAAGTGAGCCCTGAAGGAGAGAAGAGAACCAGGTTGTTCTGTGACTTGGAAATCCAGGGAAACGAAAATTTCAAGAGGAGGATTTGGTCAAGAGTGTCATTCCTAAGAGGACAGGATGAGTAAGCACTGAGACAAAGACAAGGATCTGTGAGTTAATGCATTCATTCGTGACTTAAGAGAACAGCTGAGTAGGGTGGTATGAGAATTCAGCTTGCAGGAAGTTAGGGGTAGGTTAGCGAGGCGGATGTAGGGACAATGCAGGCTGCCTCTGGAGTGGCTTGAGCTGAAAAGAAGAGAATGGTGGAACCTTGCAGAGTAGTATCATCAAGGGAGAAGATCTAACACAGAGGGAGAGATTAAAGCTGCAGCAGGAACACAATAATAAAATGAACAGATAGAGAAGTGGTGTGAAGATGAGGCCAGGGAAGAATACACGCATCGGGCTGAGATGTTGGCTCCAGTAAGGAGAGAAGGGCACTTCATACTCAGACTGTGGAACAGAGGGAGGAGTAGGAGTAGGAGTTGGAGGCAGGAAACTCACTGCTTCTGGCCTTGAAAATTCAGTAGTCTCCTTGGAGGGTGTATTAGTTTCCTAGGGCCGCCATAACAAGGTACCACAAACGTGTGGCTTGAAACAACAGAACTTTATTGTCTCCTGGTTCTGGAAGCTGGAAATCTGAAACCAGGTGTTGGCAGGATTAGTTCTTCTTGAACGTTCTGAGGGAGAATCTGTTCCATGCCCCTCTCCCAGCTTCTGCTGGCTGCCAGCAGTCCTTGGTATCCCTTGGCTTTTAGATGCCTCACTCTGATCTCTGCCTCTGTCTTCACAAGGCATTCACTCTCCCCTGTATGTCTTACTGTGTCCAAAATTCCTTCTTCTTATAAGAACACCAGTCATTGGATTAGGGCTCACCCAAACCCAGTACAACCTCATCTTAAGTTAGTTATGTCTACAAAGACCCTATTTCCTAATAAGGTCACATTCATGAGTCCTGGAGTTTAGGACTTCAGTATATCTTTTTGGCAGACACAGCTCAGCCCACAACAGATGGTGAGTAGCCTTAAGAGCATTGAAATGTCTGCTATGAATGATGATAAGGAGTCAGAAGGGATGCAGTCATAACCTTCATTTGGACTGTTTGTTCAGAGTCTTTAGCCTTCGATTCCACACTGAATCCTATAATATATTCTGTCTGTACCAGTATCTTGATCTTGGAACCCATAACTTGTCTTCCTCCTCCTTGGTGGATGTACTAACTCTCAAAATGGTCCACTTACTTGAGCTCCCACCACGTGTCTGCTTCCCTCTCATCTGTGCCAGTCTTGTGGAGTCCAGACTCAGCCCCAACTGAAACTGGAGTATTTGTATACACCAGTCTAGAGGAATAGACCTCTTAGCAGACTTCCTTTCCCTTACTGGACCTCCTAGTGCTCACTTCTAGCTCTTCTGTCTGGATGCCACCTGAGTTCAGGTGTGACATGGAGTTTATATGTCAGGGCTGCTGCAGAAAGAATTCTTTTAATGAATCGGAATTAGACTGTCTTCCAAGTATAAGCATGTTTATAATTCCTTGATCTTCTGGGAAGCCTCTCTTACTTGCCAATAAGATTTTGTCAACGACGCATCATTCTTGGCAGTTGGTACGGTTTTTCCTCCCTCTTCTCTGATAGCAGGACCTATGCCGGGTATTCTCTAACAGCTTGTCTCCCCGTCTGATCTTCACGTGGTATTAGAGAAGCTGCGAAAGCCTGGCGTGGGCTTGCCTAGCAGCTGAGGGATGCCTTCCCCCCCTGTGGAGCACGTGACTTGGTATGCCTGGGGAGTTGGCTGTCCTTTTTAAGATCCATGCAGTGTAGGAGTTTTACCTACTATAGCAGCTGCCGGGATGATGCATCTTCAGAGAAGCAATATACATGATAATGATAAGTAATGGGGGCGGGGGTAGCACTACATTCTTACTCTTTTGTATCCTCCTTTCTAAAGTTATTATGCCCCTTTCAGACTTATTTAAAACTTCTTTACACAGCACAGACCACCTTTAAAAGAAATGAAGCAATCTCTCCCCAAACCTTTTAAAATATCTTTGCACTCCTGGTAATTCAGTAGAGAGTAGACATGAACTCTGACAGTCACCCCAGGGGCCCTGTTCCTCTCCCAGCTTAGTCCATTTTCATGAGTTTGCTCTAGAAGAGCCCTGCCGTGACGCGAAGAATGGTGCAGTTTTCACACCCCCGGGACATGCATCCCGTGACCTCTGCCACTCTGGAATAGCCAAGGGAGAACAGAGTGGTCTTTGGCTCAAATAGTGATTGGATCTGTGTATGTGGGCCTGGGATCTGTTCGCAGGTGAAGTACCACAGAGTTTTCAGTTTCTCCATGAGCAACTTAAGGGGCAGATGGGGAAACAAGCTGTTAGAAGAAACCCAGCACAGGACTTGCCATCTAGGGAGAGAAAAGGACTTGCAGTAGTTGGCTTTCAGATTCCTGTCCAAGGCCTCAAATGACCCCATCTCCAGGTTTCTTTGGAGAATGTGCTGATTTTGGACTAAATCTCTTAAGATCCTTCCCTAGATCAGAGTGAGTACCTTGCACTTGGCCTTGCTTAGCCATGCCTATGGGAGAGGTGTATCTATCAAGAACTTAGAATACTTTGCTGTTTATGTATTAGTTGTTTACTTATCTATCTCTTTACTGGTCTGTAAGCTCCCTAAGCTTTTCTTTTGGAGAGGGAAAGGGCTACCCTTTTTATTTTTTATAAAAATTAACGTTAATTTTTTAATAGGAAACACATTTATGTGTTTCAAAAATCAAAACTATAAAAATAAGTATGTTTCAGATGTCTCACTTTCACCCCTTCCCTGTTGTCTTTTGCATTGTTTTTTTAATGCAAATGAAAACATATAAATGTACATTCTCATTTTTCACCTTTTCTTAAAGGAAAGGTCACATACACATTGTCCAGCACCTTGTTTTTTTAGTTACTATATTCTGGATATCTTTCCATATCAGTACATAACAAGCTTCCTGATTCTTTTTTACAATCATACTGCATTATATTGGACATATTATAATTTATTTAATAAGATACTATTAAAAGAAATGAGTTGTGCCTGACCGGCATGGCTCAGGGGTTGAGCATGGCCCAGGAGATCGTGGTTCGATTCCCAGTCAGGGCACATGCCCAGGTTGCAGGCTCCATCCCCAGTAGGGGTCGTGCAGGAGGCAGCTGATCAATGATTCTCATCATGGATGTTTCTCTCCCTCTCCCTTCCTCTCTCTGAAACCAATAAAGACTTGTTGTTCTTTTTAATTTAAAAAAAAAAGTTGTGTTCATTCTTTTGCTATTGTAAACAATGCCACAATGAATGACGCTATACATAAGTCATTTTGTTTATATATAGGTGTATCTATAGGATATTCCTAGAAGTGGGGTTGTTGGGTCCAAGAGTAAATGCATTTACAGTCTACTTGAGTGTTGAATTCATTTGTGTATCTCCAGAATCCAGCTCCCATGATACATGGAATCTGATTTACTCAGTGAGGAAATATATAGGAGACACTTTTTCTGGGTTTCTGGCCAGTTTGCCCTGTTGGAATGTCAAACCCATCTCAAAGCTATAATAAACTCTCAAAGTTATGCCCAGTTTAAGGTATCTATTCCATTAGAGATAACCTTCTATGAAAAGGACTTTGGATATTTTTATAACTAGACTCGTACAAGAACATTTCACCTATGCTTTTGTTGTGGCTTTACACACACACATCATTTAGCTTAGTAAAAAGTACATCTCTAAAAACCAATGAATGTACTGCTTTATTTGGCTCTGATGGCTAACGTCCTATGAGTCAGAGTTTTGTCCCCCTCTTCCTTCCTTTCTCCCACCTCAATTTTATTTTTCTTTCCAAATGTTCAGAAAAGTCATCCTATAGAGTGATTTAAACACCACCTGTTATGACTAATCCACTCTGGTCTCTCCCTGCTTCAACTCCCTGCCACTACTGAAGTAGTCAAAAGCAGTACCAAAGTACTGAACCAACTATTCCCAGGAACCGTCATTGTGACCTGAGACAAACTTAGCTCTCATGAGCCTTCATTTACTCATTTACAAAAGAGAAAGTGGGGCTCTGGCCAGTGTTGCTCAGTGGTTAGAACATCAGCCCTTGCACTGAAGGGTCATGATTTGGATTCCAGGTCAAGGGCACGTACCTGGGTTGCAGGTTTGCTCCCTGCCCTGGTCAGGCATGTGCAGGAGGCAACCAGTCGATGTGTCTCACATCGGTTTTTCTCTCTCTCCCTCTCTCCCTCCCCCCTCTTTTCCCTCTCCCCCCTCCTTCCCTCCCTTCTACTCTCTGAAAAGCAACGGAGAAAATATCCTCTAGTGAGGATTAAGAAAAAAAAAAAGATGCAGGCTGAAGTTGCTGCTCTTGGCAAACTATTTTTACCTGGAAGACTGACAATAAAAATTCTAAACTTGTGCTGCAAAGGATACTGTTAAGAAAGTGAAGACATCCCAAAGAATGGGAGAAAATTTGTAGAAATCACGAATTTGAAAAGGGACTGGTATCTAGAATATATAAAAATTTGTTACAACTCAATAACAGAAAGGCAGATACCTAATTGAAAAATGGACGAAGGGTCTGGAATAGACATTTTCCAAAGACATACAAATGACCAGTAAGCACCTCCAACATTAGCCATCAGGGAAATGCAAATCAAAACCTCAGTGAGATACCACTTCACTCTCACTAGGATGGCCATAATAAAAAAATGAATTATAACAAATGGTGAGTCTGAAGAAACTGGAGCTCTAGTACACTGCTGTTGGGAAGGTGAAATGGTGTAGCCCCTTTAGAGATGGTCTGGCCCTTCCTCAAATGTTAAGCATAAAGTTTTCATATAACCCAGCAATTCTACCCCCAGGTATATACCCAAGAGAAATGAAAACATATGTCTACACAAAACTTGTACATGAATGTTCATAGCTGCATTATTCATAATAGCCAAAAAGTGGAGCAAACTAAATGTTCACCAACTGATGAATGGATAGATAAAATGTATGTTCATATAATAAGCCCTATCCATTCTGTCCTTAAATAGCTGTAGAGATGGAAGTTAGAAATGATTAAACCAGTGGTTTTCAAACCTATTTTTGTTATTTTCATAGGAAAACACGTTTTTAAAAGCAAAAATTTTCTTAGAGCATCATTACATTAAGCAGAGAAAAGCTGAGCTGCTCTGAGTGAACACGTCCGTACCGCACAGCACCACTTCTAAGGTGGCCCTTGAAGTTCTCTGGAACTTTGGGAAGCACTGATTTAGGCCATCTCTTTCATTTTATAAGGTCAAAACCAAGGCCTAAGGACTTTCAATGATTTGTCTAAGATTATGAAAGTTAGTAACTGTCCAGCAGTAGGACCTAGTCCTTACTCCCAAGGCTGGTGCTCTTTTTAATTACTTATTATTTATTTAATTACAAATTACTTGAGATGAGACTGAGGGTATAGCATTTTGCAAATGTGTCACCAGCAGCAGCAAACCTTTTATATCAGCGTTTCCTCTCCAGCAGTAGGAGGATAAGGAACCCAGGCCCAGGTTCCTCCTACCGAACATCCAGCCTCCATGGAGAGTCCTGTTTACCTCTGACGCTGCTGTTGCCATCTGTGCTGGCTGGCCAGAAACAGCCTTCCATCTTCTAATCATGTGGCCAATTTCAAATGTCCATCTTTGTTTTGGTGGCTCCAGTTATGGAAAGCTACACATTACTAGATTTCAACCAGAGTCAGCCCATTATAGTGCCTTGAAAACACTGAGCTGGCAAAATTTGCCTGGTAATCTCACACCCTTATATAGTTGTATTATGATCTTTACATTTTTTAACATATACTGCCAGCCCCCACCATAATTCTGACTCTTCTTGCAGTGGCTTCAAGTGTTTTACTTAATGTTTCTAAGCAACCAACTAAAATTGGCAACACTATTAAAAGAAAGGGGAAATGATTACTGCTTATCCTTTTAGCACAGAGCGTTCTCAAGTATTTGCTGAATGAAAACCCAAATGACAGGCTTTCACTGATAAATGTATTTTGGCCTTTTTCAGTGTATTACAATATTCTACAGTGCAGAAAAAGCTGCATATGATAGAACAAAGACTTTTGTGTTCTATTTATAATATCAGTTTGAGATTTAATTAATCTCTCATCACCACAGTTACTGATTTTCTCTTTTGAATTAGATTTTAATGACCATCTGGGAGAACACGCTGAAAGCCTGTCTCGGGAAACAATGCCTTGATATTCAGGAACATTAGAGCAGCTGTGAGCTGTTATTCCTCCTTTCTTAATAGCTGAATGTCACATCCTGTAGTTTGGCTCATTCACTAATGTAAGCAAAGGAGGCTGCTTTTATTTCTGACTCAATTTCCATTAACATAGTACGCTAACATTTTACATTACTCTTCAGTCCAAGTTACCTGCTGAACTAAAAATAAATCCCATCTGGGCCTCTGGTTCTAACCTCGTCCTGTAGTCCTTCCTCTTGGCCTTAGCATTACTGGTTCTCCTATATAAGAATCTCACCACTCTCAGGCTTTGCCAAAATCCAGTTCTCTTCCTAATTAAACTGCACTCTTCCACCTCAGCATGGTATTAATAAGAATGAGTGGGTATGAAAATGTGTATGTATGCTCTGTGAATGAATAGGTTAATTTATATTTGAATGAGTCTGTTTGTACCTAATTGTGGGTGTTTATAGCCAGGTTGGGAAAAGTGTATGTGGGAAGGGATTGGAAAGGATAAGTCTGGAGAAGAGGAAGAGAAACTACAGAGGAGCCTCAAAAGATAATAGTAGCAAAAGTGGTTGATGTTGGAGAGTGGAGACTATTTATCTATTTTTTTCCCATTTATAAAGATATCTAATTTTACTTGCTGAATTTCTGTCCAATTTGTGCTTAAAGTACAAATTACTAGAAATTGAGTATCTCCATATTTAATAAAGGGTATATATAAAGACCAATTATAGAGCTGAATGAAAGAAATTTAATTATGTTTTATATTGTCAGCATCATTGCTTTCCTAAAGCTGATGAACAGTGTTTCTCAGTGTGTGATCCTCAGACCAGCAGTATCAGCAGCATCTGAGAACATGTTGGAAATGCAAATTCTGGGGCCCCAACGTAGATCTACTGAATCACAAACTTTGAGGGAGGGCCTAATAGTCTGTTTTAACAAGCTCTCCGGGTGATTGTATTATATAGTAAAGTTTGAAAACCACTGCTGCTGAGTATAAGAAATTGGCATCTCTGTACTACCTTCTAATACGAAATTTAATATGTGCCCTAACACTAATGAAATGTATCTTAGTCTATTGAAGTCAATGATAGACCCTAAGGATAGATGTTTGTTTGGGAGAGCAGATAAGAAAGGAAGACTGAATAGTTATGTTACTGCTGTGATGATTGATACGGCTATATTTGCTCACTTGAAAATATATCCTGATTATATTAGAGTAGAATTAAATTCTAGATATATACATTTTCTTACTGTAGAATTTAGAGTCTCTAAGATATTAATCTATTCTATTGGTTTGGAAGTATTAATACCTGAGAAAATATAATAACCAATGTAAAGTGCTTAGAGTATGTACTCAACAAGCACCATTAGAGGACAGGAATTAATGAACTGGAATATAGTGCAATGGAAATTACCCAGACTGAACAACAGCAAGAAAATAGACTGGAAAGAAAAAAATGAATCACTCTGAGACCCATGGGACTATAACAAAAGATGTTACATTCTTGTCATTAGAGTCTTGGAAGGAGAGAAAAAAGAGAGTAGGCTAAAAAGTCACTCAAAGAAATGACTGAAAGTTTCCTACATTTTTCCAAGAGACATAAACCTATAAGTTCAAGAAGCTGAGCAAACTCTGCACAGGATAAACCCAAAGAAATCAACATCAGGACATACAATTAAATCTCTGAAAACTAAAGACCAAATTAAATCTCTGAAAACTAAAGACCAAATTAAATCTCTGAAAACTAAAGACCAAAAAAAAAAAGTGTTGAACAACATCCAGAGAAACATGACACCTTACACACACACACACACACACACACACGCACGCGCGCGCGGAAAATCATTCAGATAACAGAGTTCTCATCAGTAACCATGGAGGCTAGAAGGAAGTGGCTGAAAGAACTGCCAACCCACAAGAATCCTGTACCTGGCAAAAATTTTTTTCAGGCATGGAGGGGAAATCAAGACATTCTCAGATGAAAGAAAACTAAGAATTTGTTGCCAGTAGACCTATTCTAAAACAATGCATCAAGAGGTTCTCTAAACAGAAAGGAAACAATAAAAGTAGGAACCTTGAAACATCAAGAAACAGGAACAAGATAAGCAAAAAATAGGTAAATACAATTGACTTTCCCTTTCCTTTTGTATTTTCTACGTTAACAGTGGAAACACACATTATAAAACTGTAAAGGAGGTATGTAGAAGGAAGGATGATTTCAACTGGTAAAATGACACCAGTAGACTATGATAAGTTATGTGTATATAATGCAATATCTGGAGCAGTTTTTCAGAAACACTGCAGATAAACCAAAATGGTTCTAAAAAGTGTTCAGGTAACCCACAGGAAGGCAGGAAAAGTAAGAGAAAACAAAAAATAAAATGACTTAAGCTCTAACATATCCATAATTACATATAAATGATCTAAAAGGACTATAGCAAGGCAAATCACCAAAACTATAAGATCTCCATGGTGTTAACTTCTGGGCAGGTGTAAGCAGAAGGAAGCATCAGGGCTGTTCCAAGGACCTGAGAACAGGAGAGCTGTAAAATAAGCAATAGGTATTCATTGCAGAGCTCAGGAGACCAATTTGAAAACAAAGGCTGAAACTGGGAGGGCTTCTGCCAAGAGCAGGTGAATGCAGAGAGGGCTTATGCTAAATCTGAAGGGAGCATGTAACCCCTGTGAATTCTCAAAACTGACTAACTAGAGCCCCCTTCCAGGGCAGGGCCTCATACTGAGATTAAATATGATTAATCTGAGCAACACTGGAACAGCAGAGATTAAGGAATGAGGATACCTGAATGAGAAGTAGAGGAGAGAAACAGGGCCTGGAAATCCCAGAAAGCAAGCTACTATGTATCAGAGTTCCATGTAAAAACAACAAAAAAGGGAGCTACACCTCCTTTTAAAAGTTTGGGAAAACTAATTTCAAATAATATTGACAAAAGAAAGGGAGCAAAATCAAATTCTATAATGTTTTAAAAGGAATAGTTTATTGGTTTTTAACGAGAGAGGAAGGGGGAGGAAGAGAAACGCAGTGTGCGAGTGTAGCATGGATCAGCTGCCTCCTTTGCGCCCCCTACTGGGGATCCAGCCCTCAACCTGGGCATGCGCCCTTGACTGGGAATCCAACAGGCAGCCTCCTGGTACACAGGAAGATGCCTAACCAAGTGAGCCACACTGGCCAGGGAAAATCTATAATTTTTAATTATAAAATTTTATTGTACTGAAAAAGAGAATAAGAAACAATAACAGCCACTCGAACAATGAGAGCACATCGGAAACACATATCCACAAAAATAGATAAAACCCTATTTCAGGATGAGCTAAAATTCATTAAGAAAATATCACCTTTGAAAGAACATAGAATTGTGAAAACTCAGAAATGACATGACAATAAAAGAAAGAATTAGAAATATTTTAAAAATAAACTAGTAGGAACACAAAAGTAAACAAACGTAACAAATTATGCCTTAAAGGAACTACGAGATAAAAAGGTGGAAATGTTTAAAAAGAAAAGATATAAAAAAGAATTTGAAGAAATTAAAATTGAAATAGGCAGAGTCTATCCAACATATGGGTAGTTGGAGCAAGGAGGAGGGGCTGGTAACACTATTCCTTGGCTGGTTAGTGGTTTCAAAGGTGTTTGCCTTATAATAAATAAATATTTAAGCCATACATTTGTTTTATAAGATTTCTGTATGTTTATTTTCTAATTAAAGGTTATGAAGTACAACAAAGAGACAAACAATGAACTGGCAAATATTTGCAAACAAAAAGTAAAAATACTAAAAATGTCATGCAAATTGATAAGAAAATGCTAAAACCCCAATAAAGAATTGCTGAGAATGCAAATAAATGATTTGGGCATATTCAAAGAGCTAATAAACATTTAAAACACTGAATCTCACTGAACTATTCCCTGAAAGACAACTTTTGGGGAAAGAGCAAGGGAAAGAAACTCTGTTTTACATCTATAGGTAACCTGTAATGTAAGATACAGCCTAATATCTGTTGAAGGTGAAGTTGGGGTGGGGAGAACAGATCCTCCTGTAAATGCCCTTCACTATGGTAGGTTTTTCTGTCACATGACCCCAAGGTGAATGCAATACAAACAACTCATCTGTTTTTCTGTTCATGTTATGTTAGCCTGGCATTTTATAATTTGGAAAAACTTTATGCTTAATTATATTGATTAATTACACTGAATGCTTTTTTATACTTCACAGTGAAAGACCTACCCCCAATTTGCCTTGATGTTAGACAAAAACAGCGTATCTCTACAGATGCGTTATCATCTGAAATGAAGGCCCCAGTTCCTCCAGAACCTGCCCTTCCTACCCAGCCTAAAACTATGAAAGACTTTCAGTAAGTTGCAGCTCACTATTATATGTAGACATACAGTCATCTGCATGTCAGTACTTTATATAATTTGATATTTTGTGTGAGAAGCTGGACTTGTGGATCATTATAAGGTATTAGTCAAGAGTGAAGACACAAAAGACTAGATGTCTCGAGTGGTGAAAACAAATGTATAAGTAACAGGTTGGGGTAGATAATGCTGCAGCAAAACACTAAGTAAGAAATAGGAATCAAAGCAAGCAAAGCAGGAGAAAAAGGTGGTGACAAAATAGTAGAATGTTTCCTTTTTAAAAATTTAGGTTTTATCTACTGTGTGACACATGAACTATAAAAGCTATGTCACTACTAAAGAATCCAACTGGATACTTGAAGGACTAAGGCATAATGAGAAAGGAGAGACAGAATGTAAACAAGATCTCTCAAGAAGTTTGGCTCTGAAGTGAAGGAAAGAGTGTTAATTGTAAGGAGCATGTCAAGAATGAGCTTTTTTAAAAGCAAGTAAATGGGAAGGTTGAAGCTGGATTAATATCTGAATCTAAGAATTACACATCCATAAGCCATATTTACATTAACTGGAACATATTTCTGTATGTAGCGTCAGTATTTCAAATTGCATGTATGATGACATTTATTTGTAAAGAAATAATGCTGTTATCTGAATAATATTTCCTTCTATTATGGTTAGTGTATGTTTTCATTTTAGGGAAGATCTAGAAAAAGCTAAGTCATCAGGAGATTGGAAAACAGTACATGATTTTTATCTAACAACATTTGATTCTTTCCCAGAACTAAATGCTGCATTTAAGGTAATAATCCATAAAACACATTTTATTTTTCATTTTAAATTTTCAAATAGAAGATGATAAATTTAGCTCTTTTCTGCCCAATATTGACTTAAGCAACTGTTTAAAATAACATACATGTATTAATTTCTGAAATTAGTTGTATCACAAATAATTATTTTTTAAGTGATATCTTAAAGATAGATTGTATTTGTACTAAATGTTAATATTTGACTCCATTCTTTGTTTTAAGAAATGTTATTAAAATTCTTATACATTTTTAGTTTTAGCAATTTTGCCCTAAAAGTCCTTTTTTATCATACTAGAAAATATTAAAAATTATGAAGGAACAGTTATTATTCAAATATGACTACAGACAGTCCTTAAAATGTCATATACATGTAATCCTTTAATTGAATTTGCAGAAAGATGCCACCACCTCATTTAATACTATTGAAGACTCTGGGATTAATGCTAAATTTGTGAATGCTGTATATGATGCCTTACTTAATACTGTAAGTATTGTTTATGAACATGTGCAAATAGTATAATTCTTTGTCTCTCCTGTATTTCAAAAGCAGCTACATAAATATTATAAAAATCACTTAAATATTGTAAAAATCTCTGATGTAATTTTACAGTAAATTTAGTTGGAATTTTCAGAATGTTAGATTGTTTTTATTTTCACAACTAAATGAAAATTAAGCAGAAAGCACATTTATGTCCAGTACTCACTTAAAGAGGCTTGCTAAAGTAAAATTATGCTTCACTTAGGCAAAAGGAGGTAAGTTATTTGATTGTATTGGCATTGCACTGAATCTGTAGATGAGTGGCTTTCAAACTTTATCATGCATCAGAATCACAGGAAGGGCTTCTTAAAACAGTTTCATATTCAAAATGTCCGGAATAGAGCCCAAGAATCTGTGTTTCTGACAAGTTCCCAGGATATGTTGATGCTGCTGATCCAGGGACCACATTTTGAGAACCCCACTGCTATAGATCAGTTTGTGAAGAATTGACGTCCTTTCAATCCATGAGCATGGTAGATCCCTCCAAATAATTAAATCTTTAATTTCTATTGGTAATGCTTCATAGTTTTCTAAGTAAAAGTCTGACATACCATGTTACATTTATTTCTAGGTATTTGATTTTTTCGATGCTACCATTATTTCATTTTCTGATTGTTACTGGTATATGGAAATACGTTCATATCTTTATTTACCTTGCTAAATTCTTTCATTAATTCTAATAGTACATCAAATTTATTTGGATTTTCTATATAGACAATCACGTTGTTTGTGAAAAATGAGAGTTTTACCTCTCCAATCCTTGTACGTACGTATATATGTATGGTTGTATTTGACTTATTGTACAATTTTGAATAAAATAAGTAATAGACATTTTTGCTTATTCTGCATCTCAGTACTTCACTATTAAATATATGAAAGGGTACTTAATAACATTTGTCATCAGAAAAATGAAGATAACATTACATATCCATTCAAAATTAGTAAAAAAAAAAAAGTTAAGCACCTTACCAAGAATAGCAAATATTGTGGAGCACTTAGAGCTTTCATAGCCAATGAGGTAAGTATAAACTAGTACAACCACTTTGGAAAACTGCTGGGCATTATTGCTAACACTAAGTATATGTGTACATTGTGACCCGAAAGTTCCACTCCTGGGACACTTCTCTGACTTCTTATGACTTGGAATGATGTTAATGTTTTATAGGCACTAGAAAACTAAAAATCTACAACATGAGGGGAACTCCCCTAAAATGTAACAGAAAAAAAACACACCTAGCTATACTTCAAATAAATACTATAACCATACAAAAAAAAAAAACAAAAAACTAAGTCAAGTTAACTTTTATACACAGTACTTTATATATCTTCAGTTTAGAGATTTTTAAAAATCTGTAAACAAATCTTCAGTTTTCCTTAGTTTTTTGGTATTGAGGCATCATAATGAACTCAGGGATTTTAATAGATGGATGCGGATGTGTGTGTGTGTGTGCACGCACCCACACATTTCCTAACACTGTTCACTGAAAGCGCCTAAAAGCAGTAACACCCAGTAACAACGAGCACGTTAGCATACATGGTTTCTAAATACAATTCCTCGTGAAAAGGAATCAGAGCTCCCTAGAGAAATGGCTAATTCCAGGACTGATAGGAAAATATAAGATGAACCCATCCAGTTTTTCACCATTAAAATGATGTTGACTGTGGGTTTTTGTAGATGTTCTTTATCAAACTGAGGAAATTCCCCTCTATTCCTAGTTGGCTGAGTGTGTGTTTTTTTCTTTATCATGAATGGGTGTTAGATTTTGTCAGATGCTTCTACATCTATTGATATGATCATACGATTTTTCTTCTTAAGCCTGCTGATGTGACAGATTACATTAACTAATTTTCAAATGTTGAACCAGCCTTGCATACCTGGAATAAATCCCACTTAGTCACAGTGTATAATTCCTTTTATACATTGTCGGATTTGCTTTGCTAATACTTCACTGAGGATTTTCACATCTGTGTTCAGAAGAGCTACTGATCTGTAATTTTTTTTGTTGTTGTAATATCTTTGGGTTGGTATTAGGATAATGTGGACCTCATAGAATGAGTTAGGAAATACTCTTCTATTTTTGGAAGAAATTGTAAAGAATTGGTATCCTTCCTTTCTTAAATTTTCCTTACAACTCACTTGTAAAATCTTCTGGGCCTGGTGTTTTTTGTTTTGGAAGGTTATTATTGATTCAGTTTCTTTAATAGATAGAGGTCTATTCAAATTATCTGTTTTTCCATGTTGGACTTTTGGGAGATTATATCTTCCAAATAATTAGTCCATTTTATCTAGGTTTTTAAATTGTGAGCATAGAGTTGTTCATAATAATTCTTTGATAGCCTTTTAATGTCCAGGGATCAGTAGTGATGCTCCTCTTTCATTTCTGATACTAGTAATTACTGTCTTTTATCTTCCTTTCTTGGTTAGCCTGGCTAGAGGTTTATCAACTTTATTAATCTTTTCCAAAAACTAGCATTTGAGTTCATTGATTTTTCTCTATTAGTTCCCTGTTTTCAATTTTATTGATTTCTCTTCTAACTTTTATTATGTATTTTCTTCTGCTTACTTTGGATTTGATTTTGTTTTGTTTTAATTTCCTAAGGTTTAAAGCTTAAATTGTTGATTTTAGATCTTTTTCTAATATATTCATTCACTGCTTTTGCTGTATCCCATAAATTTTGATAAGTTGTATTTTCATTTTTTTATACAGCTAAACGTAAACTTACAATATGACCAGCAGTCATGCCCTAGTTGTCTACCCAAATGATTTGAACACTTATGTCCACCCAAAAACTTGCACACAAATTTTATAGCAGCCTTATTCAAAACTGCCCCAAACTGGAAACAACTCAGACATCCTTCAATAGGTGAATAAACAATCTTTAAAAAGTCACCAAAGTACCTAATCCTAATTATTTTATGATTTTCTTTTGCCTACAGCCTCAAGACATTCAGAAGACAGTATTAAAGGGAATCATTAACAGCCTGTTACGAGAATGGAAAGGGTAATTGTAACTAATATTTAGCTCAGTATAGATGGTTCATTTACACCTCGTACATCTCATATATATATATATATATATATATATATATATATATATATATATATATGTATGTATGTATTTTACTCTGAATTTATTTTAGTTGTTATAATAAAGACATAGATGAGAAAGAAGTTGTAACAAAAATTTTTAACTTGAGAATTGTGACTTCTCAAGAGGGTCCATAGGTAGGCTTCAGAAGAACTCTGAATCCTTTAAAATTGTATATGAAATTTGCTGTTTACAGACATATGTGCTATACATGTATGGGGTGGGTAGTTACATGTAACCTAGGATGAAATAATATAGGCATTACATTTACCCTTGGATTTCCTGGTAGCCAGAGCAAAACTTTTTATTTTAATATAAAGAACTGTAAGTTTAGCTACTGAAATATTTTTTTCTTTGAACTAATTATTGAATCATCATTTAAGGAATTATGGGCAATACAACTGATAACATTTTGAACTGTGAATATGTAGAACACAAAAATGTACTTTTAAAAGTACATATTATTTAAATAGATATTAAACAGTACTATAATTTAAATAATGGTTTCTATTAAAGCCATATGAATACCATCAAATTATAAGTTAAATGTTTATATTGCCCGGCCAGGCATGGCTCAGTGGTTGAGCGTCGACCTAGGATCCAGGCGATCGGGGTTTGATTCCCGGTCAGGGCACATGCCTGGGTTGCAGGCTCAATCAGTGATTCTCTCATCATTGATGTTTCTCTCTCTCTCTCTCTTTCCCTCTCCTTTCCTCTCTCTGAAATCAATAAAGATATATTTTTTTAAAAAATAAAAAATAAATAAATGTTTATATTAAGCCCAGTTTAAAAGTATTACCAAACTAGAATTATTAAGTATAATATCAGATGTACCCTATTATTTTAATAACATTGTTCTGATTTTCATAGAAATTCCTGGTTATTATAGAAAACTTTAAAAAGTCATAGTAATGTAAAAGTTTACATTTTGCAGTTTTTATCTAGTCATCTTTTAAAATAATTGAAATCATAATGTATAATTTCATGTGATTTTTTTAATTAGTGTTTTTCCTAATTTATCATTTCAGTAATATATTTACATTTTCCTTGAATTTTATATTTCTGGTTGAACACAATGCTTCATTAAAAAAGGAGAGAAATTTAGAATGTAAAGAGGATTCTTAGGAGAATGAGGAAGTCTAGTGGTCTGAAACTACTGGGATCTCAGTCCCCTTCAGTAAGCAGACCCTCAAAACTTCCCCTCTCTGCCTTCAAAAGTGTGTCCAAGACAGATTAAAATAATCATTTGACATGACTTATGTTTCAGAGGACCATGCAATCTTTACCTAAAAATCTTGTTTTATTTTGGATTTATTATAACAACAACAAGATCTACCTTATTGACTATTATGGGCTAGGCACCTTCCTAACAATTTTACATGATTTCTCCTTGAATCTTTATTACGATCCTATGAAATAGGTAATATGATTATTTTCATTTTACAGTTAAGAAAACTAATTTTAGAGAAGTAAATTGCCAAAGTTAACCCACTAAGTGTCTGAGTCAGGATTAGAACCCAAGCAGTTTGGCAAAAGGCCTGTGATCTTAACCACAATTTCTATGCCCAGAATTGTACACACTACTGAAATACTAGTGCATAGGACAGAAAATTGGAAATTGTAGTGGCCCAGCTATAAGATGGAAAAAAGTGGGACTCGCCTATCACCAGGAATTTTAATATTAATGAATTGCCTTGAGCATTTTAAAATATTTTCAAGTACAATTTCTGAAACAAAACATTAATCCCATTGAGAAAATAGCCTGAAAATTGTATAGCTAGAATGTTATAAACAGAAACAGTTTAGATTTGGTTTAAACCTAACTTAATTTAAATCAGTATTTAGTTGAGGTCATTCTTCCATGAAGAGATATTACTAATTAAAATTTTTTACATAAACAGGTATATACATATTTATTTCTAATTTTAATACATGTAATACATATTTATATTTCAGATTATGTGGCTATATATTCTGTAAAGGTCATCTAGTACATTTTGGACAATGATATATGTTTTCATATTTATTTTGTAACTATAACAGAAAAGGAAATGATTACTTGGTTATTTCATTTTCTTAAAGGGAATTCAAGAAGATACTTGGAGGTGAACCATTTTCCCCCAACATTTAATTGTGAAAATTATCAAGCTACAGAAAGTTAAAAATAAAGAAAACTCATTCACCATCACCTGGATTCACTAGTTAATTTTTTGCCACATTTGCTTTTGCATTCTCTCCCTCTGCATGTAATTTAGGGTTTTTTTTAGTAAATGGAAGGCATCGTGACACTTCACCCCTAAATACTTCAGCGTATATTTCCTAATCACATTTTTTTCTGTGACCATAATAACATATCACACCAAACACATTTAATAGTCATTTAGTAATACCCTCTAAAATGCAGTCCACATTTTATTTCCCCAGTTGGCTCAGAAGTGTTCAATATCTGGGTTTTATTTTTCAACCCAGTATCCAACCAAAGATCATGAATTGCATCTGGTTCTCATATAGGTGAACCATTTGTAATCCAAGAAGTTACTTCTGAGTATTTGCTACTGTATTTAGTAGATCTTGAGAGGGCGAGTAACACTCTCCAGCTTTGGGAATAACAAAAACTTGGTCAGATTTGATCATGTGAAAATCCAGATTAACATGGAACAAATTTAAATTTAGTTATTTTTCAGAGGAATTCAAAATGTGATTCTCTTAATCAGAAATATACTAGATGTATTCAAAGTGTGGTTTGATTTGCAAACATGACATCTATGACTTCAGTAATAGATCTATACACACAAGCATATTTCTTTTTGTCCAATGCATAAATATTTTTGAGATTTGCTATCCTTATTAAAGCAAAACCATAAGTATTCTAAAATTGTTAATTGTTTTTCAGACTTTTAACTATTTCCAGAGTTAGTCATGATTTTTACCTCATAAAAGGGAACAGCCTAGTTAACTCAGTTTTTACATATCTTCAGAACCAGTCTAGAGCAGGCACAGAGGAATAATCTATATTCTTGGCATGTTAGAGATACGTTACTGCCACAATAATACATACTAACTTAAGTCTAGTTTTTGGCTTTCATCAATTGAATTCTCACAGAAACATTTACTGATCATTTTTATTACATACTATAATTTCTAATCAGTTATGCTTCTTTTTCAGTCCACGGACAAAAGATGACCTTAGAGCATATTTTATACTTTTACAGGTAAGAAAGCAAGAATTTAGTTGTCTAACTCAGATTTCAATCTACGTATGTATAAGTGAAATGATATCAAATATTAAGTATTATTTTGAGCAACGTTATTGATGCTTTTAGGATTATAGTTACTTGTAACCAGAGAATTAAAGCTGTAACAAATAAACAGTGGGAAGCTAAATTATCTCTGAGATTAAAATTTTAAATTACTTCTTGCCTTCCTGCTGTGGTATTCAGGAACAAACAGAATGGAAGTCCATCTTCCTCCTCCAGTTAATCTCCTTTCTTATAACTAGAATTAATAGGTTCCAAAACTTTCTTTTATTTTCTAAGTAGTAGGTTTCCAACTCTCTATGTATTTTCAATAAATGCTTAAGTTAGAATACAAACAGAAAAATCAAAGTGGTTGTTTATATTTGCCAAGGCAAAGATGATGATCTTTTTCTTCTTGAGAGGTAGATTCATAGATAGAAAAAATAAGTTAAGGTCCAGACAAATGAAAAGCAATTTTAGTTTTTATTTTTTTTTAAAGAATTATATTATTACCACAGCTAGCATACTACATTTGTGTCACTCTTTACAATTTACAAAAGATGCTCACATATATTATCATCTCATTTAAAGGTAAGAAAAAAATGTACTCTTAAGTAAGATACAGTGTTTAGTTCAATATTGTGTCCAGTAAAAGGATATACGCAGGGTAGGGGCAGAGGAAGAGGAAGAGCGGGAAAAGAAAAGTGTGGGGTGTGGGAGGAAAATAGACCAGAGGTAGTCGAGAGACGTGAGGAAGGGAAGCCGGGAGGAGGAGCAAGGCAAACCTAGGAAACAGAGAAATCTGTGCACAGAGATAGTAGCTGCTGGAAACAACACGAAGATCAGGTTTTTAGTGCTGGGTATTAGCAGTAAGCTCTGCTCACTCAGACCCAGATTTGTCTCAGTTCCAAAGCCCAAGGTCTTTCCACGGTACCACAGTGGAAATCCAAGTCTCTGTTAAGTAATTAAACAAATAGATTATTGTTTTAAAGGATTTCACCTAGTATTTCATAACCTCAAATTTAGTTTGCCACTTAGCTCATTAAGCTTCATGCCTTTCCTTTTACATGTTAACAAGATTTTAACACATTTACCTTTAATATCTTTTTCAGAATCCTCAATTTAATAACACATCTACATACGTCATCTACGCTCACTTGCTACGACAGATATCTACCCTAGTGGAAGCTGACCACCATTTCCTAGTTCACTGGTTTAAAAAGTAAATCATTCTATGATATTAAGAACTTTTATAATCTTACTGTTTTACGCTTGACATTAGTGAAATATATTAAATGTTTTCAGGTCTTTGGAAGTGATACTTATGCTCCATAGTGCCTCAAAAGGCAGTTACACGCATATACTTCAGTACTATAGAGGATAATTAAAGATTTGTTTCTAATGTGGGCAACCATTTTGCTTGTGCAAGCTATTGTTGAGATTTCTGTCCACTGCTTTTGTTTTTATACAGCACATTCCTGTCCTTGGTTTTTCATCTCAAAGATGGTGACTAGATTTGGTTAAATATTAGTATTTTAATTTGTGTCTTTTATTTTCCGTCTATATATCAATATAAATTTCACTATTATTTGCATGGTGCCTTTTGCTTCCCCAAAAATGTCATTGTAAAATATAGGTTAGCAAATACAGTCGATTCTCGTTATTCACAGTAGTGTATCCTATAAAATTACTGTGAACAGTGAATTAGTGAATACTAAACTCTTGCTCCTAAAGGAAATACAGGATTAGGCTCCAATGAGCTTTAGGTCAACATTTTCATCAACTGAATAATACATAACCTTGCTTTATTTGTATTTCTGTTTAAAGACATCTTATTTAACATAAATTGTTGTCTCATTAACACTGAATTTACAGCCAACAGCGCTATGACTCATGTCTGAATGACCTTTATCTAACACAAGTATATTCTCTGTATGGCATACAGCATCCTCCTTATAGTTATGAAGACTAGACAAAACTTTAGCACTATTTTGGGGGGCTACTTTAAAACAGCAAAATCATTAACAAAAAGCACAAAAATGTGAAAGACATGGCACTGTGTAGATTACATAAAGGACGCTTGTTTATAATATAAGCTAAAACAAGAAGGGGGGAGAGCATTGACTTTTTTGACTTCAGATGGGACTGTGCACATTGGTCATCTGAAACTTTTTGCCACTATTTGCATGTCCACAAATGAGCCTGAAAGTGCCACATTATTGATTTGGGATTACAATTAATTTTAGCAAGTAGGCGAATTTGCACATACAGAGTCTACGAATAGTAGGATTGACGGTTGAAAGCCTTGAAAATGAAATGTTTAATACTAACTTTATAGTAACTTTAATGTTTATTTCTCATTTAATTAAGAAACAATATTCCAGGTAAGATTTTCCATCTTTTCAAATGTTTGGCAATTTAAGAAATAGAATTTGAGAGACTGTTCTAAAAGTTTATGCATACAGAATGCACTTTATTGTCTAACGAATATATTGCTAAAATAGACTTTGTGAATTTTGATTGGAATTATTTCAAATTCTTTACCAGATTATCCCAGAAGAGGTTCAAACAATTGGTAGAGAGATTGCTGCAGTTTATTTCTTTGCGACTATTTCCTGCAAAGCCTGAAGAATTTCCACCTCTAACAAAATGTTCCTGGTGGATCCCATCAGCATCTAAAGTGTTGGCTTTACTTAGTAGGTTTAATTCTATCATCTTTACTTTTCTTTTGTTAAATATTAGAGACATTTCCATAAGGACCTCAAAGTACTATAGAGGCCTTCTTACATTTGAAACCATTTCTTTAAAGAGTTGCAATTTGTTTTCTGTTTTGACAATGGAGTTCACTGTTAATTAATAAGCATGAAAAAGCTTTATTTTTTTATTGAGCAGTATTCTGTGTTATGGCTATTAACTGCATATAACCCGCTAAGTAGGAACTTCCATGAATTTCTGAGGGATCCTGAGGAGCAAACACACTTAGGGGGGAACAGAATGAGTAGATGGCCATCTGTGCGCTCCCTTTACTATTGTGATCCCCACAAGTTCTTTTGAAAAACAAGAAATTGTTGGCTCCATTTTAACCACAATTATAAAACTACCTTTTCCATTGGAAGCTACAATTGCTTAAAATAGGAATAGGCTACCTGGTAGACATAAAATGTTACTATTAGAGTGAATCATGCGCATGTTGGAAAAGATCATTGTTAGAATTTATCTTTACAGATACTGCAAACAACCTCGTTCACCCTCCCCTTGTTTCTTATACTGATTTCTATAATTCTACACTGGATCACATTGACCTCATGGAAGAATACCACACCTGGCAGAGCTTTGGAAACTCTCACAGGTACAATCATTAAGCTCATTTGATTACTCACCTAAATGAAATATTATTCAAAATAATGACTGGGTTTTAAGTGTGTAAAAATAAATTTAAATATGCCCATATCTTTACCTACAAACTTATAAATATGGTTTAAATATTCAGCCTTGAAATGGTGTATTTGTTAAAGCATTTCCTTTTTCTGTTACATTTTGAATTCATATACATGTTAATTTGTCTTTGGTTTGGTCAATAACATCTTTTTAAGGGAAAGGTACTATCTTAATATGCAGTTTCTTATAGCTTCTTATTCTACATGCTATTTTCTAGTACAGGGATTAACAAACTTTTCCTATAAAGTACTAGATGGTAAATATTTTTGGCTCTTTGGGCTTTACAACCTCTGGTCTGTTGTAGCAGAAAAACAGCCTTAGACAATATGTAAATGATGGCTGTGTCTCTTTCCCAAAAAACTGTATTTTCAAGCACAGGAGGTAGGCATATTTGTCCCATGGGCCATAGTTTGCCAGTGCCTGATCTAACACAGTGATCACACGTGTGCACATACACACACCCATTTGCTCCTTTTCTCCCTTATTCTGTAGAAAAAGTGGTTGACCTTTCATATTATATTTAAAAAATGGATGTTAGAGAAATGATTGGTTGTACTACAGATGATTTATTACAGTAGTAGAATAGATTTTCAAAACACCTGACCAAATTCTTTAATACATTGCACTTTACATCCGCACTTACTGTTTGAATTAAACCAGCAAGACTATCCCAAACATAATTCATTCCCACACCATGCAATATACTGGAGAGTTTATGGAGACTAAGACATATAAGATAGATGTAAGTAACCTCAAAGCCCAGATTAGTTCATAAATTGGTTCAAGCTTCCAGGGACCGTTTCTACCAGAATTGGCCTAAAACATAAAATGGCCTTCTGGGCATGTATCAGTCCACATATGAGCACTCAGAGCTGAATAAGAATTCCAATTTGGGGGGCCTCAGACAGTCTGATGGATATTTCCTTGGGAAAGTTTATTTTACAAAGATGCTTTTTTCTCCTACTTTAATATAATTGTAATGTTGTAGGCAAAACCACAAAACAACTGCAAGAGTTATTGTATATATTTCAGTGACAGCTTTTAATACAGAGCTCTTCTGACCACTGTACCACAACATTGTATACCAAGAATGAATTCGGTTTGAACCTATGATCCCTCCAGCCCTTGGGAAGCCAGCCTAGATCCCAAGGGCAAGTCACCTCTGGCCAGGAACAACCTCCTCTGTTTATCTCAGTGTATCATACACATAGTATCATTTTTCTATGTGCCATGACTAGGGAAAGGTTGTCGCACACTTGTTTTAAAGTGCATCCTGCTAAGTTCATGACACTTCATTTCTTAATTTTTAATTAGCACTCAGTGATTGAAATTATTACACGTCAGCACTGAACAACTCTTACTGGTTTTTAACAGTTTCGATCCAAAGGGAAACCGGCTTCATTCTCGGCTCACACTGGCGCTTACTCCTTCTCCCCGTAGCGCCTTCATAGCACCCAGTGGTCAGAGACGCCCTGCCCTGCCTGACGGATTCCAACGAAAACTGATGGGTGCTCCACAGCCACTTCCCATGGGAGTCTAACTCCTGAAGTGTCAGTGCTGCCATATTAGTTCTCTCCAAAGGCATCCTCTCTGTGTAGTCTGTGGGGTTTTTTACATAACACAGAATGAGCTCTGACCCAGGAAAAAAGTTATCTTCATACCCTTTGATCATATGTTATACCTTTACAAATACACATCATTTCATGTTACTACACCATTGGGCACAGTACTACCAGCAACAAACTTCTCTCCCTGAATTTTACTTTATTGGTCTTAAATTTATTACTTTGCTTTTTACTACTATAGTTATTGCAATAGTGCCTCATTTCTGAAGTTCACCCATCAGAAATATCTATACAATGGATTCTTGTATTAATTTCTGTACCTGAACATTGTCCTAATCCTCCATCAACACATCTGCCTCTTAGTTCTGGTGTTGGCCATATTTTTCACAGGAAATGATGTACAGGTGACTGTACATAAACTGAAATTATTGTGTAAACAATATAAGTGACTAGCACATATTTCAGAACTTTAGATGTAGCTTCCTCTAGAAAATAAAGGCACTGCATACCTAGTGATGATACACACTTCACAGGGCTCTGGGGATTATAAGAAATGATGTACATGAGGTCATTTTGTAAGTGGTAAAACACAATTCAAAAGTAATATTTTATATTGTTAGAAGGTATACCTTAGATTCCCTTAGTATAATTTTGATAAAAATACACAATTTTGCTTTTTCTGTTTTCACTTGTTGGGCAGGTTTTCCTTCTGTCAGTACCCATTCGTTATTTCTATAGCTGCAAAAAAAATCATTATTCAGAGAGACTCAGAGCAGCAGATGATAAGCATCGCAAGGGTAAGCCAGCTATGTAAACATATTTGTGCTGACTATAATCAATATAGTAAATAATTTAATAAATACATCAAATGTCTTGTGAATTGTTCTAGCATAATTAGGAAATGTTAAAAGTAAAATTCACATTATATTTCCCCCAGAAGTGCTTAAACCTGTTTATGATACAGGAAAAAGATGCCCCTCACCAACTTCTCATTATGTTATAAATATAGAAGGAAGATTAAATGCTTCTCATAAATCCAAAGTACTGGGAACTTGTTGGACAGCTTTTTGTAGACACCATATTTCAGCTTCATTAGCCAGCAAAGCCCTAGTGAAAACTACAGTGAGGGCCAGGAGCGTCCTTACAAGGAAATCACTCAAACCATTGAAACGTTTTCTTGGTTTTATGAAAATCAAATGGAAACAACCAAAACATTAGAAGATGTAATAAAAATTATATTCTTGGAAATTGACAAATATGTCCAAAGAAAGATGATGTTTTATTGATTCTTAGGAAACCAAAGTGCATGGAGGCCCATAGAAACTAGGGTAGCAGTCAGGCTGGCTTTAGGCAAGTTACAGAGCAGGACATTTTGTCTCTGGCCCATCCTTACCACTCCCTACCACTTGTGTTTCAGCACAGCACAACCCAGTTATGTACTTCAGCTACTAGATGTCAGATTAAGTGAGCTTTTTTAAAATTAGAGCTCTAGACTACACACTTAAATGCTCATAAATTTTGAGTATCTAATTTTGTGACATGATTACTTACAACTTTAAAAATTAGAGGGAAGGTTGGTTGTAGACTTTTTAAAATAAAGAGACACACAGAATAAAAAGAAATGACTTCCATGTCTTTCCAAGTTTATAAAAAGAATGCTAAAGCATAAATTCTATTACTTCTAAGTAGCATAAAAATAAGAATTGTTTATTCTTCAGTAATGCAGTTCCAAGAAGGTATTTTTTCTATCACAAAGCTGGACAAAAGATCTAGTGACTGGTGACATCCCAGAGTTAGCTTACACCAAGTATGGGAATATTAGAAGAAATTTTATTGCCTTTGTATATCAAGGGAGTTCCATAACCATACTACTGCCCCCCAGATACTGGCTCAAAGATTAGTCTATATAAGTAGTCATTTTGACATTTTTTATTAGTTGCATTTATGCAATTTCATGCACCTTTTTAGTATTTTTTTTATACTGAGCTATGATATTTTATATTTGTAAGAAAAAAATCTAAAGAGCTAGAAGTTTATAGAAGTTCCTCTGAACAGTTTTCTGCTGTCACTCACATTTTTAAGATACCAAATAACTTCTTTGATAGAACTTTTCTTCCCTTAAAAGAAGGAGAGTGGCAGCTGCAGACTGTCCCAGGTGAAGTCTTCCGCATAGCATGAACACAAGTTAGTACAGACGGAAGAGCCAAATGGCATTGTCATTTCTTATGGGTGTTTCCCAACATTTTTAACTTGTAAACTGACATACCATTTGGAATTAATGACTGGTGAATATTTTGACATGAGACAGCCTTACGGTAGTTACTATAAGCAAGAGCTTATTTATTTATATAGTATAATCTAAAGTTGCAAAATATTCCCTAACCTAAAAATAGCTTCCTCGTCAGACTGTCTCTAAAAGTCTACCATGGTAGAGTTACTTCTTTCATTTGAAGCACTTTTTATTAAATTTGAATTCCTGATGGGAGGAGTAACGACTCAGCCTTGTCATGTTCAATTAGCATCCTAGCATAAATGTGTGTGTTGGATATTTCCAGTATGATGGCTTCCCAGGAGGTGTTGGCTATGGGAACAGAAGGTAGGAAAGGGTAAGAAAACAGGTCTATGACACAGAATACTATCCTGGAAATATATGTTTGAGCATGAAAAGGATGACCCAGAGAAGAGAATAACAGTTGAAAGCCTTTAGAATTAGATATTGGAGAAATGAAGGACTCTGAATTAGATTGTTTTATTATAGTAATCTATCAAATCATGAAAGCAGGATTATTAAATATAGATTTGGGATACTAAAATTTTATCTGCTAAAGCAAATCGCTGCAATATTTAAAATGTCTGAAATGGCAGTCTTTAATCTGCACAATAATTCATTTTCTTTGCTACCAAAGAAGATGAGGTAGTCTAAAAAAGATTTAGATAAATTAAGTATGCAAGCATGTAGATTTTATATGATAAAGGATAACTATAAATTCTTTATATTTTTAAATGTGTTGTTTTTTACATATTCATTGCTTATATATTTTTTAAATGTAAAAAATAGATTTTTTTAAATCACCCATGTTTTCATCACCCAAACATAACTATTGTTAACATTTGGGTAAAAGTTCTTTTGATATTTTTTATCTATATTATCTTTTAAGGGCAACAGAGTTGTATCCACAATTTTGTTCCCTGCTTTTTTTTTTCAGTTGTGCCTGCCTTAAACATTTTCCATGTTACCTACATAATTTTTATGACCATCATTTTTAATAGCTGTATTATATTGTATTAGATAGATACAAATTTAGGATATTTCTAAAGTTTTGCTTTTATAGTAATGCTATGATGAACATCTCGCTGTGTGAAATATTTTCTGTCTTTACAATTCCTAGAAGTGGAATTATTTATACGAAGGATATGAACGTTGTTAATGTTTCTGATAAAGACTGACAAATTACTTTTTAAAAGTAGATTGATATGCTTTGAGAGTAATTCAGTATCTAAAAAAACTTAAGCCAAGTTTATCATCAGCAGTATATACCTTGTTTCTAATGTTCCCACTACACGTTTTATGTATTAAACAGCAAACCTTGCTTTTGAAGAAATGAGACATGCGGAAACTGAGATATAACACTCTTTACCATAGAAGGTGAATTATTTTTGCTCCTCCAGTTTGGATCCCCTTTGGTTACCTTTGTTCCAAAATGAAATAAGGCATTCTCATAAATCAAAATTTGTGTAACTGAGTTTATTAAGTCATTTATATGAGATATGGCATAGAGAAGAATATAAGTGATTTTTACTAAAGTGTTTAAATGTTTTAAATGAAATCACAGTTTAAGTAAAAGTGAAAATGCTTGCTTTCTTTTTTAATTAGCAAAGTCTGGTGGATAAAGTATCTCGAAGACAGAGACCTGATATGAATATGTTATTTCTAAATATGAAAGTAAGAAGGACACATCTGGTTAGCGATTCCCTTGATGAGGTATAGATCATTTTATTCCAAAATGGTACTGATTAAAGCTTTAAATAAATTCTATAATTCTGAAATCTTAGTAAGCTGTCTTTTATTTCTTTACGCTAGTAAGTATGCTTCCTTATGTTTTGATACCATAGTTAAAATCAGTTCTGTAGTCACACTTAAACCTTATGCTCATTTTTTATATGTTTATTAATGGTTTGTTATTAATTTCCCAGAAGGGATTTTATATAGAACTTTAAATAACTCATTTTTATGACTATGTAACCTAGATTGTGTAGACCCACCTTTTTTACTGGTTGGTTGTGTAACAAGTCATTTTAACTTCACCAAGCCTCAGACTACTCACCTAATAAAATCAGAGATCTAATCTATAGGGTATATTGGGTCTATTTAGGGTCAAATATACTTTGATTGTATGTACATGTATTATAGAGCTTCATGCATGTACACTTACTTCTTCAGACATATCTGCATGTGGCTATTGTAAGTTAAAGGCTGATTTAGTTATGTGAATTTTTAAAGTTTAGTATTAAAGGCAAGTTAAAGAAAAGGAAATGAATTCTTTTATATTGTAATCTGCTAAATTAAAATCTTGGATACAATATGTACCTGGGAGTCAGTAACCTTGAGCAAGGTACCTGATCTTTCTGTTTCTTGACCTATACAACAAACATAATAATTACTAGTTCACACAGTGTCTGGCAGATTTATGGATGGATGCATGGATAGATAGGTGTTTTGTAACATTGTAAATAAGACAGTGGCTGCCTAACACATTTTCCAGAATTAAGTTAATTTCCTTTCTCTGCCATTTGTTCTCCCCTACCAAATAATTTCTTCAAATAGTTAACCCGGAAAAGAGCGGACTTGAAAAAGAAGTTGAAAGTTACATTTGTAGGGGAAGCTGGTTTGGATATGGGTGGCTTGACTAAAGAATGGTTCCTTCTTCTAATTCGCCAAATTTTTCATCCAGATTATGGTGAGTATTTCATTTTTATGAACAGTATTTCTTTCTAATTGTTAAGTTCAAGTAGTTACTCTTATTTTTAATCTACCCTATGGTTTTACAGATTTTTTTGTCAACCATAAATCTTGAATACATTTTTTAAGGACTGTTATTTATATTTTAAGAACTGACCAAATTGATGATCAAAGTGTTCATTATTTTATTGGGAATCCTACACAAAATGTATAAAGACTTGAAAGTCTGCATTTGCAAGGGAGCGTCCGTTTCTTTTCAGAGAAGCCAAATGCATGAGTCATTGAAATAAACATTTGAATTTTTTTAAAAAACTATATATAGTTTGCTCTTCTATACTGTTGCTTGAAGTCTCATTAAATAATGAGCCATTTTAATAAATAAGAATTCCTTAATTTTTAAGACAAAAATAAACATTTGAAATTTAATTTGGTTTCATTGTATTTAGAGAAAACCTATCTTATCATTAATTTTGGTTTAAGTGTTTTTCATCAGAGGAGAGTTTTAAGTGTTATTCTTTATTTTTCTTTATTTTGCATATATGTGTATATATCATCTTTCTGATAATGGGAATTAAGAGATGACATGGATACATTGAAATCTCCACATAATCCTCAAAATTAATTTTGATCATAAGTAATAAATTATAAAACTATAGTTTTTAGAAAAGAAAATAAATTGATTTTCTGAGTTTGTCTTTTCACTCCATGTTTCCACCCTTGGTTCAGGATACCAATGAACAGTAAAAGGCCCTTGCATACTCTCTGTACATGTATTTGATATATTTTAACATGAGAGAGTTTGTAACAGAACTATTATTGAACTGTTTTGCTTCTAACAGATGTATTATTTTTACCACTCAGATTTTTTAAATCAGTCATATTAATGAAATTGTTTCTTTTTTTCAGGCATGTTTACATATCACAAAGATTCACACTGCCATTGGTTTAGCAGCTTTAAATGTGATAACTATTCTGAATTCCGATTGGTTGGAATTGTATCCTTTAAACTTTCCACTAGGAGGTGCTAGTAGACTAGAGATTTTTAAAATTTTTATCTGAATTTTGGAAAACTGTTCTTATTAAGCATTTTATTCAAATTAAACATTCTTGTCAAATTTACTAATAGATTTTCAATAATCTTTATTATTTGTAATATCATAGCTATACGTCAGCAGAATTGAAAGGAATGACTGAATTTTTTCTATTTCTCTCTGAAAACATCTCAAAATAAAAAAGTTTATTTTCTTTTCATATATTTTCTAATTTCAGAAAATTAAGACTTTAAAAAAAATCAAAGTATCTTCTATTCATAATGAACTATTTTTCTGTTAGTTCTAAGTACAAAGTAAAAGAACTAACAGAAAAATAGTTTATTTCACTCCATTTTCCAAGTTGAAATTGTGGAAATTAAATCTAGGTCTTTAATATGTCCCCCAAATCCCAAGGTATTAATAAAAATTAAAAATTGAATATTTACAGTATATGGCATTACTTTATAGTGTTTTTAATAGTACGTAAGTCCTTGTGCCATCCTCTTAATCCCTGTCAGTTGTACTGGAGACGGCATCGTGTATTGAGTAGGCGATTGGACAAGACACCTTCTACATTAGCTTTTTCAATTCTAAGAAATATAACTGTAGAAGAAAGGATGGAAGAGTAAATAAATGAGCAAGCACTGGAAACACATAGGCTAAAAGAGGGGGAGGAAGTAACCATTCTTAAGAAGTTTACCATTTAGATGGGCAGATGACCACCATGGAAGGTAGCCGGTTCTCAGAGTCAAATAATCATTTGACATTAAGAGCTAAGGAGTTCTGAGAAGGAAAAGATTCAGTGTAGTCCTCCCACAGAAGGTAGACACTTAAAAATGGAGCCATTCTATCTGATTAATAGGGCTGTAGAAGAATAGGACACAGAGTGGTAGAATGACTGGAATAAAAGGCTGCATTGTGCTAGACCTGTAGGTCCACTTGATTGAAGCAGAGGGCACACTGGGAGTCACGGAAGATACCTTCAGAAGAAGAGCCAGTTCATGGAGGCCTTTGAATATCTATCTTTGTTGCATTTGCTAGAATAAATCCTGAGGAATGTTTATGAAAATTGAGAAACTAGATAGAAGAAAAGGTTCTAGAAACAAAACTACACATTGAAATGGTAAACTTGAAATGGTAAATTTGAAATTTTTTGCATATTGTCATGTCTAAAGGTCCAAAGTGCCATGTTCCACAATAGAAAACACTTAACAATTCACAGACTTTTGTTTCTATTGTATTGTTTACAGTTATCATTTGTTGAATGTTTTAACTTCATCGAAAGCCTGAGTCATTGATGCTTTCACTACACAATGAGCTATTTGGACTTCCAGATATATATGTTTGTCATACTTTACATTCTTATCACACCTTAGAGTTGGGTGATATTTTGACTCTCTTTTATTTGTATTGCAGTGTTAAATCTTACTTAGCTATCACATTTTTAGAATAGTGTTATATATAAATTCATGGATTTGCTAATTGTTCTCTTTTGCAACAGACCTTAGTTTCTACTCAGTCATTACCCAAAAGCATATTAAGCATATTTACTTATGTTGTATATTTCAAGTTAAACAGTTACAGTAAGCTCTCACTTAATACTGTCAGTAGGTTCTGCGACTTTAAGTGAAAGGATGTGTAACGACACCAGTTTTACCATAGGCTAGTTGATATCCACAAGAGTTAAGTTCCTGCAGTGCCTCATCAACACTGTAACAAAACAACAGTTATTCAGGGACCTGTTGTAAATCCAAAATTATTATACCCACTACATCTCATTGTTAATATGTATTTATCTCACACAAAAATAAACCGTAGAAAATAAGATTGATGCCCCAAAGCATGATAACATATAGGAAAAGTGTGAGATGATAGTGGATTGTGATCGTGTAAGTGGCTGACAGATCTATTGAAGGTGAAAACTAAAAATTGAGAACAGGCATGACGATTGAGAAAATCTAATTGGTTCTCTACATATCTCCAGTTTTTAAATTCCAGCATCAAAAATGTGCTGTTCTAGTAGTTCTAACAGTATTGTTTCTAATACTTCATTTTTAAATATGTTAAGGCTTTGGAGTTTACGTGAAATGTTATAGTGAAACCTGTAATAATAAGTATAAAATTTCTTGAAGATTGCATGATGAGACATAACAATTTTTTGTTAAGTGCAATTGGTTATACCAAAGGGGGCACTGGAACTAAGAGTAGGGGAAGCATAGTATAGTGCAGAGTTTTCAAACTCTGTTCGCACCGCATGACGCCTGTGACTCCAGAATTCCCTCATCACCATTCCTGCTTCAACCAGAGCACATTGATTTAGTGTGAAATGAAACATTATACCCTGTCTATGGAAGTTTCCTGTAGCAAATCCTGTGAGCCTACTTCCTCATCTGTTAAAAATGTGCCTTCAGAGTTATAATTTTTAAAACTTTTTAAAATGAAAAGGGCTTAGAACTTGTCACTATAGTAAATGATTATAAATGGTAACTACAGTAATATTGTGGTTATTGTCATTATTGCTGTTATCACAATCATAGGATATCAGAACAACTTCTCAATATCTGTCCCTCAAATATACTGCTCAGTCTCTGTTAATATGGTTACCTATGAAATAGCATATGTATTCCTTAAGTTATCAACCTCATGCTGCCTTAGCAAATTGAAATAGTGGCTATCTTCTAATTTTTTTAAGTTGTTTGCAGTAGTTTGTCCAGCCCATATGTTTAGATTTCCTTTTGAGCCTATAAAATGAATGACTTCCTTAATAACTTTATTTATGAGATTATATAATAATCTTTATTTAACAGCTGAAATATGAAATTTGTTCTAAAACCCCTCTTTCAGCAAATGGATGTTACATTCTGCTATATAACTAATAAATAAAATACAAAATTTATATATATATATATAAAACATCTGTAGCTTTTCAACTTTAAGCCTTTAAGTAAACTCCAAATAATAAAGGCCTTTCAGATATTACTGTAGGAGAGTAAATGTCCTATTAGTTTATCAACAGTGTGTATGCATGTCTCTGTGTGTGTATCCATATGTTTATTCAGTTCAGCTCCCTTCAGTCTGTATTTAACTTTAATATAGTTCAAATGATCACCAAAATCAGTATTATGTTCTGCAGTCAGTTCTAAATTGCTGCTGCTACTTATAAAATCACATCTGTTTAAATTTAGAAAGTGTTTTTATAAGTTAAATAATTTATAGATATGTCTGAAGCTGTTAATCTGTTATTTTGAATAAACTTTTCTAAGGAAATCATTAAGTACTATCAACTGAATCCCTCCTTTTTACATGACTTTTGGTAATCAAGGAATTATGTAAAATAAAGGGGAAATAAATGAAAGGAAGTATGTGGGATTAATTAAAAAGTCAGTATTAGATCTGAAAGAAGTATGCAAGAAATAGACTGATGCATAATTCAAAACTCATTTGTTGTCTTGGATTTTATGTTAATACTTAACATTTAGTATGCATAGCTTATGGGACTAGCTGTTTATAACAGCATTACATTGGATATTCGCTTCCCCCCCTGCTGTTACAAGAAATTACTGAGCCCTCCCATCGTTCCTAGTGATCAAAATACACCAGTAGGCATCTGCAGTGTTACCACTGATGACTTATGTCAAATTATGCCTGTAAGTATAAAGTTACTAGGTCTTATTCCTTAATGCTACCATCCTCTACTTGCAGTCTTTCTCCTCCTAACACTATTCTTATTTTTAAATACAATTTCTCTCTACTTTTGTAACCCATCTCCTTTTTTATCTAGATTTCTCCTTCCTGAAAAATTTTTTTAAATATTTGGCTGGTTTTTCTGTTTGTAAATCTTTGCTCCTTGGTAACATGAGTTGTAACCTAATTCAGGAAAATATTTTTCCCAGTGTTCTCAACTTCTTGGGAAAGAAGGGCACTGTAACCAAAATACAGAACCTATTTACATGCAGGAGCTCTGTGTTTTTATGTTTAAAAATGTATCCTAAGACATTAGCACAATTTTAAGAATATAAATTGAAAATGAGAAATACTACAAATTTATGAATAGTAATATTGCAGATAGCAGTGAATTATGATGAGAACTGTGCTCTTAGCTTGCTGCATAAGAACAGTTTGAACTGGATATTTTCCTCCTATATGACCTTTTCCAATGAAAAGGTAGATGGCAGAAATCATTAATAAGTGTTTTGTGCGCTGGAAAATACATCTCACATATTATCTTTATGTCAGAATCTGAAAGTTTATCTGCTCTTTCTCACATGTAAGTGAGCTATAGATCTGCTTAACTATTTTAGGTAAGACCATTTGGTTTAAAAACACAGATAACAGATTTCTTTTTATAGGAGCTGGCCCATGGATTAAGTGAACTCCTGTCTTATGAGGGCAATGTTGAGGAAGATTTCTACTCAACATTCCAGGTACTGTTAAGGGCAAATAGCTTTCTGTTAACAGTGTATTTCATACATGAAAAATGCCATTTGTTACGGAACACCTATTACTAAAAAAGATGAACAGGATTAGTCAACACATACCATCCCCTATCTGAAAGGATCTTAACCTGAAAAAGTGGACAGTGAAGGAGACACATGTAAATGAGCAGTCAACAAAAGTGCTTAAAGAAATTTACCAAGGGTATCCCGGCCGGGCGTGGCTCAGCGGTTGAGCGTCGACCTGGGATCCAGGCCATCGGGGTTTGATTCTCAGTCAGGGCACATGCCTGGGTTGCGGGCTCGATCAATGACTCTCTCATCATTGATGTTTCTATCTCTCTCTCCCCCTCTCCTTTCCTCTCTCTGAAATCAATAAAGATATTTTTTTTTTAAAAAAAAAAGAAAAATTTACCAAGGGTAAGGGTACTACTATGCTAGGCAAGTGGCATATTCCCTTGACCCAGTTACTTTCTCAGAGCTTTTCAACTTCAAAAAATAAGCCTCTTCTGTAGTTTCAATATGAGAAGTTAGGAGCAGAAACTGATGGATCAGCCCCACATTCTCTAATTTCCACTGCCCTAACAGTAATTCAGAGATGGAAATTAAAGTAATCCACATCGCTCCAAAGGCCTAAATAGCTACAAGAGTTTTGTGAACATCAGTAAAATGCTTAACATTCAACAGAGAGGGTTAAGTTAAAGACCTACTTTTTTTTACCTTGCAATACTTTCATGACACCTCATTCTTAATACATGTATCAGAAGAGCTTAGCATTTCTGTAGTTTGTGTATTAGGATGGGGGGAAAACTGCTTTTTCAGTTTTACAAACCTGTTCACTAAAGCCTGTTATCATATCAGCCATACCATTAAATATCTTGTGCTGGAATCTCCCATCAGGTTTTTCAAGAAGAATTTGGGATAATTAAGTCCTATAATTTAAAGCCAGGTGGTGATAAAATTCCAGTTACCAATCAAAATAGGAAAGGTAAGTTAGACATCATTTCTCCATTAAAATGCATCAGTGTTTACCTTTTACTTTTACTATGTAACAGATGGAAAATTGCTTTTCAGAATATGTACAGCTTTATATTGACTTTCTTCTCAACAAATCCATCTATAAGCAGTTCGCTGCATTTTATTATGGATTTCATAGTGTGTGTGCTTCAAATGCCCTTATGGTGAGTTTAAATCTTTAAATTATGCTTTCAGTTAGATTTTGTAATATAGTAAGAACTGACACATAATTCCGTAAATATTTTGGTAGATAAGCTTTTAAAATAGAAAATGTTTTCTACTTTTTAAAGGTAGAGCTAGAAATAATAGAAGTTCTCCCATTTCAGCCTTAACTCTCTGAAGGGTAAAAAGACCAGTCAACTCCATTTTTCCCCCCTTGTGCTGTGTCTCATCCTATGTCCTTTAGGGCTTAAAAATATTCCTCCAAGCAGAGTGGATGAAGAAATCCATGGGCCCAAGGTCTTGATACTGAGGGACAAAGCACAGAAAACAGTTCACACATAAGCTCTAGGGCAAAAGCCACCTCTTTCTGACTATGGAACATTTTATAACTGCTTCCTGCTGCTTCAAGGGTCCCTCCACAACTCTGCTTTGCCTTTTACCCAGAGGAAGTAGTTTGTCTCCAGAGTCATGATGGACTCCGATTAGTTTGCCATATCTGAGCTGTGTGAAGATGAGTCAGCTGTTATCTAGAACACCATGTTGAAAATATCAGATAAAAGCATAGTTTTCCGAAGAACTGCTGCTCTTCACCCCAGCCACCCAGGGCACACACTTATCATGCCACTTCCCCTTCCCCTCAGATTTATTATGAGAGTTGGGAGTAAAGTCTTTCATTTGAATTATTTTCATAGGAGAGCTTGTTTTAGAGTAGCCTTTGTCACATGTTTGTTGTTGAAAGTACCTTTCAGAACAGAACACTGAGTTTTGTCTGTGACACACTGGTAGTTGTGGGGGGTGGGGGGAGAGGAAAAAAAGAATGAAATGGCATAGCATGGTTTCTCTTTTTCAGTTTTCATCTAAGTGGGAGACAACATATGTAGGTGGGAAAAACAGTAAACAACATAAGCAGACTATAACCAAGTACCTAAACTCTATAGTGCACACATCCTGTGCATTACTGGAAGGGATATCGAGGTATTGGAAGGAGGCAGGCAAATCAGTAGATGCTGGAGTAGCTAAGACAGTTTCAAGCTGGGCACTGGGGAGGAGTTGTAATATGGATTCATGCTGAGTCATGTTTTTCTGGCAGACTGCTAATTAATGTTCGAAAAAGAGAGAACCCAAGTAGTTTGACAAGGTTTATAAACTTTTAAAAGCAAAAATGTCTAACCTCACAGGAAAAATATAAATGCAGATTTTTCTTTAAAAAAAAAAAAGGCTTGATTTACTGTAAGAGAAGTCATGATTTTTGTAATTTGATTCAGTAAAAATTGTTCCAGTTTCACTTTTTTAAATTATCATTTTGGATGATTATTGGCAGCTGCTTCGTCCAGAAGAGGTTGAAATCCTGGTATGTGGAAGCCCTGAGCTGGATATGCATGCCCTGCAGAGAAGTACTCAGTATGACGGCTACGCGAAAACTGACTTGACTATAAGGTGAGCAGCTCATTCTGACAGTGAGGTCACAGAAGAGGGAAAGAGAACGTGGTTCGTTTACTTGTATAACTTACAATCTTGGAATCAAGTAAGTCAGCTGAAATATTGTGGAGTTTCACACTGTCTTACTTTATTTCTAAAAAGTAATGTGAGAATATTAAATATGAAATCATTTAGCAATCCCCTGGGGCAGAAGTGGGGAATGTCCAGCCCTCAGGCTATATATGCCTCCTGAAATCATTTTTGTTCTGGCCCTGCCAAGGCAACTGCAGGCAGGAATCGAAATTCAATAAATCTAGGAGCTTTTTTCATAGCTAATTTTTAAGTTGATAATTTTGTATGGCCTGCAAATGATGTTATAAATATCCAAATGGCCCCTGGCAGAAAAAAGGTTCCCCACCCCTGCCCTGGGGAGTGAGTGATATAAATAAGTTTCTACAAAAGTACAGAGGTTTTACTTTTTTTAAAATGAGTTTGGTTCTAGAATTTCAGGGATGCTACACTGGTGACTCTTCATCCCAGCTACCCAGAATTTTAAATAAAATTTTAATAGCACTGTGTTGAAAAATTTTTTAAAATTATATAGGAGAAAAACGACTGTTGGAGTATGTACTGTTGGGCTCCTCCTATAATTTTATAAAAAATATTTTTATAATAATGTTAGTCAAAAACCTAATTCATATATAGAAGATTGCAATTCTTTAATTTCGTAGTAAGGGTACTACGTATGTTTAGGGAAGTTTTTCATCCCACAGCACACAGAAACTAATTACTAAAATTCTGCAGCACACCAAAAAATATATTTTTTGCCAATCTGACAAAAAATAGGTATAATTTTGATTCATTCACACCGCATGGCTGTTACTGTGTTGGCTGTTGTCATTTTTTTATTAGACAATCTAAGGTAAAAGAGGTCAGTGCCCCTGACTAAACAGTCAGGTGTTGCATGCTTTAAAAATTCTTGCGGCACTCTGGTTGAAAATCACTGCTTTATTCTGATCTGCAGGATTTCTATCAGGACATTTTATATAAATTTCCTTTGGTGTTCTCTAGATACTTTTGGGATGTTGTGCTTGGATTTCCTCTTGATCTTCAAAAGAAGTTGCTACATTTTACTACAGGAAGTGACAGAGTCCCTGTAGGAGGAATGGCTGATTTGAACTTTAAAATCTCAAAGAATGAAACTTCTACTAATTGGTAAATTTCCAGATTATAATTTTATTTTTAATCTACAAGTTTTGCTAATAATAATGTTATAATTAGAGGCTTCACTCTGAAGTCATCTTCATAGAAAAATCTTGGGAGTAAATATGGCCTTGAAAAGAGAGACTGTGGCTTAAGGTCCTCAATTACTTTTTCCAGACATACCAATACTGATAATCCTTTCCATTAATGTTTTGCTTTGCTAAGTCTACTGCTTTGTAGTCTCTTTTAGAACTAGCTTGCTTTTAGTAGTTCATTGTCTAACCTTTTTTTTTTTAATGTATCTTTATTCATTTCAGAGAGAGGAAGGGAGAGAGGGGGAGAGAGAAACAGTAATGAGAGAGCATCACTTATCAGCTGCCTCCTGCACGCCCCCCACTGGGGATCAAGCCCGGAACCCCGGCATGTACCCGCACCAGGAATCGAACCGTGATCTCCAGGATCACAGGTCGATGCTCAGCTGCTGAGCCACGCCGGCTGGGCTAACCTTCATTTTTATTTAAAGGTGTTTTTTATTAAAATACTAAGGTGGGAGTTTTGGCTATTACAATTAGTACTAAAAGTATCTCTACTACTAATCCTCTTTTTTTAATCTAGTGCTCTTTGCATATGAAAGTGATGATAATGCTGGCTTTAAATTACTTCCTAATAATGTTGACGGATTAATGCTGATCAACTTCTTTTCCCAACCTTGTAATTTCTAAAACTAATTTGAATAGACACTACTTTGATTATAATCATTTTTTTCTGCTACCCCATATATTCCCAGAGTTCTGTCAGTTGTTCTTTTCATTTCTGAACTGGAATTTGTCCTTTCCTTTCCCGCTGCTACCACTGACAGCTATTCTGATGTTATGGAGTTCATAGAGACTAAACTGCAGTTTAAGAAATCTGTAGAAATCTTGAAGAAAGGTAACAGTGGCATCAGGTAGAGGTTGGGGGAGCTGATCACAAGGATTCAGAGGATGAATGCTGCATGTGCAGTGAGGGAAGCAATATTGAAAGTGTGGGTATCAGGTGTCTCAGAAATGTTCTTTATGTTTTTTGTCAAGACTGAAATAGTAACAGTCACACTATTTACTATTCTGCTAGGTGTTTTTTGTGTTTGTTTTGTTTTGTTTTTAAATATATGTTTATTGATTTCAGAAAGAGGAAAGGAGAGGGAGAGAGAGACATAGAAACATCAATGATGAGAGAGTCATTGATCAGCTGCAGCCCGCAGCCCGGGCATGTGCCCTGACCAGGAATTGAACCCCGATCTCCTGGATCCTAGGTCGATGCTCTACCACTGAGCTACGCCCGGCCAGGCCCTGCTAGGTGTTTTATATAGATAGCTCTTTTAAACAACCCAATTGGATAGTTTGCCCTATCATGGTGATGAGGAAACTGAGATTTGGAGACATAAAGCTACCTGAACAAGGTCCCACAGCTAGTAAGTGGGGGAAATAGTATTCAAATTCATATTTGTCTGAATCCAAAAATAATAATACTTCCAGAATGAAAGTTTCAAGAGAACAGAGACACTGACCATCTTGTCTGTAAGCCTAGCCCCATGTCTAGGAGTATGCCTGATACATACATAGTAGGTTCTTTATAACTATTTGTTCAATAAAGGAAAGAATGAGTCACCTCTTGGGAAAGTAAAAGAGATTTGAATGTGTGTGTCCTGGTGTTTTGAAAGTTGCTCAGCAGTCATTCTGTGTGTGTTTTAAGGCTTAGTTTTGTTTTGTTTTTAATTTTTTCCCCTAGGTTGCCTGTGGCTCACACCTGCTTCAATCAACTTTGCCTCCCCCCATACAAGAGCAAAAAGGACCTGAAACAGAAACTGATTATTGGAATTTCAAATTCAGAAGGTTTCGGACTTGAGTAACCTAGAAGACTTGAAACATTTTATATGTAGCATTCACTTCCCTCTTATTGTGCCTTTAACCTTTTCATGTTTTTGTCTCAAAACACCTTAACAAAGCTCACCAACTTTAAAATACTGATTTTTTTTTTTTAAAAAAAAAATCAAATATGAATATGTTAGTGGAGGCATGATTTTCTAAAGACACAGACATTGCTTGAGTGGGGAAAGACCAGATGGCAGAGGCAGATGTGGGTTCAGCCACTCTTTTTCATAGCACTTTATCATTCTCCATCAGTAGTTTGTCACAGGTGATCCACTGGGAAAGCAGTGTGCAGTAAAGAAAGCACCAATGACACAGTGGAACCAGTGGCAGATTGTGTGCTGCAGACACAGTAACAACACAGATAGCTGCACTGTCACTAATGTAAGGCATGTAGCCATTTTTCCATATAGAGGTCAACAACAGTATAACTGCAAATGCAACTTACAGGGTTTTTTTGATATACTGACTTTGGTCCTATAAGATTCTTCGCAACTGTTGCTGAAAAGCATGTAAATAACTACATAATAGCCTGAGAATAATGGGATTTTGATAGTGCCATTTATTGCTAAAGATTTATTTTTACAAAGTAAATTCAGGGTTTTAGATGTGTATACAGCTTTTACAAATCAATAAAGATGATTGTACAAGAGTGTAACTATTTTCAGACTAATTGGATTCAGGTTATATTCTTTTAAGTATTGTTAGTCTGCATGCACACTGACAGTAGTTACTTTGAGTACTCTGTAATATTTGTATAATGATCATTTCTTCTTAAGGGTCGGACTATTAGAATGGAAATCAGATAACTCACTGATAAATTAAGTCAATTACAAGCACAAAAGAAAAGAACGTTTTTATATATACTTTGATTGATGTACAAAGCTTATTTCTAATATTTTTTGATTACCAGTTGTACTGAAACACTAATTTTTAGAAAAGGTTAGGATAAGATATTTGACAAAAGTGAATACAATAACATTTGTGTCAAAATGACATACTTGGTGTAAAAAATCAAGTTCAACATTTTGACCAAAATGTTTGTTTTCCACTGGATTCTGAATATAGTAAATTCAAAAGAACCCTTTTGGAGTTTCAAATAAAGTAGCATGTAAAAAGAAACTGTATTTTTAGTCAGAGAGTAAATGGTTTTCTTAATTTATAGCAAATGAAGCAGTTTTATTAGCATGCTACAAGTATTTCCGAATCAAGACTTCTCTATTATTCTTTGATAGTTTTACTTCAGAAAATTCTGAAGATATATTTGCAATAATAATGAAGCCAGCATTTAGTACCAGCATATGGTTCACATGCAAATAATACCTTCCCATAATTCTTCCTGAGCTACGTTATTTTCTTACTGCTATGCTCCCTGCACCCAACCAGCAGAATTCTTCCAGGGTGGAGGAACTCAGCAGCTGCTTGTTTTCCTACAGTTCTGAAGGCAACCCATGAATCTAAGAGAAAGGAGTTACTACTTGGTTTACTATTCTCTTTGAAACAGAAGTGACTCTGCTTTTTCATTTGGATATACTATTTAAAGGATTTTCTTTTAAAATCTTGGAAAGCCTAAGAGAGTTAAAGGCATGTTGGTTTCGTTTTGTTTGCTCTTTTTTTAATCCATATGCAAATAAAACTGCTTCTCTCTTACACTGCTTGAACTAGAAAGTAAGATGTTTAATGTAGGTTACTACTAACTAATAAGCACAAAAGAATCATGTATAAGAAACCAGATTTAAGTGTTTTAAATAAAATGTACACAAAGTTTTTATTTGGTAGAGATGGAAAATTGTATTGGCTTGGTCTGCATGTTTAATGATGTGCTTGTTTATTGATAGCTATGTCACTTTTAAATAAGAAGTACATAAGCAAGCCAGATTTTTTAAATGACAAAGTCCATAAATAACTGGAAAAATTTTGTTGTGTATTGTTAAGTTGAAATTTATAACCATTTATCACTTAATTGCACATTGCCTTTATTTATTTATGCTGTTTTTGGTTTACAGTGTAATAATACCTCATTTTTTTAAAAGAACCACTACTGTTATATTTCATTAATTTAAACAGCTAAAAATTCATAGTTGCTTTTTTATATAATCTGTTAATGAATTCTTGATTTTTGTATCTGCCATAGTAACTTGAAGAAAGCATTACAGTATTTACAAAATGTCCTGTCCTTTTTTAATCTTTGCTTAGTCATATTTTTGTCCGTATGATCAAAGTTTTTAACAGTCCCTGTTTTTTGTACAAATCTGTATTGTATTAAGTTGTTAACTTCAAGTAAAAACTTCAAATATTAAAGTTATACAATCAATCAGGTTTCAATTTATTTTTTAAATATTAGGCAATTAATTAAAACCATAAATTTAAAATATAAATACAAACTATTCTCTTCATTATACTGTCTCAAACTAGTGCTTAGGAAAATTGCTAATACATATGGCTTCAAAAATGCCTGTTGTTATTGACACCAAATATAACCAACTTCTTTAACATAATATTCATTCTGAAACAATGTATATCCTGTGTCTGGATGGTCACAGATATTCCACCAAATGAATGTAACAAGCCATGCAGGCGACCCAGAATTTAGCTAAGTATGACATCTCATTGGCTGTAGTAGACAACTTCAGATCTTAAGTATTACTTTGGCCTTTTTATTTTTTTTACTTGCCCACATTTCCTATGCTTAAGAAAAACAGAGGAGATGATGATAATGTAGGAGATGATGTCATTAATGCAAGAAGACAGGTAGCTATACAGACAAAAGACTAGGAGGGTTTTCGCAGGGGAGGGTTACAAGATCAATTCACCCAGATGGCCACACAACCGTTTGGTCCAATGCAGTGGTTAAGAACTGCACTTTGGAGCCAGACTGACTGCCTCGGTTTGGGTTTACTGTTTCCTTGGGCAAGTTACTTAATCATGCTGTGCCTCAATCACCAAACGAAAATAATTTGTAAAACAGAACGAATAAACCTACCTATTTCACATAGAGGGTTGTAGGGAGGGTTAAATGAGTATGTGAAAAGCACACAGTGCCTGGTAGAGCAGCCGTATAATGTGATACAAGAGGCATCATGGTGATAATGTGAGACCATCTTACAACCACTGCTTCTGAGGGCTTCTGGAGGTTTCTATCAGGCAGACATTGGGCAGAACTAGAGAAAACAGTACAAAGTGCTTTTGAGGCATTAAAATTGTGTTAGAATATTTCTTAGTCGAACCTGTGCTTTAGAATTGATCCTTAAAGATGTCTCACTAGCCAAGGATTTTTAATACTATTTTACAGATGTGTAACAAGATTTCATTTTAAAATTCAAAAATAAATTAGCAGTGTACTTTTAGTGAAACATTTCAAATGTAGAGAAAATTTTCAGAGTAACATAATAAAACCATGTTTCCATTTTCAGATCTAACAAATGTTAACATTTTGTAAGATTTTTTTAAAAATAAAATAGGACAGATAGAGTAGAAGCCCCTTTTTGTGTGCTTCTCCAATTCCAAATATACTTTCTCTATTTTCCCCATTAAACTGCATTTGGTGTGAATCCTTCCCACACTGTCTTACATTTGTATTACAAATGTGTCTCTCTGTAAACACTACACAATATCATTATAGTTACATATCTAAGATCATACTCTACCTCCTTTTACAAACTTTTTACATTCAATATTGTCTTTTCTAGATTTATCCCTGATTATACATTTATCGGGGATAAATCAGGGATATAATTTCCCCATTTTAATGGCAGAATAGGTTCCTATTAAATGAATATACCACAGTTTGTTGATGCATCCCACTTAGGGTTCTTGAGTTTATATCTTTCAATTCCAGAAAATTCTTAGGCCATTTTTTTTCTTTGAATATTGCTTTTCCCTGTTCTCCCTAATCTCCTGTTAAACATATGTTGGACCACCTCATCAACCATTCCGTCTCTGTGCCTAATCTGTTGATAAACACACTGAAAGTGAGAAATTCTCTACCGAAGTTGTTTGGGCAGTGGAAATGGGATCTTTTTCTTGATTATCATGTGACAGATTCTGGATTTAATGGAGGGAAAAGTGTGGAACTGGCCAAGGATCCAAACTGGCGAATTCCCTGATCTTCATGCCCCACTCACTCTCCAGCCAGAGGAACAGCCAGGGTATATTTCCCATTTTTCGATGCTGCAACTGCCTCTTTAAATTGTTTAAATGAGAATGCCCTTGGCTCAGAGAGTACTACTCACCTGGCTTTTCACATTACTCGATCACCTTGGTGTTGAAACTGGATGAGAAGGCACCTTGGAACTGGTTCCTTATATTTATTCCAGTCTGGATATTGGATACTATTCTTCTGGTCATGCTGCTGATTGTGAAAAGGCTGGGCGATGTAAGTCGGGCTTCGACCCTCAACATGGATCACACCACATTAAACAAAACCTGGTGCCTCCTAGCAATAATACTTAAATTAGCTTTCTGCCTTGCACTATGTGCTAATCTGGAACAGTTTACTACCACAGATCTGTTCTATGTCTCCATTCCTTTGTGGAACTTACTGGCTGGGGCTTTAACAGAGCTTGGCTATAACATCTTTTTTGTCAGAGACTGAGTTCTAAGGACATCATCTCATTTTATTGCTGTTCAACAAGCTGTCATTAAAGCATTCTGAATCTTTGCAAGCTTGAAGAATACCAGAAAACAAAAATACCGAATATAGTTTTATACTGCATCCATAAAATAGTCTGGGTGAATCTCGAACTTCTAGTCAATCCAAAGCTGGATTACTCAATATGTGAGTTATTAATATCTTTATTAGCCCTATTTAAATAAAGCTATTGTTTTGTTTCATTTTGTTTTTCAGTGGCTATATTTTTCATGTCTGTAAATTCTTTTGGTTCCTTTTCAATTCCAGCTGCTCTTTTTCATCCTGTTCTTTCCTATCATTTTAATAATTTTCAGCCTACTTGTCTGATATCTCTTCTGGCTTGTTCTACTCTCTTCAGTTTTGATACACTGATTCTTTGTGTGTCCATCTACTGGCTCTCATAATGATCTGTTTCCTTACATATTTGTAATTTGTATTTTTGCTTTTTTAATCTAATTTTGTGTCCTGACCTACAGATACCCTACCAGAGTTTCACGTTGTTCTCAACCAAGGCCCTACAGGTTTCCCACACCAGTTTTTATGTCAACTTCTTGGATTAGGGTTCTTCTTCTACTTGCATAACTTTTTGCTCCCTCACATAGAGTGGCACATTTTGGGTCTTATGAGTAGGTTTTTCTATCCCCCTTTTCATAGGTGTAGCAAGCCTTTTAAACTCTAGACTTTAAGAAGTGGGATTGGTTTGGGCTCCTCACCTCGAATTAGGCCTAAGACATGTCTGTTGAAGTCATGTGGGCATTAAATTCTACGAGGGTTCATCACCTTCACGAGTCACCTAATCCTGCTTACTACTTCTGGCTTTGTATTTCTTTCTCATTGCCTATAACTGATGATTTCCCTTCTTTTCAATCTTAGGCATTTATATTTTAAGATTTTTATATATATATATATATGTTGTCCAAAACTTATGAAAGTTAGTAGTAAATGGTCTCTTCTATTTCAGCACAGCCTACACAGGCATGCCCTTGATTCTTTCCCCCATCTAATGTATAAAACTTCAGAGTATATTGTTCTCTGTAGGTTACTTGCACCAGTGTTCATTACTTGGTTAATTTAACATCTGTTTATTGAGTTCCTATTATGTTCAAACTGGAGGCTGATCTTCAGCTCCATCCATCACTTGCTTATGCTTTACAAACATAAGCAGCAGGTATGATTCTGAATACTTATGAAGCATTAAAATGTGTCCCATAGCAAGAAAATATCCCCAGGACTTCCACGGCAATTATACAACTCAATGTGTTCATGCCACTTAGATATTACAACTCTGAATGCAAGGATATGCATACACAAGGAGCATTAGTCACCACTCAGTTAAGCTGCTAGGTTTGTCTGCAACCCTGACTGGACTTTTTCTATGTGCACACAAATTACACTAGAGAAAACATAAAATTATTTCAGTAGGGTTTCTCAAGAAGCACAATCTTATGCTGTCTTACCACTTGTATAAAGGCCACCTCTCCTTGTAAGACTCAACATGCCTTCCTTCCTTGTCTATTTCTGTCACTGGCAATCTCACTCTCCTGATTCGCTTGGCCTGTAAACACTGATCTTATTTTGACTTTCCTTCTCTTCAATGTCATGCCCTCAAGCTTCATCTTTATGTTGCTTCTCAGATCTGACCCTTCTTTCTAGTACATTCCTACAATCTCCTCCTTAGCTTAGACGCTCAACACTGGCCTCCCTGCCTGTAGACTTACACTTCCCCCATTTTTCCTAAGGTCCCTACAGATAATCTTTATAAAATTCTGTTCTTATCAGGTGCCTTCTATCCACATGTCTTAAGATATATCTGGTGTGACCACCTTCCAACTCCAAAGCCTAGCATTTGTCCACTTTTATTTTGCACATTCCCCATGACCGATTTCTAAAAGGTCTCCTGACACACCCACAGCTCAACCAACCAACTCCTCCCTCAGCTCTATCCCAATCCAGCTCATGGCCTCTGCTCTCCACAACCTCTCTGGAACAGAACTTTATCTCCCCAGCCAAACCTTACCCTGAACCATCACCACCGCACCACCCCCAAACAAAAAAAAAGCCAGCTGGAAGGCAAAGCCCCTCTTTTTCACACCCATCCACCCATCTTTCCTCAGGTGGCACTTAGTATTTTCAAACTTGTGTATGGTTCAATGCATGCAGGTCAGCAGCTTTAGAACAGAGTTATTTCCTGGGTTCCCACCTAGCAACTAGCACAGTACTGGGTCGGTAAACTCAGATAAAATCCTACCTAACTTGTTGACTTGAATGGGCAGGTAAAACACTCATCAAATCAGTGGAGTGGAACAGAGACCGGCATGAGCACATAGTTTCATCTTTAGCAGCCTATTGCCCTGACTCACATAAACCTGATCACTCGCTGGCTGTCAAGACTTCAGTGTGTCACCTGTCTACCCACCTATCTATCAATCTATGAATTACTGAAACAACCAAATGATTCCCTTGTTGGAGGAATCTTGCTCCTCTTTCTGCATACCAACCTTGACCCACGGAAAAAGGCCTTTGATTCACTCTCCCCTCAGGGAGTGTTAGAATGAGAACTTGCTTTCTCTCCCCTCTCTTACTGCCCCCAAGGAAGAGCAGCTGGTTTCTGACTGATGAGAGCTTGGCAGCACCAGGCCACGTTTCACTGGAGTATGGGTCTATATATAGACAATCTGCCCAGGCCTTGCTCTTCTCTCCAGTTCTCCAGGAATTCCTGGCCTGCTTGATCCCAGGCACAGTGGGCACATGACCTTCTGGTCCCCTCTGGTCAATGGCCACCCACAGAGACCCACCATTCTCTAGCTCCTCCATTGTCCCTGGGGAGGTAAGTGTGAAAGGGAGGTAAGTGTGAAGCGGAGATAAGTCAAGGAAGACTAAGCTGAAGGAACAAATAGATGTCCCAAACTCAGTGGCTTTGTATAATAGTTCATTTCTAACTCACTTAACAGTTCGGGGCGGATGCTCAGGTCAGCAGGGCAGCTCTCCGTCATGACGCCCAGGCTCCTTCCATCTGTGGTTCCACCATCCCCTAGGGCTTCACTGTCGTCTGTATCCAACAGGCTGAAGGAGAAAGCATGTGACAGGAAGGGGTAGGAAACAGAACTGGGCAAAGGAAGAACTCAAGCTGTAACAGTCCTGACAAAGCAATGGCCAACCCAGTGAAGAGCTCTAGAGCAAACTGTGTCTGTCAGAGTCTTCCTCTATTGGGCTAAAACGGCCAGGCTTCTCTGTCCTGCAGTCAAGTGGAAGAGAGTCACACCTTGGAAGGGTGTGACGTTGGGTGAGGTGGCTTTCTGCAGCTCAGGACTTCCCTGAAGGAACTGACAGCCAGAGACTGTCACTGCACTTCCTGCACCTGGGCGGCAAGACCTTCCTTGAATGAGGGTCTGGAGGCACACCTGCATGTCTACCATACCTGACCACACCTACCAGCAAGAGAATCTGAAAAATATAGTCCAGCTCAGGGCCTAAGAAGAGGGGGAAGCAGTGTGGTGACAGCAGACCGGGAGGATGTCAACATGTTCTCCAAACTGATTTTACAAAGGAGCCTGCACATGGGAGGTAAAGGACACAGGTGACAGTCTGATCTCCATTCAGCCAAGCATGTACTCCATCTGCTGGAGCCCTGAGGGGAGCCACCTGACGGGCACAGGAGCCTAGCCCTAGCAATAACATCCACAAAGTGCCTGGTCAATGTGGCTTCTGTCTCCAACATTTTGCTGAATTGGGCTTCTTTGAGAGCATGAACAGCCCAGCACATCAGTGTTGCAAGTAAAAGGGAGAGATGAAATGGCCTGAATTACACCACTGCCCTTGTTTACACCTGGGCCCATCACTGTCTGAGGTGTTGAGGAGCCTACGATCACTTTCTGGGTCCAAGATAAAAATCTGGAGACCTAGAGAAGAATCCTCTACTTTGTACCAAGTGACTTACTTTTCTCTTTTGACTGCCACTTCTGAGGTCCCAGTGGTCAAAAGAAAAGCTGGGAAGCTCCCTGTGCATGCCACAGCTAAGGACACAGCCTCCAAGCCCTCCTCTTTGCACACATGAAAGCATTGGGAAATTCAAACCAAACAGAAGTCTTGACCAGCCAGGTAGCTCCTGATCATCTGGGACCACAGGGAACCAGGATTGGGTACCACCCCACCTCCCTGAATAGGGACCCTTACTGTACTTATATGTTACGTATTATATTATTATAAATTATTATTTTATATATTATATAACATAATATTACATTGTATTTTATATATCACATATTATACATGAAATATTATATATAATATATAATAAATATATTTGTAACCATAAAAAAATAGGAGAGTGCTTATTTATGTTTAAAGACTAAGGGGCTCTTTTAAAATATAGCTTTTTCTGGAGAATAACATCAACCAAAACATCAGGATTCCATCCAATCAAGGTGAGCCTTAGGCCTTCCCTCTCAATACTACCTCTCGCCTCCCTTCCAATTCCTCCTCAGAAAGCTTAGATATGCCCGCGGCAACTGCAATCATAGGAAATGTAGGTCAGATAATAAGTAACCAGTGTTTATTTTCTTTGGAAAACACTCAGTACACTAGGGCAAAATGGGCCAGTTCCTGTTTTTCAGGGCAGAATCTTAGAGCTTTGTCCAGGGGAGGGACCCTGAGGTGACTGAAAGCAAGCCCCTTGTACCCTGGGGCCCAGTACTAGGTCACCAGCTAGTAAGCAGAAGTGCTAGGATTCAAACCAGGTCTGTGGGACTCCTGAGCCATGTTCTTGCCACTTGATTGCCCTTGGTCATCTACTGATCATGGTCATTCCTGGGGCTCCAAACTGGGCTCCAGAGAGCGGGCAGGGCCCAGGTATGCAGTAATGGCTCCACTCATGCCCCACTTGGCCTTGAGCTGGGAAACTAGTGACTATGGGGAGTGACTGTGAACATGTCCCCCCAAACAGCCCAGGGATATGCATGTCACAAACAGGTTTTGGGGGGGTTAATTGGAGGCTGGGCTGCTGCTGCTGCAAAGCAGCGCCACCTGTATTAACATCACAGTCTTGATTATTTCTTAGGTATCCTTTGGCTCTTTAACTGTAGTTTTACAACCAGGCCATTCTCTAGAGTGAACTAAATGTGACATGACTCACAGACCCCAGAATGGTTCTGGCCAATGAGAGTATCAGTGCAGACAAATGGGAGTGGCTTGCAAAAATTATTGGGAGTGTTTACATCACCCACCACGCCTCTGGTGAGCTGGAAGAGTCATGAAGAAAAGCCTGAGATCCACACAGAGGGTCAGGACAAGAGGTCCCAGGATACAACATTCGCCCCAGGGCTCACCAGGGAGCAGAAGTCTAGGCAGAAAGGCAGCCCAAATGGTAACCAGCCTGGAAATGCTGCCTGGAGTTTTCTTACCAGAGTTTTTGCTGGTGTCATTGTGGCCACCATACTCTCCCCCAACCAGGCAAGGTATACAACAGTAGATAGTGAGAACACATAGCATTGGTGAGCAGGGGAGAGCTGCAGCTTACCCCAGAATCCTATTTGGGATGACAGGCAATGCAGTGTGCAGGGTGGATGCGAGACAAGGTCACAGACATCAAGAAGCTCTGCCTTCCAAACGGAGGCATTTTGTTCCTTCTGAGCTCCTATGTTCAAATGCCTAGAAACTACAGTGAGGTGATTTCTGCACCATTAAAGTTTGATTTGTTAAAAGGCCTGCTTCTTTCTTGCCTTTCTTACCAAGGCCAATTATCACAGCCTGGCTGCGGGGAAGGCCAATGCCCACAGAACCTGAAACCTTCTAAGCTGGGTCAGACCTCAGACCTCAGAGACCACCTAGGAGGGATCAGATCACACAATCGGGGGCTCTGTCCTCAAGATGGCAACGGATGATTAATTTCGGGGCCTCCAAGGCTCTGGGAATCATCTCAAGAGAATAACTGTTTTTGCGACTCAGATTTTTAGCTTCACTCTCCAGGGTGTGTCAGAAAGCAAGAGAAGGCCGGTGGAAGCCCGGGCCCAACCACCTCCGCAGCCTTCCACCCCCCTCCACCCCCGGAGTGCAGTGACTCATCCCAGCGCCTCCCTTCCCTTCCCAAGGCTTGAAGATTCCCCCGTGAAGGGGGCGGGGAGCTATAGGAGCTAAAACGAGCCAGGATCCAGGGTAGGAGCCAGCGGTAGGGCTGGACCAGGAGAGGGGGATGAGGGCAGGCGATAAGGACTAGACCGAGGAGAGCCGGGGAGGGGGGGGGAAGAGGGGGGAGGGGGAGGGGGGAGGGGAGGGGACGCGAGGGGACGCGAGGGGACGGGAGGGGAGGGGAGGTTGCGCACCCACCTCGTTTTCCTCTCCTGTAGTCTCAACTTCCAATTTGCCGCTGTGAGGATGCAGTCAGGCTCTACTACGCGGACTCCCCTCACGGCCTTGTGCGTATGCGTGTGCGTATGCATGCGTGGCGTGTGCGTGTACGTGTACGTGCGTGTGCGCATGCGTATGCGTGCGCACGCGTGCGGCCCCTTCAGCAGAGGGAAGGGAGATGGGAAGCTTCGCCTCTCGCTGGAGAGACCTGGACTGTACAGGCACGAAGGCCTCGCAGCCAAGTACAGAAATGAGCCACGAGGGCAGCTGCTCTGTTTGACATTGGTCACCTGGCCTCTGTCTGGCAGGTCCCCCGGTGCCTCTTCGGAGAACCCCAGGGCTTCCAGAACCCTAAGTAGAAACAGTCACCCATCCAAACCACCCCCCAGGGAGCCGCTGCAGGAGCCCAGGGGAGGAGGGGTCGGCCTTCCCCACACTGCACACACTGGCAGGGCCCGGCAGGGCTCTGCACTGGCGCCCTTGGCAGCGCGGCCTTCACCAAGCCACTCCTCCTTTTTTCAGAGTTTCTTGGCGCTCTTGCAGCCATGTCAACTTGCATGACCCGGTCCTACATAGTTTGGGAAAGGGTTTGACACCCCTGACTGCTCAGAGCGGGGTGGGCCAGAGCTGAGGCACATGATGGGGACGGAGGTCCCCCTTCTGCCTCTGCTGATGCCTCTAACCGAGCCCCCGCACAGCACCGGCGAACCCCTCTGTGCTCGGAGGATGGGGGGGCGGCGGGGGGGAGGTGGCAGCGCCATGTCTTTCTGGCGTCTCTGAAAGGGCAGTACAAGCAAGAACATGGGAGTGATGCCTGGGAAGCATCTGAGACTTGATTATTGGTTGGCATCAGCCATCAGAACCTCTTACGCCTCTTACCCCCTCACTGACACCCCTACTCCTCCCTCAGCCCTTGTCCAGGTAGCTAACACCCACAGCACTGGGGCCTCCACCCCTCCACCATCCACGCCGGGGCCTTGGTCCCAGTTCACTACCCTCTGCCCCTAGGATTTCAGGACCCTTCCTGCCAACTTCAGCCCCCAAAATTCTGCCCGAGGGCTCTACACCCAAGCTTGTCTACAGTCCAGCTCAGGCTGCCTCCTGGGCCCCTTGGCGTGTGGGCATAGAAAACACAACCATGATCTAAGACCCCAGCCCCACCCCAGCAAAGCTCTCCGCCTGGTGGAAAGATGGAATCTGTCCGCACTAGTCCATAGAGTTTATGGAACCGTGCTGCGGAAAGAACCGTGAGGAGCCGCGGAATCCCAAGAAGGGAGCCATCGTTTCTGAGTGAGTGCACCCCGGACGGCTAAGGAAGGGTCAGAAGGTAAAAAGGTGATGAACTCTTGGGTCAGGAGGACTGTGTGTATCTGTCACTTTCTGCTGCGTGACTTCGTACATGTTAACATCTCTGAGCCCAATCTCACCAGTCATGCGGGAGTAAGACCCACCTCACAGGGTTGTCAAAGACTCACTGAGGTTGAGAGTAAATGGACCTTCAGCAGCTGCTCTAGTTTTTCTAAACTGTCAGTGCTTTGGTACCTGTCACTCGCTGGCCCAAATCCCAAATGGCCTGCTGCGGGGACGTGAAGTGAGGGTCTCTTGAAGGCCACAGAGAGAACAGGCACAGCCATGGGCTTCTGACGAGTCCTTTCATCGAGACGATTCTGCCACTCGCACCGGTTCAGCTGATTTCCACACTCTGCCTACTGGCTCCTCCGTTCCATGAATTCCAACCTGTTTGTCTGAAACTTTCTTCCTGATAGATGATTTACAACTTCAAGTAATCAATAGTATCATCACTAGAGTCCACCCACTCTTCAGTGTAGTCACTCTAAACACCAGTTAGGTTGGACTTTGATCTTGCCTCTGAGCTGTTATAACACAGTAGTAAGTAATATCTATCCAGCATGTGCAGCAACTTGGCCACATGCTGCCACACATGATCCTCACAACAATCCCGTGAGACCAATGAGGTAAGGATGTCCCAGCAGGTTGAGAGTAAAGGGACTTTTAGTGGCTGCTCTAGTTTTTCTAAACTGTCAGTGCTTTGGAGTCAGTGATCTGGAGAGGGGATTATCTTGAAAATTGGCATTCATAGGAACACCCTGTTGTGGGTTGATTTTGGGATGGCTTGGGGAATTAATAGCCACTCCTGGGGACCACAGACTTTCTATATCATCAAATTCAATTTTCCCATTTTACAGATGGGAGAAGTTGAGGCCCAAAACAAGGAAGCAACTTACCCGGGGTCATAAGATGGTCAATGCAGAGCTGCAAACAGGACTCTAACATTTTGCAGACCACTTAATAGGTGCCCAAATTAAATAAAGTTTGAAAGGTTTCTGTATTGCAGAACTTGTTAGTCTTGATTATAATAATGTGCATTAATTTCTAAGATTACTTTTAAAATATTTTCCAAAATCTAAGTCCTTTTTCCCCCACAAACACGTATGGATGTCTTATTAATAACACAGGTGGTGTTGGTGTCATCTCACTATCTATTTGAATCTAAAAAGAAATAATTTCTTAAGCCAAAAATAAATCACAATTAAGATAAAAACAGGAACTTCTTGAGGAGAAAAAAATAAACCACACGGAAGATTCAGATGAGCATGAGATTACCTCGGCTGCAGGTCCTTCCTCCACTACCCCATGCCTGGAACAGGTAAAACTTGAGGCAGTGTGCCAGAGTGTATTCTTCAAAGGTGGCTGCAAAAATATCTCTTGTCCCTACACGTTTTCTCTCCTACAAAGCAACCTCGCCACATCCCCATCAGAAGGCAGAGTCAATTTCCTTTCCCCTTGAATCTCAGTGGCCTTGTGACTACTTTGACCAAGAGTATGGCGAGAAGTGACACTGAGTCATAAAGAGCGATGCAGCCTCTGCCTTGCTCACTGGCATACTCGCGCCATGTAAGGAGTCCAGCTACCCTGAGGCTGCCATGCTCTGGGGAAGCCCAAGCCGCGTGGAGAGGCCATGTAAGTGCTCTGGTCAGGACTCCTGGTCTTCAAGTCATAGCAGCCAAGGCTCCTGTCATGTGAGTAAAGACACCTACAGATTATTACCTCCCTTACCTGTCTAGTCACCCCAGCCTTTGAATCTTCCCAGCTGAGGTCCCAAATGTCACGGTGTCAAGACAAGCCATTTCCTTTGTGCATGACCTAAAAATCCAGACCCAAAGAATCTGAGCATAATAAAAACGGTTGTTGCTTTGAGCCACTAAGTTTTGGGGTAGTTTGTTATGCAGCAATAGTAACTGGAATAGGGAGCGTGCGTAATATGGGCCTGAATGAGCACATTTAAGTTGTGGGTTTAGGTTGCAATCAATATTATCTTTAATATCAATAAGTGATTCTCTCCAGTATACTTTTTTGATAGGCTTCAACCTTTTGATCATGGACTCGTTTATTCAACAATATGTATTAAGATCCAGTTATTTTGTACAATCAAAGTGACAAAGCACAAATGTGGTACCACCTCCATGGAGTTTCTATTCCATGTGGACACTTGGTCAAATGTTGTATCACACAACTGGAAATACTCAACAGGAGGGAGGGACTGGGGGCAAGGAAAAGCAGAGAAACCCCTTGGTAAGCAGGAGATAAATAAAGCTCTAGATGCTTGAACCCACAGAGACAGTAAGTCAAACGGCTTAAAGCCGGAAATGGTTATCCAACCAGCTGTGAATTTGAAAATCCCATATGTGGTACAACATTAAGCTGCTATTTTAGAAATTCTTTCATCTTTTTCAGAGGCATCTCAGGAGCCCTTTCTTCCTCTTGGAAGGCAGCCAGTCTCTGTAGAAATCACTTCATCAGAAGGAACTGAGGCATTACGCATGCAACTGCATAATTCTGGAAATGTAGCTTAAAAAATACTCTCTCCCAGGTGAAGAAAGAAACATCTCAGGAGCAGTATTTCTGTAAGCACCAACTGGGCAGTTTTGGATGCATTTCTCCCCCCTTTTTTCCCTTTGAAATGTCAGAATCCTGGCACCTGCAGGTGAGTGTAAAGCAGCATTGTTGATTTCCTTAAAAGAGTGATGATTTCACTTCTGAGTTACTGGGACCCTTTCATTCTCACCAGTGTCCGTGGCACCACTAGCATCCTCTTAGCTGTTCAGTGGAACTTGTAATTATTCGCTGAGTATTTGTGTGAGACACTGCATCCGGAGTTGAAGATGAACAAGACAGTCATAGTCTCTGCCTTTCCATAACCCCACTCTAGCAGGGACAGCAGACACAGACAAGTGATTATAAGAGTTAACAGGCACTACAAAGGGAGAGGAAAGTTCAGGGTGCAAGCAGGGGCCAGGGAAGTTCTCTGTCAGCACACACTAGAAGATGGTGTAGGAGGGAGGAAAGCACATGACCAAGGTCTGGCCACTGGAGAAAACCGAAGGTACTTAAAGAAAACCACCGAATGAGGAAAGCAGGGTGGGAGCGGCGTGAGCTAAGGGTGGAGTAGGCAGGCTGGATTCAGGAGAGCCCGTGAGCATGCTGAGATTTGGGATGCTGGCTGAAGCTCAATGGGGCAACACTGATGTACTTTAAACAGGGCAGTGGTGTGAGCACACACTGGCGACTTGGAAAGATCACTCTGGCTTTAGTATAAAGTATGAGTTGAAATGGACCAAGAATGAAGTCAGGCCAGGTAAAAGGCTACTGTCGTAGTCCAGGTGAACAACTGTGCTGATGTGGACTAGTGCAGTGCCACAGGCCATAGAGGCCGTAGAACTAGGAGTTGGAAGCTGGCAACTCTGACGTTCGTCTAACAAAACACTTCGATGGGCCTTTTCATTGTAGTAAAAGGCGGTCCAGGGGTGGAGGAGAGAAGCAACGACCAGCGAGAAGTCTCGGGTGACAGGGATAGTAGAGGGACATATAAGGGTGTGGTTTTTGTACTGTGTCGCCACAGTTTCACAAGTTCTCCATCCACACCGCCCCTGCTTCCAATTTCGTCTGAATTCCCTGAGAGCTACGTGCAAGTAGCGTCGGGAGGAAATGAAGGGAAATGAGCCATGTGTGGGTGGGCCCTTGAAGGAGAAAAGCAAGTGGCCTTGAGAAGAGGAGGCTGAGACTTGACAAAAGCAGGAAACTGGAACAAGACGTGACTGTGAGTACTATCCAGAGAAAGACACAGGTCACCAGGGTTTCCCACTGTGTGGAAAGGGGGGGTTGAGGCATTTGTAGTCAGATGCCGCAGGTCAGGTAGAATATTAAATAAATACCATATTTGCAGACTTGGGATTCTGATTTGAAAGCCGACTATGAAAAGTAATTGAGCTTTCCAGCAATGGTGAACTCCCTACAGGAACACGCCTCTCATAAAGGACACCTTTCATCCCTCATCCCTCCCCAGAAGAGAAGAGGGGACACAGGAAGAAATGCCTTGTGCAGAGCCCCTGTGCTGTGGGTGGGAAACGCTCAGATGCTATCCCATCAGCACACCTGCAGCCATGTGCAGACGGGTCCGCTGTGTTGGCTGCTCCACTGTCTCTGCCAAGTACAGGAGGAAAAGCAAGGCTCACAGAAAGATGCCCCCTCGGGCGGAAGCAGCTCTGAAAACGCCCTGCATCAGGATGAGTGGGAAACCATCCTGAAACACACATTTGGGAGATTATATATATATATGTATATATATATGTGTATATATATATATATTGAGACAGAGAAATTTTAATACAAACTTGATATTAGTGACATTTAGGAATTAATTATATTTATGTGATAATGACATTGTATATGGGTGGGTTGTTTTGGGGTTTGGGGTTTTTTTTTTTGTTTTAGTTGTTTTCTGTTACAGCCATATACTGAAGAATTTATGGGTGACATAATATACTATGTCTGGGATTTGCCTTTAAAATGTCCTAGGAGAAAACACACAGACCCAGACGGCTTCCCAAGAGTACCCCCAGCCCTTTAGGGCTGGATCGTTTGATTTGTTCCGAGTACTGAAGATGGATTCAGTCATTTAATCTTCACAACAAGCCTGTGAGGCAGGGCCATATCCTTACTTTACTTATAAAGTCACTAAGTCGCAGAAACTGAAGAATCTAGTCCGAGGTCACACAGTTGGAGACCATGGAAACAGATTTGAAACCAGGCGATGCAATCCCCACACAAGTGCCTGAAACCTAGGGCTGCCGTGTATGGTCCTTGTGAATAGCAACCCCTGGAGTTGTGCAGGACACAGCACAACCTTCAAGAATGTTCATGTGGGCCTACCTTAACCATGATGCTATTCAGCCTCTCGTAAGTAAATCAGTGAGTGAATAAATACATGAACAATGAATGAATGAATGATGTTCTTTGCTTCTTAGTAGTTTTGCTCTCAGCAGATGGGTTCCCTAAATCCTAACTTGTTCTCAAAAAGGCTGAACGCAGAGGTATCCATGCCAAGGCTGCAGTGATTAAGTTCCAGCAACCTCTTTGCTAACTCTGCTTTACTGCTTAGGAACAAATCAATTGTCAAAATTGCCTGTTGGGAAATGAAGTGATATTGGCCTGGTTCCTTTTGGCTCTCCTGGCTTCCTCCAACTGAGAGGGACAGTCAACGCCCTGTCAGAAACCCTGGCCTGAGATAAAGGGAAAAGCCACCAACACAGTGGGGTGCAAAAGAAGCCAGAGGCCTACCCACCCCAAATTACTTACCTCCCTGGACTTCTTCTGCACTTAAAACTCCTGCCATTGGCTTCTCTTGCCTGGATTAAGGCCCAGTGTAAAAGAAAAAAGTGAATCTGTAAGCCGAGGGTAAGAGCACACAGATAACCCTTGGCAACACTTGCACATAAACACAGATTTCTTCATCAAATTAAGAGAGAGTGGGATCAAGAGGAATGGTGCCCAGATGAGTATGACGAGAGGAGAGAGGAACCCCCAAAAGTCCCAAGTGTGGAGCTATTTGTTGAGAGGAATCTGCCTCTGCCTGATGCCATTTTAGAAGGAGGATGGCCTGGGAAGATGGGGCCCGACAGCATGTGGACACTGGGAGACCAACAGAAGGAGGAGCTGGGAAACTGGGAGCTATAAGAAGAGAGAAGGCAGAGATGGTTGTGATGGATGTGTTGGTTTTCATTTTTGTATGTCCAGCACACTCTCCCATGCTCTTCCCTTTGGATTCTTAGGGAATTCATCCCATTTCATAAAGTCCCTGGTGAGACTGTCAATCACAGTGTGTGACCTCATCTCAATGAAATGAGTATGGGATCCAGGCTAACCAATCTCCCATGAGATTGCTGTATGGACATTGAGAGATAAAGGTCTGAAGATGACACCTTTTTTGTTAATATTTAAGCTTAAATTTTCAAAACAATTCAAACTTATGTAAAAGTAATAAAAATAATACAATGACCTTACTATGCCCTTCACCTAAATTAACATTTTGCCAAAATTGCTTTGTCATTCTCTTTATCTCTTCTTCTCTGCATATTCTAACCTATTCCATTCTGTGATAACACAGTATTTTTTGTTACTATTGTTTTAACTATTACTGTATTCGAGAGTAAGTTGCAGACATCTGGATCCTTTATCCTTATATACTTTGCAGTTATCTCTTAAGAACAATGACATTATTTTACACAACCACAATACAAAGATCAAATTCAGGAAGTTTAACAGTGAAGCAATACTATTACCTAAGAGACAGTACATTCCTTTATAATAATGTTTTCCCACCGAAGTGCTAATCCGGGATCCAGGTTGGAGCGTTGCATTTAGTTTTCATAAATGAAAATGAGAGTCTTTAGTCTCGTTTAATTTGAAGAGCTCCTTAGCCTTTCGCTGGCTTTCATAACATTGGCTTTTTTTTCTTTCTTAAATATAGGCCAGTCGTTTTGTAGAATGTTCCTGAATTTAGGTTTGTCTAATTGTTTCCTCATGATTGGATTCACTCCTGGCAGGAGTTAACTGGCAAGTTTTTCGACAGTCAAGAAGAGCCAGTTGGAGGAATGAAGTCTTACAGAGACAAGATGGACAGAAAGATAAAGAAAGAAAACCAACCCTGAGGAGCCCCTTGATACAGTGTGCCTGAAGCTACCCACAGCTCTGGACCTTCTAGTTACATAAACCAATACACTTTCTTTTCTTTTTCTTTCTTTCTTTCCTTTTTTTTCCCTTAAATTAATCTAAGTTGGATTTGTGGCTACTCTGACTTACTCATACCTTAGTCAATAATCCTGGGTCACACAGTATCCTCAAAAAGCTCCCAAATCAACAGGACCAAGTGAAGTCTGACCAGAAAGACATATCCCAGGTATCCCACATGAAATTGACCATAATCTCCAGTAACAAGTCAGAGGCCACATGGCAGCAACTACTTTCACTTGATTCCCACCTAAGAGCCCTTGCCTTTGGAGAAAACCCATAACCTGCTATGGTCTGTCCAAGACCTAGTGACACAAAGAGGAATCTGGCTTATCTACAGTCCAGGAATATGGTCTTTCTCTTCTCTCCGACTCTGCTCCTTCTCCAGGACCTTCCCATGGGGGCCTCTCCTCCCATCTCCTTTGTCCATCAACCTGTGTTCACTAGATGTCCTGTCTTCATTTACCATTTACCTCATTATGTCTCATTACCATCTCATTATAATTAGCACAGTTATGCAGAAGCTTTAGCCTCTGGAAGATGAGATTGAGTGAGTGTAGCCCTCTCGCCTCCAAAGGCAGTTGGCTAATCTATCCTCTTGCCTCACCCTATTGGGTCCTTTTCTTGCCAGAGAATTTTACGTGACCACCAGATCTGATCATTTCTTCTAAGTTCCCACTTTTGTCAGTTATAATTTGTTATATTTATCCTTTCCATGTCCACATATGGAAAGTGCATTAGTTTGCTAGAGCTCTCATAACAAAATACCCCAGACTGAGTATTTTAACAGAAATTTATTTTCTCACAGTTCTGGAGGCTAGAAGTCCAAGACCAAGGTGTTGGCAGGTTTGGTTTCTTTTGGGACCTCTCTCCTTGATTTCCTAATGGCCCCCTTCTCACCATGACCTTACATGTACATGACCTTCCCTCTGTACATGTCTATGTACAAATTTTCTCTTCTTACGAGGGCACCTGTCATACTGACAACCTCCTTTTAACTTAGTCACCCTTTTATAGGCCTGATCTCCAAATACAGTCACATTTTGAGGTACTAAAGGTGAGGACTTCAAAAAATAATTTTTGAGGAGCCTGGCTGGCATGGCTCAGCAGTTGAGCATCAACATATGATCCAGGAGACTGCGGTTCAATTCCCAGTCACGGCACATGCCTGGGTTGTGGGCTCAATCCCCAGTATGGGGTGTGCAGGAGACAGTCGATCAATGACCCATCACTGATGTTTCTATCTCTCTCTCCCCTCTTCCTTCTTCTCTCTAAAATCAATAAAGATATCTAAAATAAAATTTTGAGGAGATTCAGCCCGTAACAGAGAAGAATATATATTAGTTTACTTAGGAATGCATGTAATCTACATTCAATTTAATCCAACTAATATTTACTTACACAATAAAGGCATTTTATTATCTCATAACAAAAGAAGTGTGGATATATTTTGTTCCCAGAATGGTGCATTTGGCTTAAGGATATTACCAAGGACCTAGTTCCTTTTCACCTGTCCCCATGCTACCTTTGACATATTGGGGTTTTGTCCTTGCACTTGTCACAAGGTGGTTACCACAGTTGCAGATATAATTATTGCACTCTCCCTTTGCAGTTTATTGGCCAGAACTGAATCATGTGGCTAGTCATAGCTGCAAGGGAGGCTGACAAAGCAAGTATGAGACAAAGAAGAATGGATAGTATAGAGAAAAGAATTAACTTAGCAGGCCTGAGACTATATTCTTAGGAAGAACTACTTATGAGGCTGGCTCTTGGCTGATATCTAAGAACTTGGATTTGGGGAGGGTTCCCACCATTCCCAGAACTTGTAGGAGTGGCTCACCATGCTCATTGTGCTAAAACTGTGTGTACAAATAATCTGGTTTATGCTGAACACCTTCTTTCCTTCTGAGAGCCTGGAATGTTGGTATGAGCCTACATAACCAGCTCCCAATAAAACCCTGGGCACTGCGTCATGAGTGATCTTCACTGGTAAACAACATGTCACATGTATTGTCACAACTCACTGGAGAAATTAAGCATGTCCCATGTGATTCCACTCAGAGGGAATCCCTGGGTTCCTCTGGACTTTGCTGTATGCACTTTTTCCCTTTGCTGATGTGATTTTGTAGCCTTTCACTATAATAAATCTTAGCCATGAGTACAGCTATATGCTGAGTCTTCCTAGGAAATCACTATATGTGAATCTTCTTAGCAAATCACTGGACCCGGGGTGGTCTTGGGACCTCCAACACAGATAACCACCAGGATCTTAGATTCATTGCCTGGAGCTGGTCACATTGAAGATTTGTCAGTAGAGAAGAAGAGTGGAATGCCTATAGAGAATGACAATATTGTCTATCAAACATATTGAGACTTCACTGAAAGATATACTTACTGGAAGCACATTAACACCTAAAGACATCTATAGAGTTTTTGTCACTTGCGACCATGATTCCTGACTCATTACAAAGGTAATAAAGATATATGTCACAATTAGAACAGAAATCTAAATTGTAAGGAACCTTACTGATAATCTCTTTCAAATCCACCTTCCTTGACCTTCAGGAAGTATAGGAGAAAATTCCAAATGCCAGTGACATGATAGCCAGCATATTACCCCATCATAGGCAGGTTTGCAGTCTGAATAACGGCAAATGATCCCACACTTGTAAGATTAAAAATAGATGGCCTTAAGAGGCACATAACTTCTGGTCCCTGAAATTGGCTGGCAGGTTAGTAATTAATTCTTACATCACAGAATAATCAGGAGAGCTGACTCCCAAATCTGTTTCCATTCTGATGTTTTCTGACTCTCAATAAGCACCTGGGCTATATCCTTATCAGAAGGAAAAAATAGAAATGACTCCATGGAATTGAACATCCAAGTGTTTGCCACAGTGTTGGCAAAACCCAGCATGACCAAATGTGAACATACCCACAGAGAATGAATGACATTTGGCTAACAAAGACCTTGGAGGAAAATTCTGGATTATTCGAGCACTTCTGCCTCCCTCAAATTTCTTTGACTATAATTTTCCCATTTCACTCAATTAATAATCCCCGTCTTGGTTTGGGACAGAGATAGAAGAAAGTAAAAGGCATGGCCGATGCCCTTATGGAGCCTGCATATAGTTGGGGGCAAAAATAATTAGAATCCAAAAACTGTGGGTTCTCTGAATGGTGTATGCAGGGGAATCAGGGAATGGGGTAGTCAGTGTGGGCTGAAATGACCAAAGAGGCTTCCTGGGGACAGGATTTGAACGAAGTCTTGAGAGATAAATTGGCTTTACTGATGCAGGAGGGATGGGAACTGTGCAGCCAAGCAAGGCTCAGAGGCAGAGATGAAGTCAGTACATTCAGGGCCCACCAGGGAGGCCGACTGAGGGCTTCCACGGGAGAGGAGCAGGAGACCTGACCGGTAAGCAGGATGAGGCTGGGGAGGGAGGCCGTTAAAAACAGGTGGAGAGTACACGAGGAGCTTGAATCTGATGGGCCCTGCTGCGGCCACACAGGCCGCTGATGCAGGCTCTGGGGCAGTGGTGTGGCTGAGGTCCAGCCAAGGTGCACGGGGAGAACTGGGGACAAGGAGAATCACTGGGACATCCCTGAGCCCAGAACAGAGGCCTGGGTTTTGGAGCCAGAGGGGAGAGAGTCAGCCAGAACTAAGAAGACTGGCAGATTGGAGAAGCTCAAATAAGGGCAGAAAGGGCAGGGCCCCAAGGACAGGCACAAACAATAGACACAGGGACCAGGAGGCCTGGCTCTAGAACTTCCCAACCGGGACACCAGGTTTCCTCTTGTGCAGGCTTGAGGACACACGCAGCTGTTCCCCATCCGCATTAAAACTCACATTTACACCCTGGGGTGGTTAGGAAATGGCATGGCAAGGTCCCTCCTGGCTTTTTGGAAATCCTTCTGAGGAAATGCATGCTTCCCCTTCCCCCTCCTCCTTCCTGCCACCCCCACTGCTCTCTCCACCCCTTCCCCGCCCCTTCTCTTCCTCTCTCCTCTCCCCCTTCTCTCCCCCTCCTCCTCTTCTAACTTCCTAGCTTCCAGGGGAAAAGCAGCCACAGGCTTCTCCCACTGTGCCCTCCATTCCTGGAGGACAAACCCACCCTCTCTCGGGGCCCAGAAGGTGTCAGGAAGATGCCCGAACACCTCTGCCTCCTGCTCCTACCAGCCTGGCTCCCATGACCTCATCCCCAGAAACCTTCCCAAAGGAGAGGCTCCAGTGACACAGGGAGCCCCTATTCCTCTCAAAACTCCCCAAGCTGCTTCCAACCAGCTTGGGAGGAAAGGGGACACCGTGACATTTAGGGCAGGAAGGACATCAGCTCACTAGGACAGCTGGCTTCTGCTGCAAAGGGACCAAGTGGTTTTGATCTCATAAATATTTTTTGTTTCTCATTTATCCAGCGAGTATTTACGGAGGACCCGCTGTCTGGCAGGCCTGCGCTGGTTGGCCGAGGAGGGTATAGAGGCTCTGGCCGTGGGGAGCCCTGGATCCCGTGGCTCAGGGGTGTGGCCAGGCAGCCACCCTCTGTCAGTCTTGGTATGTCTCCTCAAGGGGGCAGGGCTGCCTCTCCTTACAAGTGTTCATGCAAGTGGCACACACACGGTGACCCACCCAACATTAGGGGGAAATCATTCTAATGCCCAGTTGGAAGGAATGGACTCTTGCAGCTCTAGATGGGAATTTAAAACTCCAGGTCAATATGGAAACCAGTGGTAACCACTTCACTGAGCCATAGTCAACTCAATTTATAAATCCTGGTGCCTGGGAAATCCTGGATCTCAAAAAGAGGGAGAGCAAGAGAGGAAGAGGGAGGGAGGGAGGGAGGGGGAAAGGAGAGGGTAATGGTTCTGCCTGTGGAAGGCATTTGGCCTACATAGGCTGAGATTTCTAAGCCCTCTCCTTTGTGCAGCTGTCCTCCCAGAAAAACACACACATTTCCTGCTGCACACAGTGCTCTGCACACTGGAGGTGCCCCACAACTGCTGTGCAAGGGGATGTGGATTTTCCCAGAGAAGCCTCTAAACCACCAGCGGTCTTGGCTGCAAGGTGGCAGCCTCTGCTCTAGCCTCTCCCACTTGTAATTTATCCAAAGCCATCTGGTTAAGCCAGGAGCCCTGAAACAGCCCACACCTGCAATGCAGGTGATGCTTATTTCAAAACTTTCAAGCAAGGTGCACATCCTTGAGGGTCCTTTCCAAAGTGCAAGGGTTGGAGGCTGTGGCCAGTGTCTGGAATTTGCACCTGAAGTACTTCTCTCCCTTGAGGCTTCCTCTCTAATACATACACATGCACACGCATACGTAAACACTCACACACTTAGGTATGTGGGTACACACATTAACATATTCACATGCACACATACTGACACACACTTTCTTCTTTTCTATTTTATACCTTTTTTTTATAATTAGGTAACAGGCTTTCTGACATAAGGCAACTGTTGCAGAAATAATGCTTTAAAGTAATAATCTCAGTCACTCAGTGTAATCAGTGTTAGTGTGGGGCGTATCCTTCTGTATCTTTCTCTGTATCTTTCTCAAACATATAAACATTCAAGGATTTTTAGATCTAAAACTAGGATCATTACTGAAGTTTTTTTCAGATATTTGCATCTTTAATTTAACACTCTATTTCGGGCATTCCTTCAACTCAGTACATATGGATCTAACTCTTTTCAATGGCTGCATGCATACACACTTAATTCACATATACTTTTGCTAACACAGACATGTGTGTATATTTATACACGCACACACACACTCCATCCCATACCATCCCCAAGGCTATTCATGCTGGCACTGCCCCCAGCCTGCCAACCATGAGGTTACTGCTATGTGGTTTCCCCCTGGCAACCACCTTCCAGACCTCACTGGCTTGACTCTCCTAGGTGGTTAAAGGCGTTCGTTCCACCTGGCCCCGTCTGAGTATCTGAACAGGCCTTTCTTGAATCTTCCCAGCCCTGACTCAGGCTTCCAGGGGTAAAATCTTCAGTCTGGGAACATGGACCAAGCCCAGAGGCAAACACATTTGGAGGCTGCTGTGGTGATGGGAGGGAAGAGAGGAAATGGGCCAGCCCAGTAAGAAGCCGGGGGTCTCTGCTAGATGAGCAGCAGAAGGATGAGAACCTGGGTTCCGGCTCTAGCCCTGACATTGATTCACTGTGTGGCCTCCAGCAAGCCTGCACCCTCTCTGGGCCTCTGTTTCATCTTCCATGAAACAAGGGCGTGAGCACTGACTGATGTTCCCAGTGTCCTTCCAGCACAAACACTGGGTTTGCTCGGTGAGTCTTGCTTCTCTCTCTGAGCTGGGAGCTCCCTCTCATATCTTCTCCCCCCTCCCCGGTACTCCGCTGCCTCCACCCTCAAGTTTGAGACTCACTGGGAGGGAGCTGGCGAGGCCCGGGGAGGGGCTGGGCCTGACCAGGGAGGCTGGCCGAGAGCCACCTTGAGGCCAGAACCAGACCAGGGCTTCGCAGGCCGGGGCAAAGCCGCGCCACCCCCTCCTCAGGCAGGAAGCACCCTCACTGTGCTTTGGAACCACACTGCACAGTAATTACACCTGGTGACACCACATGCTTTTTTCATCTTAATTTTTTTAAAAAGATAATATTTCAGCAAACTCTGAGCACTTTCTGCTTTGCTAAGTGAACGCTTGTTTGACCTTCCCTCACTGAACTTGGGCCCGAAGTGCAGTTTCACTACTTACTCATCTCTGTATCCCCAGGGTCTAGGTTGTTCCTGAGATATACTAAGTGTACAGTCAATATTCCTTGTCTTACTAATTTATTCTAATTACAGATGTGATACACTCGTGTTGTTTAAAAAAAAAATCCCATACACGAATGATTAAAATTAGTATGTGGGAAGTTTTCCAACTGTCTCTCTTTCATATAAATTAAAATTCCTGTTCTGAGTCCCAGTCTTTTGTGGTCATAGTCCACTCATTTATTCTTTCTTTAATTCGCCAAATAGTTATTAATTGCTTACTACGTGCTAGGAACTGTGTTCATAGGTATATTTAAAATACTAAACTATGACTAAATTTTCTCCCATTGCCCCCTTCACAGGTATTTTCAACCTTCGAAATGAAGAGAGGGCGTGGGAATGAGTCACCCCTAGATTCAGATAGCTGCACCTGAATTTCCCGCCAGCACTGACCAGCTCCTTCCTTGCCTCCTGCCCACACACCTCCACCTGACTGGCTGCCGTGCTGCGCTAGGAAGAGAGAAAGGGGCAGAAGAGAGAAGAGAAGAGAAATAGGAAAAAAGGCATTGTTGGATGACCGTGGCTTTTCTTGGAATGGACAGCTGGAGTAAACGCCACCCAGAAAGACAAGGGCTCTGGATCCTCTCGAACCTGCCACACCCAACATCACAAATGCCAGACCCCTGCTGGAAATATCTGAGTACTTTGTGAGTAGCCATCTCCCAGATGCATTTAATCCCAGTCTTGCCCAGCTGGTCTCAGCCTTAACTGTTTACCTGGACTGGTCTCTGAGCAGAGCCTATGGCTGCCCTCAAATCAGGTTACTGGCACAGCCTCTGGGTATTGACTGATTCAAAGATTACAGTTGAGCAAACAGAAGCATGTTAATTTTTAATTTCACTTTGTTGATTGATGGTCAGGCTTCCTCTTTGTCCTGTGACCTATAATTACCTGGCCAGAAGAAATATGCAATCATTGCCCTGCAATGAAAGTCCACTCGTCTGGCCCTCCTAGCCCAAACTGAACTTTTGAAAGCAGCTTCCATATTGATTTGGCTTCAGTCAACAGTCAGAGAATTAAGGGGTTTCCTCTGAGTTGGGCAACCTGGAGCAACATGAGACCCAAGCTGAGCAGTAAGGTCCTCTAAGGGTTTAAGGAGGAGTTTCCAGTGGAGGACTTTGAGCTTTGGACTTTAGGGTAGGGATGGGCCTTTCTTCTAACCAAGGAGAGATCTGACAGATAAATGTTTCTCACCATGGCCCCAATTAATGATAAGTCACCACCTATCACAGACACCCTTGCGTCCTGGAGCCCAGGTTGTTCTCAGCGGTGACTCCCCCGCAGCACAGCGTGAGGGCAGAAAACAGCAGCAATGTGTCCATCACCCCATCCTCATAGGAGCTCTGCTGATCACTGTGTCCCTTAGTTCACACCAACCTCCTGCCCTCCCTGGGAGGTCACAGCACCCCATGGTGTGGAAGAGGAAACAGGGTAATTGGCCTGCCCACGGTTGCACAGTTCTTCCTATCTCCACAGGGCACAGTCACTTAATGCAAAGATCTGCCACATTTCTTTCTTCCCTCTGCTTTTAAGGAGCAAAGTGGTTTCAGTTTGAAAACCATGATGAGTTTAACATAGATCAAGAAAAGCCACAGAAGCAATTTTTCCCATCTAGGAAGGAATAGAGTCTTCTGTTTTATGCTATTTGTCTACCCTGTCACTAACTGCGGAGAAAACATTCTAACATGTCCTTTGTGGCCTCCAGCCATTTCCCTGTAGAACAACAACAAAAAGCCAGAGAAATGAAAAATGTGGTCAGAGCCTGAGTAAAACTTAAATGTTCACTGAGCAAGGATTCACTCAGTTGGTTATTTTAAATAATTCTCTCTAGAATAAGGCTGGTTGAGCACATGTGATTGTGTGTGTGTGTGTGTGTGTGTGTGTGTGTGTATCTCCAACTTCAATTTTATTCACAGATGTTGGAAAGTGACTAAAAAAGGAAGGGAAATTTTGTTTACTGCTCAGAGATGAATGTATGAAATTATACAAGCCCCACAGAATTTGAGAACTGAAAGGAGACTAAGAAATCAGTAGAGGAGGTCAGGGCTTGTAACCTTTTTCTGGAGAGCAACTTCTGAGTTATCTTGAATTTTATAATCACAGGAGACAGAATTCTTGGTGTGGCTGGAGGAGGAAAGGATGGCGTCTACTGAGCACATAATGCTATCCTTTACCTGCCTTAAAGTCTCACAGTCTCCCCACTGCCTACAGTAGCATTTCTGTGGAACATCAGTCTCAAGTTCTTCTCTACAAAGGTTCACATGGTGACGCATGTTTGGGAAATGCTACATGTCATATCCTACTCGTGGATATTTGCAATGCACACCCAAGTAAATGCTATTGCGCAGAGAAGTCCTGGAATAAAGAAAACTTCATTGGTCCTGGCTGGGTAGCTCAGTCAGTTAGAGCATCCCATCGATACGCCAAGGTTGTGGGTTCAATCCCCGGTCAGAGCACATACAAGAATCAACCAATGAATGTGTATGAGTAAGTGGAACAAAAAGTTGATGTCTCTCTTTCTCTCTCTCAAATCAATAAATAATAATAATAATAACAAAAGAAAACTTCCATTAACTTTATTTACTCCTAGCCCTCAATCTTATTTTATGATTATATCAGGTAGAACACAGCTGCAAGTGACAGAAACTCTGACGCAGAACTGGGATATACAACAAAGATGCTGATAGTTTTCACAAAGCCAATGTTCAGTAGGTAGGACAGGCTTTGAAGACTTTTCCTCAGGCTCTTCTACTCTGGCAGCCTCAGTGTCAGCCCCCTCTTCAGGTAGATGGTGAGCTGGCAATGCCAGGCACCTCATTCGGGCCTGACTCACATCAGGAGAGGAAGACACTGTTTCCCACAGGCTTCTGGTATTTATTCAGGCCTCACAGACTAGAACCAGGTCACTTGTCTACTCCTGAATCAACCACTGGCAAAAAGAATGGCATTTCCCTCTGATCAATCCCCCGCAAGCTGAAGGAAGGTTAACTTCCTTGAAGCACGTGGCTACTTGGAGGAATACATTTCTGAACAAAACTGGAGCTCTGTTAGGAAGGCAGAGGAGGAGGGGTAGGCAGCCAACAGTGTCCACTACAACCACATCTAACACCTTGAGATGGTTAATATCATGTGTCAGCTTGACTGACCCACAGGGTGCTCTGACATTTGGTCAAACATTATTCTGGGGGGGGGGGGGGGGAGGCTGTTTCTGGGTGAGATCGCTATTTGACTCGGTAGACTGAGTACAGCAGATCACCCTCTCCAGTGTGGGTGAGCTCATCCAGTCCACTGAAGACCTGCATAGAACAAAAAGGCTGAGTGAGCATGAACTTCTGCCTGCCTGCATGAGCTGGGCCATTGCTTTCTTCTGGCCTTTGCATTTGAACTGAAACTCTATCTCTTTGGGGAACTCATGCCTGTTGGCTTTCAGACTGGAAATTATACTATATCTCTCCTGGTTTTTAGGTTTTGGAGTTGGACTGGAATTACACATTGGCTCTCCTGGGTCTCCAGCTTCCTGACTGCAGATCTTGGGCTTCTCAGCTGCCAGTTCCTTATAATAAATTCCAGATAGACAGATAGATAGCTAGATGATAGATAGCTAGATAGATAAATAGAGATATAGATAGATGATAGATAGATAGATAATATAGATAGATGATAGATAGAGATAGATAGATGATAGATAGATGATAGATAGATGATAGATAGATAGATAGATAGATAGATAGATAGATAGATAGATAGATGATAGATAGATAGATAGATAGATAGATAGATAGATAGATAGATAGATAGATGATAGATAGATAGATAGATAGATAGATAGATAGATAGATAGATAGATAGATATAGAATGTCTCCTGTTGGTACTGTTTCCCTGCGGAATCCTATTTAATACACACTTATTAATGTCCCTCAGAGCTTTGGCTCCTCCGCACACTTTGGGAAATGTTGGAAAGCTTTCCCGGATACAGCTCACATTCTCATATAGCATTCAAAGCCCATTCTGGTTTGGTTCCATACTATTTTCTAGTCTCATGTATTATTCTCCTCTTCTAGCAGCTAAAGTGCTCTTTCAGACTCTTGTTTTTGTGCATATGCTGTTCCCTCTGCCAGTTGCCCTTTCTCATCTATCAAACACCTACTTACCTTTCAAGCATCATTCAAACATGACACTCCTATAAATCCTTCCATTAGCATCAATTCCTTCCCCACCATCCACCCTCAATCTGGTTAAGAGCAATCAGACTGGGCCCAGGCTCTGCCACTTACTAGCTATGGAAACTTGGGCACTTTACTTAACCTTCTTTTCTTTCTGGAAAATGGGGATTGTATAAATACCTACCTCACAGGGTTTTTATGATGGTTAAATAAGCCAATACCTGAAGAGCTTTGAATAACACCTGCAGCATCATAAGTGCTCAATAAAGATTAGGGATCATTCTGGAATCCCACCACATTTTATGTGTCCCTCAATGAAAGGGCACTCCACACAGTCATGAGTTACTTCCTTACACATCTGTCTCTCCAAAGAAATCATGAGTTCTTCAAAGACAGGGGCTCCTTAATGTTCCTCATTGAGACTTAACAAAATATGTGGTACTTGCCTACTGCTCAACAGCTGCTTGGTGAATGAAAGCCTGAATGATCTTCACACTTAAGGAAACTGAAATTCCAAAAAGGTGAAGTGAGTTTCACAACATCACAGACAGGAAGTGCCAGAATTTGGAATCTCTGGGTCTCCTGACTTCTGAAATCAGGAGCTCTGCAGACACCTAGAGATTGCTTCCCACCATGTGACAGCCTTCCTGTTATTCAACAAATTTTTATTGAAAACCTACTATGTGCCAGACACTCTGCTGGGCATTTGTGATGAAGACAATCCCTGCCCTCAAGGTGTCAGATAGCCTTTCTCTGAACCAAAATCTCCAGCTGGCCTCCCTGCATCCAGGTTTCTGCCCCTCCCACCAGTACTTCAGGGCACCATCAGAATGATTTCTTGGTCTTACAGGCTCCAAATGCAGGACCTCGTAGGAGTAATGTGCACACTCCTGGCCTGCTACTCTGGCAAACCATTCATAATTTTATTTACCCATACAGGCTTGTATCTGACCACTGGCCGGTTCAACCCTTCTTACTTGTGGGGACAAGACTTCTTACCACCCCACAAACCACATGGTAGACTTGTTTTCATCTTTACACCTTTGTTCTTTTGGTGCCTCTCACTTGACAAACTTCTTCTGCTTCTTGTCTCCTGCAGCTGAAGGGTCAGTCTGAACCATTTAGAATATTTGGCTATCCTGGGGCTATGTCCCTGTCCTAGGATATAGCTCCTATAATCATATCTAGTTGATGAGCTCTATCCTTAGAATTTGGTTCTAATGGCTTCCACAGCCGTTACCATGGATTGTGCTGAGCCCAAGTCACAAAGCCAGATTCCCCTTTCCATTATGGTAAGCACCCTTCTAAAGACCTTTGAGTGATTTTCTGCCAGTTAGTTGAAGGTCCTGGCCACCCCAACCACCCCCATCAGATTCCCTTCAGTTCCAACTTCTGCAAAAGGAGGTTGTGTTCCTGTCCTTTCCCATCCAGAAGAATCCTGGGCTTAGTATGCAAATTGATCCAACCTTCAGAGTGCTGCAAACCAAGGGGAGCAGTTGCCATTATGCCACAAAAGAAATTAAGTCCCCATTACACCCTTCTCCCAAGCCAATAGGTGTCTGCTGTATTTGCTCAACTAAGAGACACCATTTGGAGGACTCTTCATGAACCAAGGTGACCAGCTGTGTTCATCTTCTCAGAGGCATGCTGGCAGCTTCCCACTCTTAAGTTGTTTTTTAGCTTGTTCCCTACCTGGTAACATAGTACATAGCCATCTCCTGTTTTATCTTTCAAAGGCCTCGAAAAATCTAAAATAAAGTCTCTCCTCTAAAATTCCTATTGCACTTATATATAGTCCATCTCTTGATTTACTCGTTTATTGAACAAGTATTTATTGAGCACCAACAATGAATGTATCAGGCCCAGGCACTGCGGGATGCAAAATTAAGTGGGCCACAGCTTCTGCAATTGGATTTCATATTGGCTTATGTTGGTCAGTGTGACAGTTGCCAAAGCCCTGTGCCCACAGCTGTAATGCCAGAAGCACCCCCACCCCAGCACAGCCCAAGGGGATGGGGGTATCCAAAGGGAAGGGCTACACAGCACTGAGCCAAAAGGAACTGGGTCCATGATGGTAGCGAAAATACACTTGGGACAGTGAAACAAGGAAGAGCATAGAAGCAGCAACAGGAGACCTAGGCTGGGCTGCTTTGGCTCACTGAGAAGAGAGAGAGAGAGAGAGAAGGGGGCCTTGGAGACAGGTTTGGGGGTAAGCCTGGGATGAGCTGCCGCTGCCCATTGCTCCACTGGTTGCAAGTCTTGTGGGGTCCCCTCAGAGAGATGAAGATGGCTCCGGCATCCTCCCCTGGTGGGAGTGCCCCTTAGGTCTTTGTCCTGAGTGTATCTCCTTCTTGCAGGCAGGAATTTTAGGGGAGGGTCTCCATAGAATATTCATCAGCTTTCCAGGTGTGCTCTTTCAGAGTTGTGGTCTCCACTGATTGGTCGGTGCCAGGGCAGGAGGTCATTAGTCAATGTATCTGGCCCTGAGGCAGGCACAGGGCCCCCTTGTCTGGTTTCCCTGCTTTTCTGGGCCTGGAGCTGAAATACAACTGGGGCCTAGATGTTATCTTTAGGGAGGAACCGCTCAGGGGGTCTAAACCACATGACTAGCGATATGCTAGGGGAGGATAGGTTACCCTGGGGACAAGGTCCTTGTTTTCTCAGTTTCTCCTCTAGCTAGACATGCGGGGCTTCCTGCCCTGGTGAGTCTCCGTTCCCTAGTTTCTGTATTTGGGTTTCTGTACCTGGCCTATCTAACAGTAAATATAAATTCCTCTTTGAGTGAAGGGGATGTAAAAGAAAAAGAAATGCCTAGGAGTAAGTGAGTACCTGCCTACAGAAAAAGACAGCTGTTTATAGTTGAGTAAGATGCTGGGCACTGATAAAACTCTCCCCAGGCTCAGGGGCCCAGATGCAGGAAACATTACAGGTTTCTGAGTGAATATAGAATCCAGGAGAAGGAACCAATAGCGCTTATTGCTGCAAAAGAGCTGGACGCGATGTCCAGCCAGAAAGAACCAGTTTCACCAAGAGCTGGCACTGAGCAGATGCGCTGACCAGACTGGGCAATGAGTAGAATGCATACAGTTGGGCCAAGTTGAGGAGATGTTGGAGTGTACCTGTAAATTACCTGCTTACACATCACGTATGCACTGAAATTCCTCACAAAGGAGTCAAATTCAGCTCTAGAAAAGTCATATGCTTCAGATGACTCACCACAAAACAACTTTCAAGGAGAAAGAGGGACAAGAAGTCACATCTCAGGTCTTAGCTCACAGGGGAGAGAAGGAAATGGTCTCAGTTCCTTTGGGGCTAGAAGTGACCGACAGTGAAAGGGGTAGCCTCCCATTTGAGGATGTCCCAGGTAATGTTATCATCCAGAAACTGACCAAGAGCTAAGGCAAGAATTGTTTGTCTGCTGAAGGAGGGACCACAAGTTCTCCAATAAGGGGACAGTTGGCAAAGAGAAAGCAATCACGCTGTACACTTTGGCAGGGTCCTGGCTGCAGCCTGGCTGTCCTCTAAGTGGTGGATCCCACTTTAAAAAATATTTTGAAAGAAAGAAAGAAAGAAAGAAGGAAGGAAGGAAGGAAGGAAGGAAGGAAGGAAGGAAGGAAGGAAGGAAGGAAGGAAACAAACAGCAAGTTGCCAACTTGCCCTGGCCGGGTGGCTCCATTGGTTAGAGCATCATCTCCTCAATATTCCAAGGTTACAGGTTCAGTCCCCAGTCAGGGCACGTACAAACATCAACCAGTGAATGCATAAATAAGTGGAACAATAAGTAGATGGTTTCCTCTCTCTCTCTCTTCCTGTCTCTCTAAAAATTTAAAAAAGAAACAGCAAGTTGTCTGACTAGGACATGAATGCCCCAGGGTGTGACACTGTGACTCACTCTTGGCCCTAGTCACTGATGAAGTTAATGCATATTTGTAAAAGGGTGCCTACGGGTATAATTATGTGATCCCAGCCTCGTCTGTGTCTAGAGGTGAAAACAGCAATTTACCTTGGAGCAGATTTTTATATTTATGAAAAAATTACTTGAGTGACCTTTTGTCTGGGGAAAAGAAGGAATGTGGAATTTTTCCTGGAGTCTAGCCAAGGCTGCCTCTTTCCCTTCCCATTGTATGTAGAGCCCTGAGGCAGTGTGGCCAGGAAAGGATGAGAAACAATTTCAAACAGCCTTTCTGGAAAGAAAGGGACCACACCCCTCTTCCCGGAGAGGAAAGGTAGAATTCAATAGCCCAGACTATGGACACCCTAGGAGGAAAGAACACCAATAGCCCCTGGAGGAACTTGCCACAAGGTAAAGGGGGTCCTGGGCTGGTGTCCTGAGTTTCACACAAAATTAAGGCAGTTGGTGAGTCACAGGGTGAGGACACAGGACACAGGGTCCCTTAGACCCCAGCCACCCTGACCAGTATCATGCTCTGGAAGCATCCACGGAGCACATGGGAGAACTGAGAACTTTGACCCTGGGTCCAAGAGTGCTGCTCACTGCGATCACTCAGAGCTCTCTGCATCGTTGGACCAATGTCCGTGGCCAGTGAGGGATAAAAACGCAATAACAAAAACAATGACTCTTAGAATAATAGGGCATTCCAGTTGTCTGTCTACCTAGATTTGGAAGTGGTATTGATAGGCATTTGTGATTTGGGCTAATTGTGAAGGAGCTAAGCTTCAAAAGGAGAATATCTGACTTTCTGCTGCTGAGAGCAGAGGGGCTAAAGCAACTAACTGGGAAAAAAGAAACTGAGATGTGACTATATTTGTACTTCAACCTAATGATGTGGTTAAGGTTTTCCAGAAGTGAGAACGATCCCCCAGCAACATCCTACAACAATAAAGCAGGTGACTGGCGAGTTGCACTGTGGTTTGAAGAGGGAGGAACCTGAGAGGAATGGGCCTTGGCCACAAAGGGCGCCTCAGGTGGGCAGGACCCAGATGAGGGCCAGTGTCGGGGCAGCAGGAAGGACCAGGAAAGCAGGCTGATGCCATGGAAGGGACACTTGGTGTATGCCAAGGGACCACCCTGGCCATCAGCTAGTCCCCATCTTCTGCTTCAAAGATTATAGAGATATTTAGGATAGACTTACACTGCCACACAATGACTTAATTTTTATATATAAGGCAGATTATCCTGACATAGATTATCTGGAAAGGTTGTGAGACTGCATTCCATGAAGATAAAATAATAATAATAATAATAATACTGATTCTCACTGGTCATCAGAAAAGGTTGGGTAGGACGGTGGTTGTCAAACAGTCTTAGTCACAGGAATATTTATTAGAATAAAATCATACACAGAATCTCAATATTTAAACTAGAGAAAGATGAGCAGTTTGAAGGGAATTAGCAGTAAGATCCACTGAGCATAAACACCAAGACCTTCCATTGTGTTTCCCCCGTCCCCCTCCCCTGCTATGGTGGCCTTGAGAGGCCTCCTAGGAATACTTAGGGCTTTGTAACATACAGTTTAAAAGCTAGTAGGGTAGGAGATGTGGACTGGAGAAATAGAACCCTAAGTCTAAGTCCCTTCTTTCTCACAAATCTTTGCTTCTAACACAGGTTTTCGAAACACAGTTGCTCCTGCAACGGAGAAGGTCCTTGTCCTCAGCCGCTATAACTGGCCCAACTAGAGCAATGGGTCACAAACCTCCTCTGGGCCTCGTCCAGGCCACTTGCTCATGTCCATATGAGCACTCCCAAGAGGGTTAGCTAATGCCCAGTGTTCCAAGACTCAGCCCTTTCTTGGCATTGATTCCCAGCTTACATAACACCCTTCGGTGATGGGCAAACTGAAGTGGTGGCACTGCCACACATTAACACCTCCTGCAGCCAAGCTCATCTTGAACTACTCCCTAAGCATCCTCAGAGAGGAGACCCCCTTCAGAGTCCCACTGTGCCAAGAGCCATAGATGCCATCCCAAGGATGACTATGGAGAATCAGCCTCTGCCCATGGAATAATCAGAGATGAAGGTGACAGACACTAGCTTAGACCCCAGTGAAAAGGCCCAGATGAATGTCCAGTAACCCCACGCTCACTGTGGCTTGTTCGCCATTGGATCTCCCAAGCCTGGCAGAGTACTTGGCACATGTAGATGCTCAGCAGATGCTTGCTGAATGAATAAAAAAATCACCGAGTCAGGAGACTAAGATTTCCTCTGGCCCTGTCATTAATTAATGTGTGACTTAGGACAAGTCACTTCTCCTCTTCAGATTTCAATTGCCCACTTAAAAAATTAGATGGTGGGATCATATAAGTTGTTCTAGGTACTGAGAATTCCTCAAGAAATGAAATATTGTTCACTAAAAAATAAATGATTTTGAATTCCTAAGAATCTATACATTTTGTTATTTGGGTATAAATTTGGATTCTGCATAAGTTTTTTTGAAACTTTATTTCTTGACCTATTTTTAGCCTATTCCAAAGGTATGTCAAACTGAAAAAAGTGAAATTGCCACTTACTTCCACCTCCAGGTAAAATGGTGATAAAGACTAAGGTAGGTGCAGATCCCTCATTCTGACACAACCTTCCACTGGACACAGTAAACAGCTGGAGCACAATCCTGGCACACACCTCCGCACCAACTCTGTTTTTCATCATATCTCCCTCAGAGCCTGTTATGTTAGCTTATCTGTTGGATTAACCAAGCCATGCTAATGCCTTAGGATCATAAGGCTGGTGACCAAGGCCCAGAGCAAGAAAGTGACTTGCCAAAGGCCAGAATCTAAATCCAGGTGTCCCACTTCTCAGGCCAGGGTTTATTCCACTAACCAGTAGTTCATACCCTGGGCTGTAAGTGAAGATCTCTGGGAAGGCTCTTTGTAAAGTACTGTACTCAGGCTCCACCCCCAGAGCCAGATTTAATTTGTCTGGAGTCATCCAAGCATCACTAACTTTTTAAAAGATTTTTATCAGAGTATAACATACATACAGAAAAGTAAATAAAAATGTACATGTTAATAAACTTTCACAAACACCCATGAACCTAGACCAACAAACAGAAGATCTCTAGCACCTAAAACTCCCACCAACGACAATTGCTATCATGATTTCCAACACATAGATTACTTTATGTAAATGAAATATACAGAAGTCCTCTTGTATTCCTGATTTCTTTTGTTCAGAATTATGCTTATAAGATTCATCCATATTGTTCATTCTCATTGCAGTACAGTATTTTATGGTGTGAGTTTACCACGGTTTGTGATCCATCCTATTGTTGATGTATCCATTGCATCAACACACCACATTTGGATAGTTTCCAGTTTGGGGATATTATAATGTACATTCTAACATGTATCTTTTGATGAATATATGTATGCATTTTTTGAGTGTGTGCTTAAGAATGGAACTGCTGTATCATTGTGTATGCTTATGTTCAGTTTTAATAGATACTGTGAAACAATCATCTAAAGTGATCATATCAGTTTATACCCCCAACCTGAATTTTAAGAGTTTTGGTTATTTCCACGTCTTTACTCACACTTGATATCATCAGTTTTACTGTGTTGTCATTCTGGTTGAGTGTGTGAGGCTATTACATTGTTTTAAGTTCCCATAATGGCTCTAATGGGCCACAAAGGATCAGAACTTCTGCTTTATCCCTACACTCATGACCACTTGGGGTTTATGAAAATAATCCTCTTGCTTTTATAACTCTGTGCCTCTATGATATTCTACAAGCCAAACCCAAAGTGTTAGGCCATTAAAATAAAATGTTTTAGAAAAACTTTTCCTAATGTATACAAAAAGTAAATTGGTAGATTAAATTTTGCTTAATTTTAAGTTCTCCAGTAAATTTTTCTTATATTTTTTTGGCCCCCACTGCTGCTTTCCACTAGTGAATGCTAGCAGTCAACTAAGTAAACAAATAGGAAATGAAACAATAACCTCTTCTATGGAATTCTAGAATAGGCAATTTGCTTCTGTAAGTTTTTTTGGTAACCGCAAGCGTTTCCTGCCGATTGTACAAGTTTCTCAGTTTCTCTGTGCTCAAGAAGCCCTTAGCGTCCTTCATCTTCCTCTTTGGGATTCCATCTTCCTCACAGCTAGGAAAGGGAAGCCTGTGCACCATGTGATCCTCTCCCAACTACAATTGGTTGGATCTAGACTAAACACCTGACTCAAGTTGAGCCAACCAGAGCCTGTTTCTTTCACAAATTAGGAATTAAGATTTAGAGGCTGAGTCATTTATTTGGAGCCATATAGCTATGTGAAATTGGAACCAAAATTGGCACCAAATTACCTGAAAGACACATAAAAGCTGGTAGGACATTAGTATGAGCAGAGCTTAGGAATATACCTAGAGAGATCTTAAGAAGAAAATTAAATGTCGATTGTACAAAATAACTTCAGTCTCAAAAACCCAAATTATTTTGGTTCTCTGTTACCATGGCAGAACTGAGGGAGATGGATGTCAGCCACTTTATGTCATTAAATCAGAAAGCCATGGAGTCTGAAAGAGAGGAGCAGACTCTGGGCAAAAGCCTCTCAGCATGTTAAGAAGAATAATCCTGAAGAGGTCCTCTCAAGTAAGGATGATAAATAGAAATTAATGGTTCAGACACCACTGATAGTAATTTAACATACATTAAATATCATTATGGTATTTGATAAAATTAAGTATCAAATATCACGATTTTGTCATTTGTGTGGTCTTTATGGTCTATTTTGTTTATTTGTTTATTTATTTATTTATTTATTTATTTATTTATTTGTGTCTTTATTGATTTCAGAGAGAGGAAGGGAGAGGGAGAGAGGGAAAGAATCATCAATGATGAGAAAGTCATTGATCGGCTGCCTCCCGCGCACCCCCTACTGGGGGTCTAGCCCGAAACCGGAGTGTGTGCCCTGACCAAGAATCGAACTGTGATCTCCTGGATCATAGGTTGATGTTCAATCACTGAGCCACACCGGCCTGGCCTTATGGTCTATTTTAACGAATGTAAGATGATTCGTAAGTTTTCATCAGCTCATCTACAATCATTGTCTATTTGGTATATATATATATATATATATATATATATATATATATATATATAGTTCTAAATCCTTCAAATATGAATTCTCCAATCATACTAGATCTCCAAAGTTGGAGGTATTGAATTAACAGAAAAGTTATGACAAAATCAGCAGTGGTCCATTTAACAGCTTATTGGTTTATTTTTCATAAATATCTGTATCAGTCAGGGTAGGCTAGATTTTGCTATAACAAAACTCCAAAATATTAATGGCTTAAACAAAGATGTATTTTTTTGTTCACCCTACATTTGATGTAGATTGGAAAAGAGCTCTACTTACCACAGGGTTACCAGGTGGGATCTGGACCCCAAGCAAGCCTGCCTTGGGCCTGCCAGTAGTGTGTGGGGTCTTGACTTTGTGCAGGAAAGATTTCACAGTATGAGTCCAGGTGATTTGGAGAGTATGTTTATTAAAGCTGGGGCAGTGAAACAAAGGAAGGGCTTAAGGTAGAAAGGCAACAAGAGAGCCTAGGTGAGACTGCTTGGCTCACTGAGAAATAGAAGTCACAGAAAAAGAAGTGAGCCAAGGCAGGTCTACTGTTAGCTCACTGGAAAGTCAGAGAAAAGGGGGCCTTGGAGACAGGTTCAGGACAAGCTGCCACTGCCCACTGTTTCCCCAGTTGTAAGTCTCGTGGGGACCCTTAGCATTCAGGAGAAAAAGATCAGAAATACAAGGCTTGGGCGTGCTCTAGCGAGAGTGCACTGTGGGACCTTTGTCTGGAGGCTTTTTATTTTTCTTTGGCCTGTGGGAATCCTAGGGGAGATGGGGGGGGGGGGCAGTTAACAGAATATTCATAAGCTTTCCAGGTGTGCCCTTTAAAATGTTGACTCATGAAAATGTGCGTACAGAGGTGTCAGGGGTTATTTTCTGGTTAGTTTTATTTTCAAAGAACGTCATGGAAGAGGGACCTGGACTGAGGCTGGTCTGTCCCGTGATGGTCTGGAATGCGTAAACAGTTTGCTCCTAAGTTCCTTGGTCAGGGAAGATAAAACCTTGTGATTCATTAGCTGGCTATAAATCACTCAAATTGTTTGGCCTCTTTTAATTATTTTGTCTCAGTTTCCCTTATTCCATTTGTTAAGGAATTACCTTAGCTTCTTACTATCCTGTCTCAACAGCAGCCCCAGGACTCTGGCACACAGAGGCCCCATCTCAGGTGGACCTCCAAAAGACTGCAGCACGGGTTGGGGAGGAGAGTCACATGCTCACTTGAAAAGTCTCCGCTCACATTTCTGACGAAAGCGTATTTACACGGCCACGTCTATGACAGGGAATGGAGAAGCGCAAGTTCATTGTGTGCCTGGAAGAGCCAGAACGTGTGTGACTAGCCTTAACAAAGAACGCAGTGTGTGTGATCACAGTGGTATACTGTGTGCTTATAACCCAGCTAGCTGTGCTGCTGGGACATTTGCTTCTTATTTGTATGGTGGAGTTAAGTAGGTCAATAATTCACGGTGTCCCACAGGTGCGCTGGCCCCCGAGTTCCTTTGAAAACTGCTGACCTTGCCCCGCGGCGGGAGTTCCAGTTAGGTGGGAAGTCGCTGGGGGCTGGCTGAAGCTCACCCTAGCTTGTCCACCATGCCTTAGGCCAGTCCACTTTCCAGCCCGCGGTGTAAATGGAATATTGTCAGTCTGGCCCTAGTTTGGGTTTTGGTGAGATTACAACTAAAGAAATGGAGCAAAATTACCGAGCTGCTCTGAGGGAAAAGAATCCAGCCTGGTGTTTTGAGTGCTGCTGACCTGCAGTACGGCCGTGTCACCACACCTGGGAGTGGGGATGCGGTGAACACCACAGTGTTTTGTCATGGAAAGGATCTAAGTCTCAAAAAGTCACGTTTTCTGAGCTGTCAAATGAAGTTGGAAAAGAACAGTTTTTAAGCATACAACCCTTTGTGGAAATAAATCCACAAATGGTACAACAGGGGTGAAGGACCATCCCCCTACCCCCTTACACCTCACAGCAAACAACAGCCCCTGAAAAAACCTTCACATGGAATCTTCAGCGCTCCAGGGAACATGACTTGAAAATGTCAGAGTTATGCAACCTCAAAGATCCTTCCCTGTGGCTGTTATTCTAGCTTTTAATGCCAGCGCCTCCTGGTCCCAAACCTAAAGCAGCAGCCAGCACACAGTCCTTCCCTGGTCCATGCTTGGCCCAGCCTGGCCATGGCCCCTTCACCCCTCCAACATCAAACAGCCCTCTCTCACCTGCTCCTCGTATCCTGAAACCTGGATTGTAATCCTCAAACGCTGTGCCCAAAACTGCCAGCAATGCTGACACCTTTTGCCTCTATGTGCGAGAGGACAAGCCACGTGCGTGATTTAGAAATCCCACAAGCTGAAGGCCTCGTGTGCCTGTGCCCGGGCTCCATTTCCACCTCTTTCCTCATCAAGTGCAGCTACTCCGTCATCACGCGTCATAAGAGTTGGCGAATTGCTGAGCAAAGAGGCTCTCGTCCCATCTGAAAACCCCTTGGTAATTCTCCAGGTAATTAATGGGGACTCTGGGAGACACTGGGGATGCCTCTGGAATGTTAAACAAAATGGCTTTTATTCTGGCTGCCTCGCTACTGCTGCTTCCACTCAGTGAAGGGGCTGATTGTGCTGCTGATGGGTGTGTCTGGAACATCGCTTGCCAACACTTCCCAGGCCTTCTCTTGGCCTGTAGAGTTGGTCTCATGTCAGGGTGTTTCTGGTGGAAGAGGGACAAGACCTTTATTTTAAGACTTTCATAACAATCAGAAACACCCTTTCCAGTCACTGGCATTTAAAATGCTGTACCATTTGCCAATAAGCCCTGTCTTTATCTAGGTCATTTGCTTTGTCTTTATCTGAGCCATTCTCTGGCTGCTTGCTATTTACTCAAAGAGTGGTCTGGACCCATGGGCATCACCTGAGAGCTTGCTAGAAATGCAGAACCTCAGGCTCCTCCCCAGACCTACCAGATCAGAACCTGCATTTTAAGAAGATCCCTAGGTCATTATTCTAGAAAACTGTAAAAGTTTGAGTGGCCTGGTCAATGGTGAGAACCCAGCTGTTTCAGAAAACCACGTCAACCCGGAGGGCAGGGGTCTAGGAGTTGGGACACTTGGCATCCTGTTCTGACTTGGCCACTAATTCACCGGGTGACCTTGGCCAAGTCATTTAACCAGTCTGGAATCTTAGATGGGCTGGGCTTCCGACTCTCCAAGTGCCTGCTCTTGAGGACAGGAAACAGGCAGGGAAGCTCTATTCCGTATGCTGACGATGTGGTTTTATTGCCAAACACTCAACAGAAAATTGTCTCCAAGATCTAATTAGAGCAAAAAGAAGAGCTCCAGAGCAGCTACCACAGTCGTTTTGTTTTGTTAACTGTCCCTCAGCATTTAATTGTTTCGTCACACGCAAGTCTCTCTATGGCAACTCGCCTCATTGGGTTACCTGAGGGAACCTCTGGGCAACTCTTTGCAGTGGACTCTCTCAGCTTCCAAAATGTGAATGACCCTATCTGCCCTGCCTAGCACACAGGGCTGTCATGCGGATCTGCTGAGAAAGCGCCTTGAAAATCTGACGTGCTGCCCCACGCCCCACGAATTGACAAAGCCTTTGGGAAAAGCCATTCAGTAATATGAAATTTTAAAATCTTTAAAACATGCATCCGCCTCCCATCACATCACCCAGTAGGCGTAGACCCTGGGGGAAATCGCGGATGAAGCGAAGGCTGTTCATCACCATAGCGTTGTTAGTCAGAGTGAAAAACTGTAAACAACCTAAATGTTCAACCACAGGAACTGGCTAAATAATAAACCAGTAATCACAAATAGTAAATGGTGGTACCCCCATAACAGAATTCCAGGAGCCATGGCAACCAACGATGCTGAAGATAAGTGTCAAACGATGTGGATAGCTGTTGGTGATTTCTCACTGATTAATGGAACTATACTGAAGACTATAGTATAAAGTATGATTACATCCCCTTTAAAAATAAAGTGTATAAACATGCACAGGGAAAGATGGAAATCACACACTGAATACTGGTGCACTCTGATTATGGGTAGTTTTATGTTCCTCATTTCTCTTATCTCTATTTTCTTATATTTTAATAAGGAAAAGTATTTTTAAGAAAGAAAGGCATAGCATTCCTTACAAATTCAAAGCACTGTTTTTACCATCATTGCACTCATTAGTAGAGAAAGCCCCCTCTGACTGGGGGAGAGGGGACCCAAAGGACAGGGTCCCATGTTGGCCACATTGCTGTCCTCACACCCACCATACGAACAGGCTTTAAACAACATGCAGCATGTGCAGGGGGTGAGGGGAACTATCTCTTACATTCGGGGGCTCGGGGGAGAGGGGAAACTAGGAAGGAAATCATAAATTCTTCCTGGAGGACAGAAACAGAAACTCACAGCCCTGCAACCAAAAGGCAGCAGGAGGAGGGGGCATGCCTCCTGCGAGCCCAAAGCACTACTCTGAAGCCACGTGGGGAGGGAGCATGAAGACAGCGTTTCTCCTCTCTCCTTGGGCCAAAAGCAGCGAGGCCAATGGACCTGCCAGATGGTCCTTCTAAAACCCAAAGGGAGGTAATTCGTTTTCAAGAGGGATAAGAAATTTGATTCTAAGTCTTCACTCCCGGTTCATTGAAGGGTAGTTTGTCTTCTTCATTTAAAGTACCTCCATCTGGAATAGGGAACTAACAGTGAGGGGAAGCCTGCTTTGTCTTCTCCACTGCGGTGGCGGTGGTTAGTGGCGGCAGTGGCAGTGATAATAGAGGTAGTGGTGATGGTGGTAATAGTAGTGATATTAGTAGTAGTGGTACTAGAGGTAGTAGCAGTAGTAATAGTATGTGCCAGGTATTTTCTCTGCATGATTTTATTTAAATCTTTGTAGCAATCTTATGAGATTGGTAGTATTATGAAGAAGAAAACCAGGACTCAGAGAAACATAGAGTCGCATAGTTAATAAGGGCTGAAAGCTGGATTCCAACTAGGTTTGTGAACTCCAAAACCCCTTTCTTCTACTACACCACACTGGAAAGTTAAGATGCTTCTAGTCCCAGCTATATTTATCAAAAACCCAATGATTACAGGCTAATTCAGCCCTTATTTTGTATCCGTACATGGCCTGAATTATCTACAAGAGTCCAATTACACTCAGCAACCTCAGAATGCTTTAAAAAAAAATTCAGTGTCTTCTTACGTCAATAGTTAATGAGACTCTTAAAATATTTTTTCTCCACTGAAGAACCACTTCACTTTCCAGTAGATATTATTCTTCCGCCTGGGTAATGTATCAGCCAACATTCCCTGATTTGGCTATCACCGAGTGGGAGGTTTTCCCTGGTCTCTCCCCTGCTAGCACACTACTTGCTGATGAGCAGAATTTGATATAACACTAGTCCACTCTGACTCTAGCCAAGACTGTTTAGTTCGAAAGGATGAAAAAAAAATTTTTTAGCTTTTATAGAGTGACTTGATATCTTTTTTTTCCAGTAATAAAACTGTGAGTTAAAGGACATTATATGCAGAGATATTTCTGCATCTATCTGTCCAGGGAATTCCCACCTCTGCGGAGCCAGAAATGTGGGAATCATCTGAGGATCAAGGGAGACGTATCCCTCAAAGGCTAAAGCTCTTACAGAGAAGCTCTAAGTATCTAAAAAGATACTCATTAATTCAGCTTATTCATTTGTTAAGTGCCTCTGTGTTCCAAGCATGGTTCTTGGCACTAGTGATTCAATAAGAAGCATATTAGACAGAGTTCCTGCAGCCCCTGCATATTAGACAGATGATTGCAGCCCCTGCCAACACCCACACATACAAGAGGCCCTGAGTTATAACCACACAAGTAGGTGCTCCTGAAATCTTGACCCACAGGAGCTGTGAGATAATAAATGTTGGCTGTTGTAAGCCACTAAGTTTGGGTATAATTTGTGATGTAATAATGGATAACTAATATGACCTTTTATTTGCATACGTGATAATAAAACTCAAGCTCTTACTCTGTGTTAAAAATACCAACATTTAATACTCACAATAACCCTGCAAACTAGAGACCAATATTATCCTTATTTGACAGAGGAAGAAACCAAGACACTGAAAAGCAAAGTAATTTGCCCAAAGAGGTAAAGCTATTTGAACCCAGGCAATTTAGAGTGATTACTTGTAACTTCTTATACTATACTATACTCATAATATACTATATAAGTCCTGGCAATGTTATCAGTAGGTTCTTGGCAACTGTGACTTTAAGAGAAATGACGTATAATGAAGCCAATTAATCATAGGCTAATTGATATAAACAAGAGATGAGTTCCTATAGCATATTTCTGGCCACAAAACACATCACCAAACTTCTAAATAAAGACCCAAAACTTCTAATAGAAACATTGAGATAAATGTGAGCTACACATGCATTTAAGAGACATTAATAAAAACAAGATCATTATTTTCCAATTTGCATATTCCAGTTCAGGGTCCCAGTGGGCGGAGCCTATCCAAGCAGCTCAAGGTGCCAGGTAGGACCCGACTGGAACAGGATGCTCTTCCATTGCAGGGCCACTCCCACACCCCACACTCGCTCAGACCGGGACCCCATAGGTACGCTGCTTTGCCTTGAGTGTGCATCCCTGGGATGTGAGAGGACCCAGAGCACCCAGGGAAAACCCATGCACACGTGGGGAAGACGTGAAAATTCTACACAGACCATGGCCCCAGCCGGAATCAATATTTTTTCTCATCAATGTTATAATGAAATGACATTATTTGAGGACCTGCTGACTATACTATTATACTATACTCTACTGTACTATAGTATATTATACTATATTGTGTGTGTTGCAGGTATTGTGCTGTATTGTGTGGTGTGTGCGTAGAAAAAGTATGGTGGAAGACACATATCAAACTGTTTGCCACAGTTATTTCTGGGGACAGAGGTAGAATTAGAGAGAGATAAGGGAAAAAGGAATTTTTTTTTTTCTCAACCTACTTCTGTATTGTTTGAAGGCTTATACAACAAAAATGTATTAATGTAAAACTTATGTAATTAAGTTTTATGAGCTGGCTAATAGATGTAGGCTATTCAAAAAAATGAAGCACTGGGGAAAGAGTAAGCCCATCTGGCTGAATGCAAATCATCAGCCATGGACTTGCTTAGGAGTAAATCAGATTGGCACCTTCTGTGGATTTGCAGATGTACAGGGAACACTCTCGGCCCCTCCAGCCCAGAGCGTCTTCCTTTTCCCACAGTCCAGGAAGCAGGTAGAAGGTACACCCTCCCTGACACAAAGAATTATCTCAAGACATGCCCAGGAGTCCCGCCACCTCCTCCACAGCTTCCCACATGCTTGTCAGTATGTGATACATGGTGTCTTATCTGCAGACCTCAAGTAGGGCTGATGGACAGGACACAGGGAATCTATTTTCAGTCTGGGCCTGAGCCTGTTCAGGAATAGACTCTAAGAGCAGAGTGGTTGGGGTCTCTCCCCTTGCGACTGGGAAGAATCATGTGGCCGGTGTGCTCCTGACACTGTCCTTGTCACTGTGATGAAGATATACTTAGCATCTGGCCTGTGACAGAGCTGCCACTAGAATCTCACTGCTTTGGCAACTCCAGGGCACTGATCCCAACCTAATCCTGTCTATATTTACAAGCTCAGTTTGAGGAGTGATGATAAGAGTTATCTTTCTTATGCAAGACAGTATCAGATGGGCCAGCCCTGGCTACATTGTGAGCATGGAGCAATGGATGGCCTTGAGCTTCTGATATATGAGAAGTCACACCACCCTGTTCACTCCACTCCCAGATGGCTGCAGCGTGGTAGGAGGTTCATCCAGCATGCGGGAACAGGGTTATCACACATGAGTGCCAGATGTATTATGAAAAAATCCGAGAGGAAGTTTTCTCCTCACCTCTAAAAGAAAAACCAGGGCTCAGACAAATTCTTGCCCCAAGAGTCTCCATTTCTTGAGCAACAACCATAACGATGTCATTAATTGATCCCAGTAATATTTCCCACTGAGCCCTCAAAATTATCCATGGGAGACCACCTCTAGAAGCCTCTACCAACCACTACTAATTGCTCTCTAATATGAAAATGATGAGCCATCCTTGGGCTGGAGGGACTAAGAAAGACATTAGTGGAGACTTGATTAGGAAAGAGGGTGAGGTGGTGCCAGTTTCGGAGGGTGGAGGTAAGGTGAGAAAGCCTGGGTGCATCACACTCACAGGGAAGAATCAATGAGGGCTTGAACTGTGCATTGGGCCTCTGCTCTGCTCTCCTAGGAGATAAAATGAGGAAGGATTTAGGGGAAGGGGGCAGAGGATAGATGGAGGAAGAGCTGTGAAATCTAGGTTCCAGATTTTCCTCTGCCAGTAAGTTAAATTCTATTTCACAACTCACTTCTCCCAGGAAGCTGATGAGATTCCTCCAGCTTTCTGTTCAACGTGGAACCTGTGTACCAATGTAGACACACTCACGTCTGCCAGGAGAATGAGAAGTCACAAAACAAATAGCATGCATCTTTCTGAAGCATCCGTTAACATGAAGACTGGGAGAGAGGGTGAGGCAAGTTATGAAACTGGTCAGTGATTTAAAACACTAATTTAGGTTGAATTAACCATGGGCATATTAGAAAGCAAAGGTGGCATGGATTTTTTGAAAGAAATAAAATTTCTAAAAAATGTCAAGTTTCAAGCTATGGCCCACAGATCACATAGAGACCAACAGACGTTCATCTTCCTTGGTGACTTCTGAGAACCCATTCATTCAAACCTCTGGGCCTGCCACTTATAAGCTTGATGGCTCAGCGTCCTTGGGCAAAGTGTTTAACATCTGGAGGCCTGTTTTCTCTTCTGTTAAAGGAAATTTCACTGTGAAATGGAGGTGAGTGTAAAGACCAGAAGTGATAGTGCCTGGAAATGCTTAGCATGAAGCCTCAATTAATATTAGTTTTTATTAAGTAATATGTGCTTACTAGTCAAAAAATAACAAACACCTAGTATGTGTTAAGCACCTCTATGTACCAAGCACTGTGATAGGCATTAGGGAAATAAAAGTAAGAAGGGAGTATCTTGCAATCAAGTGCCTACTTTGTGCCAGGCACTGGGCAAGGTCTGAGCCAGGTGCTTTCACATGTCCTTTTTCATTTAATCAAAGACAAAATGTAATCCTGCCTTGCAGGTGCAAAGCAGTGTGCTGAGAGTACAGAATGCCTAGTGGGTAGAACTTTACTTCATTTGGATTATCATAGTTATGACACTGAATTGTCATAACCAGGTGTCTTCTCTTAAAACCCACTCCCTTTCATTTAGAACAAGGCACCCTGTGGATTCTTAGTAGATATGTGCTATAGTCAATTATCGAAAGCAAGGGACCAGAGACAAAATAGGCAATTGCCACTAAAACCGTCCCACTTCTAAGTTACTTTAACCGTCACTTCCAGCCTCCTATATCCCTGTATCATTTTGTGCACTTTCTGTCACTTTTGCAGTCAGACCTTGTGCCATGGCTGGAATTCTGGCTGTGTGCTTTACCAGCTGAGTAACCTTGGGCAAGCTACGTGACGTCTCCAAGTTTCATCGTTTTCATTCGTAAAATAGAAATAAAGGTAGTTCCTTCCTCAGAGGATTGAGTGGTTGTTTCCTTGCGTGTTGAGCAGGACAAACTAAGTTCCAACCTTATATGATTGAATAACACGGTACACCTAAGCCCTTAGCACATTGCCCGGGATGTAGAGAGTGTAACATAAATGAAACAGTGGCTGTTATTATTATTAGCTTCTTACTGCTCTACCTAACCTTTTCCCAGAGCTAGCTCACTGCCTCATTTTGCTACTTGCTATGAGTCATCTCCTCTGGGATAAATATGAGAAACCGGTGGGAGTCAGTGAAACAAGGAAGCAAGCGAGTCTTCTGCTGGAATAATCCACCTTTGGGATGATAACAGACCTGCCCCTGACTGAGCAGGTATTGTGCTGTGCCCTTTGCCTGGCTCTTCAGGGTTAGCCCTCACCTACCTCTAAGGACAATGTCTAGCCCACTGCCCCACGGTGACTCCATGAGCCACTTCCAGATTGGAAAGGGGAAAATGTCTCCTCTCACATTAATAGCTATGACCCCATGTGTTTCCCTGGCTAGCTGAGACCAACAGGATGACATCATTTTATATAATCATTCCTTACCCACGTGTCAGCCCATTTTAACTTTTTTCAGGGTGTTTATATGAGCATCTGTGTGTTTTCCATTTTCAGCCCAAGTGAGCAAACTGTCCTTTAGCTTATTAGGGTGCACACTGGATATTTTTGGTGCTGTAACTCTTCAGAACAGCAAACAGCTCTTCTTCTGAAATAGAAAGGCAGACCATTACCATATGTCAGTTCTAAAGACCCTTGAGAATTGAGGAAGAATCTACTAGGGAAGGAGCTCGTGGCAGCAGGGTATCTGGCACAAGCGAATTGACATTGGACATCTTAACCTTTCTGGGCCTCAGTTTTCTCTTCTGTACAATGAAGACATTGGATCTCATGATCTTAAGTTTGCTTCATTTACCCATGAAACAGGTAACTGTTAATCTCCTGCTCTATGCCAGGCAGTGGGGACACCGTGATGACCAAGAGAGCCTAGGTCCTGCTCTCACGGAGCTCCCATTCCCATCACAAAGACAATAAACAAAGAAAAAACTTCCGATGGTGAGGAATAGCAAGAAAAAAATAAATGCCCTGGCTGGTTTGGCTCAGTGGTTAGAGCATCAGCCCACAGGCTGAAGGGTCTTGGGTTCCATTCCCGGTCAAGGGCATGTACCTTGGTTGCAGGCTGGATCTCCCACCCAGTCGGGGAATATGTGGGAGGCAACCAGTCAATGTGTCTCTCTCACACTGATGTTTCTCTCTCCCTCTCTCTCCCTTCCACTCTCTCTGAAAAGCAATGGAAAAAATATCATTGGGTAAAGATTTTTTAAAAAAATAAAGAATGGCTATGATAGACAGTACCTTGGGTGGGGCAGGGGGAGCCACTTTCCATGGGATGGTCCGACAAGGCCCCTAAGGAAGTCACATTTAAGCTAAGTGAATGAGTAGATGCAGCCAGCGGTGGGGAAGAACATGACAGGCAGAGGGAAGAGTAAAACTTGTAGAAGTTTCCTTGAGGAAACAATCTGGGTCAATAAACAGGAGCCACTGAGCTGACCCAAACAAGGAAATGCTGTTTTTACATATGCTGTGATGACAAAGATCCCCAACCCCTGGTCGGTGACATGACCTGACAACTCCCTGCAAACATTTGAGAGAGCCACTGCCCTGGAGGCTCAGCACCACTGTCTGAATCACTGCTGAGAGCCAGTGCCTGGAGACAACAGAGATTAATGCATGCTGACCTTTCTGAGCAGCAATGACAGTGATAAATAAACGGAGGATTTGGATGCCTGCCCTTGACTATAAGAGGAAACAGGCGGATTGTAAACTGAGGCTCATGTTCTGCAGCTATGCAGTTTCTAGAGCTGTTTGCTCCCACAGAGCACGTCAGGCATTTGAACTGGCCTTCTGGATTTACGAACTACTCAGCTACAGCCCAAGTCTCTGAGCCAGGGACCTCATAAAGCTTTTGAACTGTGGTGGGGGTTGGACCAGCCTGGTGACAGAGGTAACATAAAGGGCCCTGCTGGGAGTCAAAACACCTGAGTAGCAGTCCCAGTAGCGCCCACAGGAGTCAGGTAACCTCTCCAGCCATCATAATAGAAACCAGGGAGCATCTGCTGGGGCCAGGCATGGTGTGAACTCCTTGAATACAGGATCTCATTTAACTGTCACAACCCCTTGGGGAAAGAAAGTACTACCATTAGCCCTACTAGGCAGATGAGGCCGCAGGAGATTTTGCACCTTACCCAAGGTCGCTCAGTGGCAGAGGTGGAATTCTAACTTGGGTCTGGCTAATTGCAGGTTGTCCCATTCTCTAAGCAATGCATCAGTTACATGGGAATAGTAATTATGTGTCCTGCCCTTCCAACTAGATGAGGAAGCGCTTTGTAAATACTGATAAACTATTCCCGGGTCTTCTGGCCCAGGTTTCGGGCTCCCCCTTCCATCACATGCCCTTACCTCCTGTGCCACTGCTGAGCTACCCCTGAACTTGCTGCCATGCTGCCCTGGGGTGATGGTACGTGCCTGCCTTCAGCCAGAGCAGCAGCAGCCCTGCGCCAGCCTTCCTGGGAAGTCTTGGCGTTCAGCCAGCAGGAGGGGGCGGGTATGTGGAAAATCTGAGGAGATGTTTGTCTTCTTGGGAAGAAAGCCAAACTGCAGTTCTCTGGAATTCCATAAATTATGCACCCAGAGAGGATTTAGTTTAGAAAGAAAAGGGGGGGAATCTCTCTTACTATTTGCTTAGGGAGCTGGGTTGGCTGAGCGGGGCCAAACCTCACATATTTGGCCTAGTTTGCTGTGTTTGCAAAACAGGCCCATGTTCCAGGAGGTGCCTGGGAAGACCACGGACCGGCCAGCATGTCTCTGCAGGGCTTTCTTCAGGCTGCTTACTATGCCCTTGCTCCAGCCCGAGCCTATAGCTTCGTTTCTTGGGCCTCAAAGGCTCGGGGTTCAGGAGATAGCTGGGCCACCGTGATCTCTCTCTGGACCCACCTATCTCACTCCTTACCCCTTCGACCCATGAAGTCCAACTGTCAGGAGAGCTGACCAGAAGACACCACCTCCAGGAAGCCTTCCCTGAGGCTGAGTTAGGGCTCTTTCCTAGGGGCTCCCACAGCACCTAGTACTTATCGCACTGTATCATTGACCTGGCTGCCAGCTAGTCTTCCACAAGCTCCTTAGGGCAGAGGCCTTCAGAGTTTTGCTCCCTGTGGTATCCCTAATGTGGCATTTCAGTGAAGAAACAGATAAAGACCTCCTCTAGCCTCCTAGAGCTCTGAGGCTCTTCAGCTTCAAGGATTCCTGGCTGCAGAAGACAGGTATCTAGGGTGTTGTGTTGTTAATTTGTGTTTTGCTCTATCTGTTTTTCTAGCCTCATCTCCCACTCTTCTCAGCCTTCTTAAATGCTTCATCAAGTGTGAACTGCTTGCGATGACTCACCATTCGGTTTCTGCTCCCGTGCCTTTGTTTACCCTGGCTCCTTTGCACGCTACTGCTTCACTCCCAGTCAGCCTTGAAGCATCAGTCCGAACCTCCCTTCATCCAGGAAATCTCTCCTAACCCTCCCAACCCTACCCAGACTTCCCTCCCCCACTGGTTAGGGACCTCTTACCTTGGGTCCCATAAAACCCTGCCATGATTATCCCTGGGTTTACCACAGGCCTCCAGGGATTTGTTTCTGTAGCTGTCCCCACCCCTCCCCCAGACTCCAGGCTACTTGGAAACACGGGATCTGTCCTAATTATCTCTGTGTTCCTAGCACTTAGCACAGTGTCTGACAGTAGCAGCTGTTCAATACATGCTTGTTGAATTAATTCATTAACTAACATATGCAGCTGATAATAATAGCATGCGATGTCATGGGGCAGGGCATGATTAAGACCCCAGCAAATGCAATGAGCTCAGAGGAAGGAGCAATTGTGGGGCATGAGCTGGAAGAGATACTGTAGAGAGAGAAATTGACTGGAGATAAAGCACAAAAGGCAGAATGGAGAAAGGCCAGAGGGTAGCAGGGGAAAAGTGAGAAACTGTCTGGGCTTTAAAAAACATAAATCAGATCATGGCCTACTCCTACTTAAAACACCAGTGGTTTCTCCCTGTATTTAGGGGGAAATCCAAATATTTTATCAAAGCCTATGGGGCCCCATGAATCTAATCCAGCCCTAAATCATTGGAAAAGAGAAACTGAGTCTCAGAGTGACATTTACAGTGATGCTATGACCACAGTGTATTTATTTAAAACTTTTTTGTAAAAAAAAAAAAAAAAAGCAAATCGTGTAATATTTTTACTACCAATGTATGTATCAGCCTTCAGTTTGAAACCACTGGTACAATTTTCCAGAGCTTTTTCTTATGTGAACCGAGTCCTATGAGCCTGCCTTTATATAACACAGTGAAGATTTTTGGTTTTTCCATCATAACCCATTTGAAAGTTGCTCTATTTAATGCCATAAGAACCTATTCTGGGGTTATCTTTTAAATTTCTATGGAACCTTAATGTTGCCACCTTCAAACCAGGTCTCCTGAGAACCAAGGGAAGTATTTGTTTTTTCTGTCACTCGTTGCTGAGGCCCTCCTCATGTCAGCACTGGGCCAGGCGTGACTCTGACCTGTGACTGCCCGTGAAGAACTTACAGTCTGAGAGGAGAGAGGTGTGGATTCAATATCAGGTGATGAGATTTGAGCCCGGCACTGCACTGACCACCTTACATCCTTCACTTCTTACTCTCCCAATAATCCAAAGGGGTAGCTATTATTACCCTCACTTTACAAGTGAGAAAACTGCAGCTGAGAGAGACCAAAGACTCAACCAAGTCTCGTGTGAGTGTCAGAGTGGGATCCTCGGCCCAGGCGTGTGTCTTCCCTCGGTCTAAAGCGAAACAAAATAGCCCCACAAATGAAGAGGGGAAATAGCGTCAACCATTCTGAGTAGAAGCCGTCCTACAATGCCCCCCAGCCCTACCTACCCCAACTGCAATGCACTTTTGCATAACCATTCCTCACAATAACCTCCAAGGAAGGTAAAGCAATTCCATAGCTACCAGCTGGGTAAGCAATTCCATTTTACAGTGGGTCTTCAGAGACGCTGAGTCATGCAGTTGGAGACAGCCAATAATCTAACTGCCTGTCTTAATGCAAAGTCTTTTTTTCCCCATCAGGCCCAGCTTCCAAAAGCAACAAGCATCAGACCATTCAGTGAACAACTCACAGCTCTGGGAAGATCGCTTAAGAAGAGCCTCAGAAATGTGCTCAGCAGAGAAGGGCTCATCCTGAGGCCAGAACTTGTAGGAAATACATGGAAGAGTTTCAGCCTCTAAAAAGGCTGGTGAGAAAGGGCCCAGGAGATGGGACAGATAGATCTCCTGCTATATCACTGCAGAGCTGGGGCCCTTCTAGTTATCATCGCCAGCCGGGAAATAGCCTGCCCCCAAATAGGATCTGGGCCAAAGTCAGGTTACCCACAGGCATAACTGATCACCAAACCCAATCGAGACTGAGTGAAAGGTGTAGAGTCGAGCTTAGGAAGCAAAAACCAGCAAAAGCCACCAAGGGACAATCCAAGATGGCACAGCAGCCTACAAAGAGGCGCCAACAGAAAGGTCAGGGAGACCACGAAGCAGACTGACAGCGAGGCTTGTCTGATACACCAGGGCCTGGCACAGAGCAGGCAGGCATTTGCATAGCACACTTGAGTCCCTTGACACCCCAAACCAACTAAATGCACTCAAGAGAGTGGAGATGGAGACAGAGAGAGAGAGGGAGAGGGAAGAAGAGAGAAAACAATGAAAGTGGTGCCTTTGACTCCACCTGTCATTGCACTGGAGGAGCATGTATCCCTAGTGAATGTGAGGTGGGGACCTGCTGTCCCTCAGGAGACTAGATCCCCTCAACCTTCTCAGCGAGAGCATCAAATGACATTGAAGGTGACTGTCGTGTTTAAAGCTAAGTATTTTCTATATCTCAATGTAAACCAACTTATTCGTCTGGTGTTTGTCCGAAGAAAGAACGACATATCCAAATACTATAAAGTAAGATCTCTCTGATGGACTAAGTGAAAATTCCACAAAGGGTTACTTTCCTGAGGCAGAATCATGGGGATCTGAACTGTAAAAGCTTATAAACTTTTGTGCTGACTTAGGAATTATCCCAGGCCGATGAGACGCCACTGTCAGTAGATGCCTGATGTGGCAAGGCATCTTCTGAAGGCCCAATGCCCAGAGCCCAAGGTCTGACACAAATTGATATTTGGCTCATGAAAAGTGGTTTTGTTTTTAAAATAGATAGCTGAATTTCTTACCACCAGCAATTACAGTGTGGCAGGATAGCCCCACGGGGAAACGTATGATGGAGGCTCTTGGAGAAAGAAAAGCTTTTTCCCCCTATTGCTCCCCCGCACCCACCCAGCCACCCGAATCCCTTTACTCCAGGAGGTCTGACATTCTCTTGCACCACGGGAGAGTTTAGGGGTCTTTGTTTGCTAAAGCCCCGCTCTGTTAAGATATAGATGAGGTTGATACAGGATGTTGCAGACTCTTTATTTTTATTTTTATAAGAATTTATTTGTGCCTAACGGACAACATATGTTGGGAGCAAGATCTCAAACACTCGTGACAGACTCTTAAAGGAAAGGCAAGTAGAATTCCTGGAGGGAGACAGCAACGGGCATGGGGTGGAAAGTATCTGAGAGGCAGGGACATGCACCCTGCTCCCATATAGTGTTCCACAGAGGCTTGACCTTGAATAGGAGGTGACTGCTAGATGCCTCTGGAGGTTGGCCTTGAGCTGTGGCCAAGCCTGTGGCAGAAGGCTTAAGGTTTGCAAGAAGGGCAAGGCCAGGACAGCCAGAAGTCCCTTCCAAGAAGCAGTCTTGGGCAGATGGCAGAAGATCACAGAACCAGGCTCAAGCACAGGGAAGCAAAAGGAGCAATACAGCAATAAAGCTACATGAATTACAGCCCAGTAACTTATGGTTCTCCCTCATTTTCCCAGAACCAGGAATCTTGTGCACTCCAGTAGAAAGAACAGGGGTAGCCCCACTAATGACTGATATTGAATTTCTCCTCTATCTGAGGAATGGGGAGAAGTGCTGAAACTGTTTTATTTAGAATAATTAATAAATGTATTATTTCTTAAGCCTGAGTTCTGCTCTATAACATCTTCCTGAATATAATTATTGCTGTAATAATAATAATAATAATAATAATAATAATAATGCCTAACATTACTAGAGGGTTTCTTCATTTACATTTTCACATGCAAAATTCCTGAGCCCTGGAAATCATTATACTTTGAAGTGTGGATTATAAAAAGGACTCATGGCCTTTGACTTCATCCTCAATATTTGGGACCTCCTTCATAACACCCTTTGGTACCCATTAGCAATTGCCATTATCCATTCTAATCTTAAAGAAGTGAGTTTCTTTAAATAATATCATTGGAGCTCCCTCTCTAAAAAGTGTGACTAGCTAACCCCACATGTGTGGCCAGTGTGATGACCAACATGATTGTCCTATACTAAGTGCTCAATAAATGTTTGTTTTAAATAAATGAGTACAGAATAAATTATTTGATTAATTTGATTGGACCAGGTTTTTTAATTAACATACTTTATTTCTTAGAGCAGTTTTAGGTTTATAGAACAACTGAACAGCTAGTACAGAGTTCTCATACACTCCCTCCCCTCCCCCACCACATACACAATTCCCGCTATTACTAACATCTGGCATTGGTGTGGTACACTTGTTACAATTGGCCATATAATATTGATGCATAATTACTAATTAAAGTCCATATTTTACAACAGATTCACTCTTTGTGTTGTACAGTTCTGTGGGTTTTGGCAAGTACATAATGTGATGTGACTATTACAGTATCATACAGAATAGTTTCACTGCCCTAAAAATCCTCCTTACTTTTCCTTTCCATCCCTCCCTCCCCCTAACTTCTGGCAATCACTGTTTTTCTCATTTTGTTTTTGTCTTTTTTAACCACCTCTATGGTTTTGCCTTTTCCAGAATACCATATAGTGAAAATTATACATATGTAACCTTTCACACCAGCTTCTTTCACTTAGCAATATGCATTTAATGTTCCTCCATATGTTTGTGTGGTTTGATAGTGCACTTCTTTTTAACCCTGAATAATTTCCCATTATTTGGATGCACCACAGTTTGTTCGTCCATTCACTTATTGAAGGATATCTTAGCTTATTCCAATTTTTGTCAATAATTAATAAAGCTGTCTTAAACATCTGTGTGCAGCTTTTTGTATGGACATAAGTTTTCAACTCATTTAGGTAAATACCTGGGAGTATGATTGTTGGAGTTTATGGTAAAGACTATGTTTAGCTTTGTTAAGCCTGTTTAAGACAAAACACAAAACCAAACCAAAAAAACCCACTCTTTCTAGCCTGCATTATCTCATAAAATAGGCGAGAGGGTGGTAAATTATGAGTGGACTTCACACACTAGAATTATAAATAAACAAAATGTTTAGCTTCAAAGTGTATACCTAAGGCCTAGTATGCTTGAGTTTAGTGAATAATATGCTATCTAATCACCCCATGATTTCACTTTGGCCTTTAACAATTGGCTGCCAAGACAAACTAGTCTGAGAAGGTTCCTACCCGCGGGAAAGACAAGGAATAGTCAGCTGAAACCTGTTCAGGTGAAAATACTGGACAGAAAAAGACCACAAATAAGCAGGCAAGAAAACAAATGAGTTTTCTCATTAACTTATATGGTGAGTCTGCATGCGCAGCCAAACTAGTATTTGGGGGGAGGGCAGGTAACTCAATTTGGCTTCAAAGAGATACTACCAGGCCCTATAGCAGGAGAAGGCAGGTATGTTCAGGGGAAAAATTTATGTTTTGAGCAAAGGGAAACTTTAAAACATGAAAACAGAAAGTGAGGTGTCTTGACTCTTCTCTCTCCAGCGTCAGCTGCCTCTCTCTGTATCTTTACACCATAATTTCTTCACCTGGTACATCTCTCTCCAACTAAACTGGAAGTCTTACCTTTCTCTTACTGTCCCTTACATTGCTGCTTTGCACATAGTAGGTGTTCAAGAAGAACTCACTACATGGAAAGGGAAAGTTTCACCAATACATACGTGAAAAAAGGACTCCAATTTTACCCTCAAAGTTCAACCTTCACAAAAGCCAAACAAAACCATCAATCTCCTCCTCTCAGTAATCAAGTGTTTTAAAGTGTTGGAATGAAACCAGCATATACATTTCCAGAGCTTTGTGATCATTAACTATTCTCCACCTTCCTGTGAAATGTGAACTTGGATAAGCTCCAAGCACCTTAGCAACAAGCCCGCAGCTCCCAATCAGAGCCCCCAGTCCTCTGGTGGGGCCAGAATCCCAGAGACAAAGTATTATTTATCAACATAAACTGTCTTGCTTCCAAAGCTGGAATCCCAAGAACCAAGCTAACGAGAAGACTCAGTGCCAGGATGTCACATTGAGTTAGGCAGGCCAGCCCACGAATGGTCTGTTTCTCTGTGCTCAGCGCAGACAGGAGGAGACACAGGGCAAACATATACAGTGGCTTCTGAAAGGCCCCAGCACTTAACACTTGAACACCCAGACAATCACTATCTTTAGCTGGGAGTGTGGGAAAGGGCGCCGACCGGGGAATGCTTCTGAGCAGACAGGCAGTGCCCGGCATGGAGTAGCAGAGGCTGCCAGCTGTAGGCCCACAAACTCCTGAGCATGACAATCAGGGCTCACTGCTTGACACGCCTGCGGGTGAGACCCAGCCTCTCTCTTCTCCTTCTAACCCAACCTCTGCCGATGGCCTCATCTAGGGCCCGCATGCTGGCACATTTAGGAGATGCAGCCTCAGCATAGCAATCGGTGTCCCTTAGTTTGGGGAGAATAATTTACTTCTCTGAAAATTCCAAGAGGAGGTGACATTTCTTTGCATCCCATCCAGAATTACCTTCGAGTGTTTCCCAATTCTGAAACAGCTTAGGATGACTTAGCAAGCCAACAGCAGAAGAGGGCTTCAATTTGCATTAAAAACAGTGAATGTTCACTAAAATTTACTGGGCTCTAACGTGTAACGATGTGCTAAGCACCTCACATCTGTCACCTCACTTAATCCTCACAAGAGGATAGGAATTTAGGAACATCACGAGCCTCATTTGACTGATAGGAAAGTAGAGGCTTAGAGAAACTAGGTTAGCAGTTCTCAGTGTGGCTCCTGGACCAGCAGCATTAACATCACCAGGGAACTTGTCAGAAATGAGCATTCTCAGGCCCTACCCCAGACCTACTGAATCAGAAACTCCATGGACCGGGCCAGCAAAGAATTTCAACAAACCATACTGGTAATTATGATTCAACTTACCTAAAACCACACTGCCAGAAGGATCTGAACACCAGCACTTTGGCTCCAGAGCCCTGCTCCTATTACTCTCTGTGCAATATCTTGATCTGGACACACATATAAACAGCCTCTCTCCCACCTACAATCACAAACTCCAAATTTACAGAATCGACCATCATTGATAGATGTTTGGCTGCTGAAAATGTCTGCTCAGGTTCACAAGGGGGATAAAAGGGGAGAAGTAGCCTGCCTTTTCTATATTAAGACTTCTCTTTGACTTCATGGGATACTATCACATGCCTCACAGGCATGAAGATTTCCTGAACTCTAAACATTGCACCCCACCCTAGCCACAAGAGCATTCCCAGGGGCTACACCCCAGCCTTATAGAATCTTCATTTCACACCCAAGAAAGCAGACAGAGCAACTCAGAGAAATGAAGTGGAGAGTAGCTGATATTAAAAACTAACAAATTAAAAGCATCTGTATTAATTTTCCAAGGGCTGCCATAATAAAGTACCACCAACTGGGGGGCTCAGAACAATGGAAATCTATTGTTACCCAGTTCTGGTGGGGAGAAGTCTGAAATCAGGGTGTTGGCAGGGCCATGCTCCCTCTGAAACCTGTAGAGGAAGGACTTTTCCTCACCTCTTCCAGCTTCTGGTAGCCCCACGTTCCTTGGCTTGTGGCAGCATAATTCACATGGTGTCCTCTCAGTGTCTTCACATTATCTTCCTCCTGTATGTGTCTGTCTCTGTGTCCAAACTTCCCCTTTTAATGAGGAGACCAGTCACATTGGATTAAAAGTCCACCTACCCCACTATGGCCTCATCTTAATTAACTCCATCTGCAATGATCCTATTTCCAAATAAGGTCATATACTGAGGTACCGGGTGTTAGGACTTCAACATGAATTGGTGAGAGGGGGGCATAATTTAACTATAACATGAAGGGAGATTAGATTACAAAAGTTTTCATACATGGTATTTGCTACAAGACCATTTAGGAGATATTTAGACCAACATCAGAGAGGCTATCTGCTTTAGGGTTGTTTCCATTATGGCTGATGATTAGAACATCTGGTATTTTTTAAAACCAGAGCTTCCCACGCATCATACCAGACATCCTCAATCAGAAAGAGATTCAGGGATTTGTATGTTAGTAAGCACTGCTGTGATTCTGATGCAGCCAGTCTTCCAATGCTCCCAGATTTGGGAAGCATTGTTCCAGCCAACCCTCATGGGATGCTTAACATTGCAGCCCAAGGGAGAACCAACTGCCTCTGAGGTGGTACCCAGATTCCCTCAACACCCAGCCCTCGTGATGCCCTCCAGGCTAGATGATTCCATTGAGTGGGAGCCAGGTTGAACCAGATTCCCTGGAATCCATCTCCACTAACCTAATAACCTCTCCCCTTCAGAGAAACATAGACAGGGAGGCCACCGAGAGCTGGTGCCCAGCTCAAGGAGGAAAATATCGTAGGCGCCATCACTGCTCTGAGCTGAGCCTGGGAGAGCAGCCGCATGGAACACAGAGGAGAAGCAGAAACACTTCAGGGCAGGATTAGCACCACATATGCCCTGATGCCACACCTTTTCCCCAACCCACTTCACAGACTCCCAGTTAGCAGCCAAGACAAGGGAGTCACAGTTGTAACTGTGTTTGCAAGATAAGGAGAGATAAGGAGTATTATTCAGCAGCAAAGAGCAATAGAATAAGCCCTGGACGGGGTGTCTAGGTTCACCAACTCATTCTACCTCTCAGAGGCCCATTTCTCTGTTTGGTTCTCATCATTGATCTTCTCACGATAAGGAACAGATACCCACTCAAGCCAGCCCAGGACAAGGGAAAGTGAATCATTATAAAGATACAGGTCCCCTGGAATGCAAGGGCAGGAAAGAATTCACCTGCCTTCATGACGCCCAAGAAGTTACCAAGAAATGTGATTCTATCTTTTAAGGGCTGCATGACCCATCTCTTCTTCCTGTGCTCTGCTCACTTCCCCTTTACTCTCGGTTAAAGGGCCTTCTCTGCCACTACCTCCACGTACACAGCAGTCATCCTGGTTGACTTAGTCCCCAAGACGACATGGCCTTTCAACTGAGTTCCCTGCAGCTCAAAGACTCAGTTCCTCAGTGTTCCAATTTCAAATTCCCAGGAGAATCTGAGTCCATATTGGGTCCAACCTTCCTTCACCCAATGAGGTATGACTGAGCAGTAGAGCACACAGTATAGACCCAGGCACTTCAGCTGGCACCCCCTTCAGGGTGGTGGGTGGAAACGGCACAGGTTAGGGTGCTGTGGATGGGCAGTAATACTAAAAAGCTGCCACCATTCTTCAAGCATTTACTAGATGGCAGGTACTGAGCTACATTAGTACATATTGTCCTCATTTCAAACATTCAAGCTAATTAATACAAATACGGAACCTGAGGCTCACAAAACTAAGCTTCTTTATCTAAAGTGACTCAGCAAGTAAGGGATGGAGCAGGATCTCCAACACACATCACTGGATTCCACAGGGGCCCATTTTCCCTTTGCCATTTGCCTACTGCAATTAGACCAGGAAATTGTACCACTTCATCCCTCAGGGGAAAAAAATAGGGATTAGCAATCTCTACCCTGCCTGTCTGCCAAATTATATGGATGATAAAAGAAAGTCACAGACTGGAAAGTGTGTTAGGAAAGCTGTACAAAGTTAAACGCCAAGTCTTGAGCATGCCTGCTACCATGTTCCCACAGCATGGTGTTTGCTCACTGGGCATTTCCCTGAGGACTGCAGGGCATTTGTTCACTTCTCCACTGAAGCCAGAATTGGTCTGCCCACAGTAGAGGTCTTAGCAGCTGTCCAAGGCCCCCTGGGAGGGATCGTCAGCTGTTGACAGACTGGTGGTATTCTCACATAAACAGGGTCTGAACACTCAACCTGGAGCTTGACACACCAAGGCAGCCGCTGTTTGAATTAGAGAAACTTTCTTGTTTTTCATAAGAAATTTAGTCTCCAGTGCCAAAAAGTTGGTCATTTGGGCTCAAGTTGGGTATAACATAGCACAACCACAGTCACAGGCAATTCTCAATTGTAATGCCCCCCTTCAAACCCCAAGAAGGAGGTTTGTCCCAGAAGGGAGGTGGGTTTGAGAGGCTCGTTCACACTCTGACATGGGGGAAGATCTGAAGCCATGGATCAGACCTGCCTTTTGGCTCTTATATGCTTTATGTTATGAGTCATTTGGCTGGGCTGTGGTGCCCAGTTGTAGGCCATGGTGCCCAGTTAGTTGTTCATTCAAACACTAATCTAGATCAGCAATTTTCAACTGGTGTGCCATGGCACACTGGTGCGCTGCAAGAATTTTTAAAACATGCAATACCTGACTGTTTAGTCACAGGCACTGACCTCTTATCTCTTAGACTGTCAAATAAAAAAATGACAACAGCCAACACAACAATAGCCATCCAGTGAATCACAATTATACCTACTGATGGTATCCTGATGACATTCACCTCACACTAACTACTGCAGATGGGACACTGGGCCAGACTAGGAGAGGGAAGCAGACCATGATGTGCGGTGGCCAGGTGCCAGTGTTATAGACGGAGCCCCTCCTCCTTCTCCAGGCTCCTGTCTCTCCCCCAGAGACTCGGGTAGCCTCAAAAACTCATTGAGGTTGGCATAGATCCTCACTACTCCAAGTGTAGACCACAGGCCGGCTGTATGGGCATCACCTGGGAGGGTACAAGAAATGCAGAAACTCAGGCCTCACCTCGGACCAGCTGAATCAGGATCTGCATTTTTAACAAGATTCCTCAGTTATTCAAATACACAGAAAGTTTGAGAGGCACTGTGACTGAAGGCAGCCTGAAACTCCAGGATGAACACTGGAACGTTAAGAGATATGTTTGGTGTTAAGATATATGGGTGGAGTTCCTGACAGGATGCTAGACAGCTCTGAGCACTTGAGCAAAACTAACAAGGAAATGGACATGCTCAGAACTAACAAGAATAGGTTAGCTGATGAAGTTTCACTATGTGCCAGGCACTAAACTAGGCAATTTATATGTCTTTGTGAAAATGTCTATTCAGGTCCTTTGCCTATTTTTAAATTGGGTTATTTGGATGGTTTTTTTCTTTTTCTTTCTTTCTTTCTTTCTTCTTCTTTTTTTTTTTTTTTTTTTTTTTTTTTGCCATTGAGTTGTATGTAAGAGTTGTATGTATTTCTTACATACAACTCAATATTAATATTTTGGATATTAACCTCTTATCAGATAAATGGTTTGCAAATATTTTCTCCCATTTTATATGTTGCCTTTCATTTTATTGGTGGTTTGTTTTGCTGTGCAGAAGCTTTTTAGTTTATGTAGTCCCACTTGTTTATATTTGCTTCTATGGCCTATGTTTTTAGTGTCACATCCAAAAAACCATTGCCAAGATCAACATCAAGGCACTTTTTCCTTATGTTTTCTTCTCGGAGTTTTATGGTTTCAGATCTTATATTTGTCTTTAATTTATTTAGAGTTAATTTTTGTGTATAATATAAGGGTCCAATTTCATTTTTTTGCATGTGGATATCCAGTTTTCCCAACAACATTTACTGAAGAGACTATCCTTTCCCCATTATGGATTCTTGTCGCCCTTGTCAAAGATCAGTTGACCTATATGCATGGATTTATTTCTGGGCTCTCTCTTGGACTGTACCTGGTTCTACTCACTTATATATATTAGGGTCTAGCCCAGTGCCTGACACACAGCCAGCACTTAGTAACTGTTAGATGTGAGGTAGATGATCATCTGCAGCCCTCAATCATTACCACCCATCCCCTCTCCCCACACAGAAGTTGGAGAATGGGCTGCAACTCAAGAAAGAAACCAGCCTCCCCTTGATTAATAAATAGCAAACAAGACTGCTGCCAAAACTGCATACCTTGGGTTTATTTATTTCAACTCATTGCTACTGTGGAGCCACAATGAGCACAAATAACTGTTTATCATCCTAATGACTGTTAGTTTTACAAGGTTGTGCTGATACCTCCAACACATAAAAGATAAATCACTGTGGCTTCTCCAAAAATCCAGATTAAAAAGGAATAAAACTAAGTTGAATCCCTCTATGTTTAAGGCTCTGCAAGGTTAATTCAAACACCAGTAATGTTGACCTTAAAGGGCAAATGATTCAGAGTTATATAATAGATTAGACCAGTTCTTGCAAGCAAGTTCTCTTTTCAATATGAAAACCTTCTTTCAGAAGCCAGCATTATTTTAATAAGGGTCTAATTGAGAGGTAAATGAAAGGATCCATTGCAATTCTGAGCGCTACTTCATGTGGCCTGCTTAGGAACCTATTGCAAAGTCTTCATCCCAGGCCACTTGGCGATGATGGTGTTCAAATAAAGGCATCTCTTTTCCAAATTAGGTTGCCACTTATCAAAGCTGCAATTCTTCCCCTTAGGGTCCAATTTTATGTTTATTTGCTTGTTTACCAAGTCTCAGTTGGTCTTTTTTACCCCCAAATATAAATATGCCTCCAACTTTGATTTAGGGCCAAGGAGTTCTAAAAGCAAGTCAGACTTCAGAATGTTGTTCTTTCCTGTAGGAAGGCCTTATCAGATATCATAACACCCATTTAATTTTGTGAAAATAAACTAACTTGAAAACCAGTAAGAAGCCCAGCTTTTGGGACCAGTGACAGTGAAAACATCATGATGTAATTGTGGGCTGTACTGGCAAAGGTGTCTTCTACTCTCCACATACAGCAAAGAATCTGCTAAGGGACATTCAGTTCTCCTGTAATTCTGGATTTCCCAAAGCAAATGTAATCTGGAGCAGAGATATCCAATAGCCCCATGCAATCATTTGGGTTGAAATAATTGATTTCTAAAGGAAGGACTTCTCTGGGCAAAGGAATAATTTTGTTTGCAGCTGTCCTTTCAGACGTTTGAGTTTTGCTTGCTAGTTTGTTCACAAGGAGACAGAAATACGGGGAAATTAGAGGAAAAATTTCTTCAATGCTCATTGTCATTCTCCCTGTTGAGACTCTAAAGGAAAACAACATATTTGTGTTTCAGCTCAGTCTTCTGCTTTCTAGCCTCGCACATTAAGGAAAACAGAAAAGCCTACTTATCTCTGCTAGACAAGGTCTGGCCCAATATTGATTATTGAGGGCCAAGTCCTTAGATAAGCGCTTTACATGCAATATACCATAAAGTTCACAACAGCCTAATAAGGCAGGAGATATATCAGCTCCACTTTATAGATGAACAAAATGAGGCTCACAGCTTGTAGAGATATGGTCTGGACTTAAACACTGGTCTGTCTGATTCACATCCTCAGCAGGTTTGCCTCCCCAACTTTGGGTTGTTTACTGCTGGCATCAGACCAGTCCCTTGGGCCTGTCCCCTTGAAATGTTTCCGTCCCCACAGTCCTCCTCATCCTCCCTCCAGGCTGAGATCGCTTGCTCCAGGCTGTCTTCTAGTCCCATCTTCTCAGGGCTGCCCATGAGGACAACTTCTCTGAGCTGGTTACATGCCTTGGAGGGCAGAGCCTGTGTCTCTTGTTTCTCATTTACCTCCAAGGCCTACGACAGCACATCACGGCTCTTGAAAATGGTGCATGACAAATTGGGGTTTAGACCCCCTTGTCTAAAGTCTCACTCATCTCATCTAGGAAATACCCTCAACTTGAGACCTGTTCTATTCCATCATCCAAGTCACAGATAAAAATATTCATTCAAACCCACAGTCCCTATTTGTCACCCACCAAGAGAGACCAGCTCCACCTGTGCAGGAAGGAAGGACAAGAAAAGAAAAAGGAAAGAAGGAAGGGGAGGGGAGGGGAGGGGAGGGGAGGGGAGGGGAGGGGAGGGGAGGGGAGGGGAGGGGAGGGGAGGGGAGGGGAGGGGAGGGAAGGGAAGGGAAGGGAAGGGAAGGGAAGGGAAGGGAAGGGAAGGGAAGGGAAGGGAAGGGAAGGGAAGGGAAGGGAAGGGAAGGGAAGGGAAGGGAAGGGAAGGGAAGGGAGGGGAGGGGAGGGGAGGGGAAGGGAAGGGAAGGGAAGGGAAGGGAAGGGAAGGGAAGGGAAGGGAAGGGAAGGGAAGGGAAGGGAAGGGAAGGGAAGGGAAGGGAAGGGAAGGGAAGGGAAGGGAAGGGAAGGGAAGGGAAGGGAAGGGAAGGGAAGGGAAGGGAAGGGAGGAGGAGATGGTGGGGATGGGGTGGAAGCTTGGGGCAGGGGTTAGTTCTACTCATATACAACAGCAAACTCCTTTCCTGCCACTACTATATTGTTTAACGGCCCAGAAAAGTTAAAGAATTTTGAATTTGGGGGGGAAAGCCAGGAGGAATTTAACAAAATTGCAGTCATTAACTTCTTACTCATTATTTATTTTCATTGCATTTTGTTTTTCTTTATTTCTTTACTTAAGAGCAGGACACAGTAAAACCAAACCAACTAGCTGAGCTCTGGGCAGCCAAAGAAAAGTTGATCTGTGACTTTTATAGATTAACAAGGCCCACTCTCTACTACAGAAATAGGTGAACAAATTGACTTTTTGAGTTCTAAATTAAAGTACTAAAAATCCAAGTGAGCAGTTGCATACACAAAAAGCCCAGCTTCCCAGTTTGGAGTCCCTTCTGGAATTCATGATACTGCCTAGAGACACGGTGGCTCAGTGGAAAGAGCACTGGACTTGGTGGGCTTTCCCCAGTCCTCCATGCTGACAAGCTGTGTGACCTTGGAAAAGCGACTTACCCTCTCTGAACTTCAGTTTCCTCAACCATAATATAGAAATAATTTGAATTTCACCTTAGAGGGTTGTTGTAAGAATTAAATAAGTTATTAGTACACAAAAGGTCCTCAATAAATATTAGTTAAATTCTTGTGCTAATGGCCTCTTATACACACACTGTAGGCAGCCACTGCCCTCCTGAAGTTTTCTGAATATCCCATAGCTCTTCTGAGCAATTCACCAAAGTTTGCCTATAGCAAGTGTCCTAGTATACCTATTCCTTACTCCTATTGGCCTACTCTCCTCCTCTATTCCCCACAAGATTCCATTCTCTTATTTAACTAAACAGAGTTGAGTGACAAGCAAATGAGTCTTTGAAAGTAATTCTCATTGAAGTATAATGATCACAGGTAAAGCACCTGGGTAGCTTTGCAGCCTCGCCACATATAGACCCTGGGTAACCAATTCAGCTGTGTTTGCTTTGCAGAGCGTCTTAATCTCCTTCTCTTTACTTTTCTCCCCTGTAAATGGAGATAATTGAGTCAGATGGTTAGCAAACTCCTGTTCCTCCTAATCAGCCAATGGGTCGCCAGCATTTATCGTCTCAGTAAATGCCACCTCATCTAAGAGATTGGAGTTTTCCCTTCCCAAGGCCTTAGCCTTCACCTTTCACTCCTCTCCAGCATCTTTCTCAGCTTGGCCTCTCGCCCCAGCTTAGTCTTTAGCTTGGATGCCAAATCTACTCCATCATTAGGAAATCCTCAGTGCAAACCATATGCAGATTTTAAAATTGATCTTACTCAAATCCTACTCATTACACAAAGGTTTTGAAGTAACTTAGAATAAAAGCTAGGATAAGATTAATTATAGTGCACAGTTATGACACCAGGTTAGATGCAGCTGAAGTCACTAACTGGGCCTTTCGTTGGCCAAATGCATTTCACAGGGTCTCTCGGTCCTTCCCTGCTGACTGCAGGTTACATAAATTCTGCCCCACACTATCGCTATTCTCCACTCTTGCACTATCCAGCTACTTCTAGCATCCAGCATGCTTGGGCTTTCTCTGTCCCCAGGGAAGTAGAATAAAGGCAATAAAGACTGGGACAATAGGAAGTTGCCTCTTTTCTGGACCCTGCCTTCATGGGAAAGCAAACAATTGTTCTCTCCATGCTCTTGGTCTTTCTCTCTTGTACTTTGGCCACTTATCTTTGGGGCATCTTAACAACATTTGCAGCCCACCCCTGGTTCCTGTAGATCAGAGGTTTCCACCCCTGGCTCTCCGTGAGAATCCTTTGGAGAGCTTTAAAAATGCTGGTGCCTGGGCCTCAACTCGCTTGATTAAGAATCTCTGTTGGAAAGGCCTGGGCATCTGTGTTTGTAAAGCTCCTGGGGTGATTCCAACATGCAATCAGGGATGAAATCCCCTTCTGCCGATTTTCACCTTTGGACCTCCTGCCTTGTCTTGTCACTATTGCTAGACATGCCACCTGAACTTAGGGGGAAGTATGGAAGCATTTTACATATATGTAGACTAACAACATATTTACCTGCATGTAGGAAGCAAACTCTTCCTCATTTAGGACTTTTCAAACCTTCCAGCACTATTTAACCACTCAGATCAGAAATTTCACATTGTCAGCCTGCTGGCTAATTCATCTGGCATACGTTTTAATTGGCATTGACAGTATTTTTTAAAATTGAATTTCCATGTCTTTGAATGCACCACAACTTCAATTGTATATACGCCGTCCATTTCACTAATTTATATTACCTGCTGGCACTTAAAGGCACTTGAATTTATTATCCCTCATAAAGATGGAATTCTTTCTGAAAAGTATCATGTCCTTCCCAGTCTCCTTAAACAGAATATCCAAAATATATCTTAACCTTCTCTTATTGATTCAAAGTTACCGCTGTGAGACTCAGTGACTATGCCATGCAGAAATGCCCTCGCAGATTATTCAGATTGTCAGACCCTCAATAGTCCCAGGCTGCTAGGCTTCTGAGTTTTTTAAATGGTCTCATCTTGTCCCTTCCTATCTGATGATGAACTATTTCCTTTCACCATTGCTGGTGTGACTTCTACACACACACACACATTTACAAACACACGCCCTTTTTTAATATACACAAACCCTTTCTCATCCCCCACGGCTCTGAGGACTGGAAAACAAGACGGTGCATTAGAATTATGTGCAGAGTGACAGTCAACAGGCCCTGAGTTAGGGAGTCCTTAAGGGAGACGCCTTTTCAGAATTAACTTTAGAGCAAGCTCTTCATTTGCCATTTGATTGTTCAGAAGTCATCATTGTTCAGTTACAGGCTCTTGAAGACAAAAAGGTTGATAAACACGCGGCACCTGTCTAATGAGAGTTAGCAATGGGAATTATGAGAATTGCATTTCCCACGAAGAGACCAAAAATGTACGAAGCTGAATAAAAAGCATGCGCACTGACCTTCAGTCCTTGGCCATCACTGCCAACTACAAACAACTAGAAACAGCCAGGCACAGATGTTATACGCTTCCTTTGAGCTGATTAGGAAGCACTAAGAGCAGTTGTGCACCCAGCACTGTCATATGAGCTATTCATGTGAGCTGCAAACCACTTCTCACTAACTGCACAACTATGGCCAAGCCAGCCCAGCAGGTAATCTCTTCTCACTCTGCACTCAGAGGCCACAAAAGCAGCACCCTCAGAGGGACTGGGGCCGCCTTGCTCTCCTCACATCAAATAGGGCCAACTGCCCACCCCAGCTTAGGTTTTTGTTCCTTTTCGCAGGGGTGCCTATAATGACCTCACCCCCAAGCCCCCCAGCTAAACTTCTGCCTCCCATCTCTCTCTCTCCCTGAGCCGTCCTGGCCAAACTTTCTAACCCTCTGCTCTCACTGCATTGCTTCCAGATAAAGACAAATTTCAGTCTGTCTCCCTATTAGCTAGAGAGAAAAAAGACTACTTTCCTCTATCATTACTCACTTCTAGCTCACCTCACTGCAGCCCCCAGCATCATGGCCAAGCAGGGTTATCTCTCTGCTTTCCCACCACACCAATCATCACCACTTCCTGCCTTTGTTCTTGCTCTTTGACCTTCCCAAACACTCTCTTTTCCTCTCTGTCTGTCCAAATTCTGCCCATCCATGTCTCTACTCAAGAAGCCATTCCTAAGCACCCCACTCATTCAACTCCTTATAGTTTCCAACACTTAAAGCCTTCCCTTTCTTTTCTAACTATCCTGGTCATAGGCCCTGGATTTGAGCAGCGGTCTTACCTAAAACTTCTTTGGTGGCTCCTGCCAATTTCTGCCCCTCTAAATACTAATATGTTCAATGAACACAAATGACCTTGTACATGAAGAAGACCCTAAGGGCCAGGCTTCTATTTAAAGAAAATGCAGTATCTCTCCCACAGTGATACATTGCCCTTCAAGTTCCATGTAGAAAGTACCAGTGGGCTGGGTTCCCAGATATCTAGCAAAGAAAGGGCAAGTCAGCCTCCTCCCCTCCCCCAGCCCACCACACACTTGCCAGACAGCATTTAAAATGCGCTTCAGCGTGCTCTTCTTTTCATTTGGAAAAGAAAGAAGACTTGATGTTCTGTTTCTCCCATTTCATTAAGAACAGGGGTCATCCTGGGAAGGGGAAAGGTAATTTCCAAGAGAAAGGAGACTTGTGGGGCAGTGGAGGTGGGGAGGGGGAACGGGCTCATCCCTTCCCGTTAGCCTGCTTCACCCTTTGAAGAGAACAAGCCCAGCTTTCAGAGTGAATTATTTTCAGTGTAGCTTCTGCCAGGACTCGGCTTTCCCTGGCTAAGGCAATACCCAGAAGGATTGAGCGATAGTTCAAGGTCAGACAGGGTATCCAGAGAGGACAGGCCAGAGAAGGTGGCACTAAGATAGCTGGGAGCTAAGGGAGTGGAGAAGGGGAGAAGGGAGAAGACAGGGTGTATGGGGTAAAGGGAAGCCCAGAAAAAGCTGACCCTGGAAGACATGCGCTCCCTCTCTCTCTCTCTCTCTCTCTCTCTCTCTCTCTCACACACACACACACACACACACACATACATATAGGCACACACACTCACTCCTGCAAGAAACACATTCTTTGCGTTCCCTCCCCTCCCTAACTCTGTAAGGCATGTCTATAAATAAATAATAAGACCCTAGCCTGCCTGAGGCCCATTATTAACTCTTGCAGTGTTCTGGCTATGTGTCTAAGTCCTCACACTGTTCCTCTTTCCATGGTTTGCAAAGCCTTTCCCATATGTAATCTTCACCTGATTCCTACATCACACACCCTGAAGGCCCTGGGCCCCTTCTCATCAGTCCCACACACAGAATCATGGACCTTCCACAGCCACACTCTCAAAGTTCTTAGCCTTAATACAATAAGCTTTGGGTCATGCTACTCAAAAAAACTTGCTTATGATTTTGGATGATGTGTATGTGATGGCTGATGTGGACGCCCCATATGTGTCACAGCTCCTGGGTATCTGCCTGACTTCCACAGTGCAGCTGGTGACACAGCTTATGCCCTATGGCTGCCTCCTAGACCATGTCCAAGAGCACTGCAGGTGCCTGGTCTCCCGGGACCTGCTGAACTGGTTTGTGCAGATTGCCAAGGGAATGAGCTCCTTGGAGGACATGTGGCTCATGCACAGGGAGCTGGCTGCCCAGAATGTGCTGGTCAAGAGTCCCAACCATGTCGAAATCACGTTCTCAGACTTTGGGCTGGCTCGGCTGCTGGACACTGATGAGATGGAGTACCACACAGATGGGGGCAAGGTGCCCAAAATTGGATGGCGCTGGAACTCATTCTCCGCCAACAGTTCACCGGCCAGAGTGATGTGTGGAACTACGGTGTAACTGTATGAAAACTGATAACTTTCGGAGCCAAACCTTATGCTGGGATCCCTGCCTGGGACACATCTGACCTGCTGGGGAAGGAAGAACGGCCGTCCCAGCCCCCATCTGCAGCGTCTACAGGATCATGGTCAAATGTTGGGTAATTAACTCTGAACGTTGACTCCAGTTCCAGGAGTTGGTGACCAAGTCCTCCTGCATGACCAGGAACCCCCAGCACTTTGTGGTCATCCAGAATGAGAACTTGGGCTCTGCCAGCCTCTTGGACAGCACCTTCTACCAATCACTGCTGGAGGATGATGACATGGGGGATCTGGTGGATGCTGAGGAGTGCCTGGTACCCCAGTAAGGCTCCTTCAGCCCAATCCCTGACCCAAGTGCTGGCGGGCACAGCCCACGGTAGGATTGCAGCTCATCCACCAGGAGTTGGGGGGATGAGCTGACACTGGGGCTGGAGCCTTCCAAGTAGGAGTCTCCCAAGTCTCCACTGGTACCCTCAGAAGAAGCAGGTTCTGATGGGTTTGATGACGACTTGGGAATGAGGGTGGCCAAGGGACAGCAGGGCCTCCCCACATGACCACAGCCCTCTACAGTGGTAGAGTGAGGATCCCACAGTACCCCTGCTCCCTGAGACTGATGGCTACATTGCCCCCTTAACATGTAGCCCCCAGCCAGAATACCCTAACCAACCAGAGGTTCACCCAAAGCTCCCCTCACCCCTAAAGGGCCCTCTCCTCCTCCTCAACCTGCAGATGCCACTCTGGAAAGGCCCAAGGCCCTCTCCCCCAAGACTCTCTCCCCTGGGAAAAATGGGGTTGTCAAAGACGTTTTTGCCTTTTGGGGTGTCATGGAGAGCCCCAAATACTTGGCACCTGTGGCAGGGAAAAAGACAGTGCCTATGGTTCAAGTCACATGTATCTTAAAATATTATTTACACACCCCTAATAATCAGAGCCACTCTCTATTAAGAATTTGTTCTGTCCCAGGTACTATGGTCAGTGCTTTACATGCATGATCTCATTTAAATTTCACAACCATCCTCAGTTGTGAATATGATGGAGGCATTTCATAGATGAGGGAAGGGAAGCTCTGATGTTATGTTGCTTGACTGAGATCCTAAGTGGAAAGCGTGCATGCTGAATTTTGAACCCAGGTCTACGTGACTATAATGCATGTGTTCTCAACCCTTTCCCTGAGGTCCTGTTACTAACAGCCCTTTGGTAGCTAAGATTCCAGAGCATCTACTAGGCGGTTGGGTCAGACATCTGCAATGCCAAGATTAATAACCAATTAAACAGTGCCTGCAGTGACATCTTCTACTTTTCACTTCAATGAACATTTATTTTGCCAGAGGAGGTATCGTGGAGAGAGCAGTAACTAAGACAGACAGGTGCTGCCTTCATAGAGCTTACAGTCTACTTAGGGGAGATGGTGCATCAATGAACCCACAATTAAAATACAAGTACCAGTTCACCAAGAAGTTCCAAATCAACACAGAATAAACATGAGACAGTTCTAACTTTTCCATTGTTCTCAACTGTGCTATGTCAAATTATCTCCCTCCCTCCTTGCTACCCTTAAAATATCTCAGACAGATTCCATTACTTCCTGTCACGTTCAGTTATGGAAATTTAGTCCAGACCAACATAAACCGATCCAAAGCCTTCTGCCTTCTCAGAGTAGATAAGACTTGGTGCTGAAGGGGCTTGGAGTGGCACGAACAGGGGCCTTGAGCATTTCCTCCCCACCCCTTATAGTTCACATCACAGGCTCTTATGGCCGGAGACCCCTTAATCCAGACAGAGGTCTTCTTGGGCGGGAGCCCACAAGTCAGCTCAGGCCCAACACCTTTCTCAGTGTCCTTTTGACCCATGGGCAAATCAAGCATCCTGCCACGCCAAGCTATGGGAGAGACCCTACCCTGTTGCCATCCTTTTTAGCAGCTCTGCCTTCTCTCACCAAAGTCTTTTTCCCCCCTAGGACACAAATAGACACAGCTCAGACAGCAGAACTGCTGTCCAAGCAGATGTCGAGCCAGGAAATAGGATACTAGTGGTTCCCAAAGCATGCCCTTCCCCCATCCTCCCCCACCCTTCCCCTACTAGGAGGAAGTACCCCTTTCCCTGCCCCAGGGAGAAACACTCTCACAGGAGCTCCACTCCTCCCCCTGGCTGACTCTGATGATCCCCACTCCCTTCTCCAGCTCTGCCTCCTCCTCACAGACCTGGGATGGGGCAGGGTTGATGGCGTTAGAACCATTTCTGCCTCTTCAACTGCTGAAGACTGGTTGGGAGCTCTCCTTAGAGACATGGAGTGTTTAGCCCTTTTTTGTCACCGTTGGGCCTTGGCAGCCATTCCAAAACAACAGGAAAGGTCTCGCTCAGCATCTTGTTACAGACAAAATTATAATAGTGAAACATGCGATGAAGGGAAAGAACAGGGCACTATGAGAGGAAATGTCCATGCTCTGGATCTTGAGTTTGAATCTTAGCTCTGCCTATTACTAACTGTGTGCCTTTGGGCAGGATACCTAACCTCTCTGTGCCTCAGCTTCCTCACATGTAAAATGGTAATGATAATAGCACCCACCTAGCCCGGCCGGGCGTGGCTCAGCGGTTGAACGTCGACCTAGGATCCAGGCGATCAGGGTTTGATTCCCGGTCAGGACACATGCCCGGGTTGTGGGCTCAATCAATGGCTCTCTCATCATTGATGTTTCTATCTCTCTCTCTCTCCCTCTCCTTTCCTCTCTCTGAAATCAATAAAGATATATTTAAAAAATAAAAATAAAATAATAAAATAAAATAATTTTAAAAAAATAGTACCCACCTATAGGATTAAATAAGAAAATGTAAGTAAGACTCTTAACATGGTGCCTGGCATGCTAATAAATGCTCAGTAAATATAAGTTTCATGAGGATATGAATTGAGAGATCCAGGCACTTCACAGGCATTCAGTGACATTTGATGAAATAATGAAGGACATTATCAAGAAATACTTATTTGAGATTAGGTAGTCAGAGAAGACCACTCTGAGGAGGTAACACAAGCTTTGATATGAAAGATGAGGGGACATCAACCCAAGAGAAAAGGGAAAACAAAAGGAACAATGAGAGTTACTTTTTGCCTCCTTATGGTAAAATTTCTCCCAAGTCCAATTTAAGCTGATTATACTTGTATACCATTACATAATAGACCTAGAAAAGTTGCCTTCGACATTTTAACACAATATTTAAACACAGAGTTACAGGATGCTAGTTCCCTCAAAACCAAAGGTCTTGACTCCCAGGAGCTGAAGTCCTCCAGGTGCCTCTGTCCTCGGGACAGCAGCTCTAACAGTGCAATCAGTAGTAGCTCCACCACCACTTTTGCTGCTGGTGGGCTGGGCTGGCGCCTTCTAGGAGCCCCCAGCTTTTCCAGGACACATTGTGTGTCTGCAGAGGACTCAGAGACCAAAGCTCTGAACTTGCTCTGCAATGTCACCCCAGGACAAAGTCCCTCCCTCAAGGGAAACCCGTAAAACTCTACGGAGGTCAGCCTCAGTCAACCCATGAGCTCTTCTCCACGCTCTCCCATAACTGACAGCCTGTTGCCCTGCCTCGCTGTGGAAGGGATGAATCTGACAGCCTGTTGCCCTGCCTGGCTGTCGAAGGGTTGAATGGGAGCGCAGCTGGAACAAAGGCCCGAAGTGCGGGAGGGCACCCCTGGGTTGCCCTGCCGCACAGCGCAGCAGCTCAGAGCTCCCTCCACAGCAGGTGCACAGGAGAGGAGCAGTGAACAAAGCTCAAAGAAGGATGCTGACAATCATGGAACCAAAGGGCTGCCATGTGAAAGAGCGAGTGGAGCTCAAGGCTTCCAAGATCATGGGGCCAGGCAAGAGCGCAAGTGGAGGCCCCAGCCCAGCCGGTCCCCTTCTCTTCCCGCCCTGACTTCACCCTGCACCACTGGGACCCTCACCCTCACACAGCAGACACCCCAGCCCGCACGTCCAAGTGCTGTCCATGTGAACTCCTCCACCCCATCTTTCAAAAAGCCACCCCTTAAGACCAAGGGTACAGCCACCTGTGGTGTAGTCCTCCCCCAAGAGGACACACTCAGAGCAGAGGCCATGTGGGCCCTGGAGGTGGGCTCAGTTGGAGAAGCAAATCCAGGGCTCAGGGGTACCACGAGCATAACCTAGAAGAGGGGATGTGCATGGGCTCCAAGTGGGCACATCCCTGGTCTCGTCAACTTCTCACTGTTCGGGCAGAGGTGTGGCTGGAGGAAGATCAGAAAAGGACCCTCTAAAGTGTAGGGAGGCTGAAGGTAGAACCAAGATAAGTGGGTATGAGTTAGAAGGAAAAATATTCCTTAGAGAACCTGCTCCCTGCCCCCATGAATGTATATGTCCAGCTCTAAACCCATCTGTATCTTCAATAATTCACAACTGTTCGTGGTTGCTATGCTATCACCTTTAGCATTCACCCCCCACTTATGCACGTTTTCCCTTTCTGCAGTTTTAGTTACCCACAGTCAACTGGGGTTCGAAAATATTGAATGGAAAATTTTGAAAATAAGCAATTCATGTTTTAAATTGCATATTGTTCTGAGCAGCGTGAGGAAATCTCCTGCCATGCCACTCTGTCTTGCCCAGAACGTGAATCATCCCTTTGTCCAGCGTATCCACACTGTGTCCATTACCCACCCATTAGTCAGTTATCAGAACCACTGTGGTGGTATCACAGTGCTTGTGTTCAAGTAACACTTATTTTACTTAATAATGCCCCAAAGTGCAAGAGTAATGATGCTGGCAATTTAGATATGCCAAAGAGAAGCCATAAAGTGCTTCATGTAAGTGAAAATGTGAGTGGAGTACAGTAAGACATTTTGAGAGAGAGAGTTCACATTCACATAATGTTCATTAGAGTATATTGTTATAATTGTTCTGTTTTATAATTAGTCACTGTTAACCTCTTACTATGCCTAATTTGTAAATTAAGCTTTATGGTAGGTATGTGTGTACAGGAAAAACATAGTATATATAGAGTTTGCAGTTTCACTCATCCACTGGGGTCTTGGAACGTATCCCCGAATAAGGAAGGACTACTGTATATGAAAATACAATCTTTTCTCCAAACTTTACAATATTGCCCACTTCGGTCTGTGGTACCATCGCTTTCCTGTGTCCCAAGGTAAAACAATGGAATCATCTTCTACTCTGTGCTCTCCACTTTCCCCATAAAGAGTTTATCTCTCTGTCTGAGCCCCCTTAGCTAAAATTTAAATACACATATTAATTTTTAATTTTGTATAAAAATGTTTAATGATATACATATATTAAAGTAAAAACTAAAACCTATTTGTGGTGAGAGGCCAGACTTCGAAAATTGGAAAAACAAAAATTGCATTTCAAAGCAGTTACTACCTCTGAGAAATAAGTCTTCTATCCTATCATATCTTAAGTCACAGGAGGCATTCAGTGGCTGCACCCACCTGCAGCAGCCTTACAGGCATATGACAGCTCAAATGGCATTTCAAATATGTGCTTCCAACATGAGAGCTCTAAGACCCAAAAACAAGCTTATGGCAATGACAGGTGTCATGAAAATAGCTTAAGGTGCACACAGAATATTTGCTGCTTGCTACCAAGGTGGTTGCTTTGGTTCTACTTTTTTAAATTGTCAGCCAAGACTTTGGTAGCAACAAAATCAAGGTTCTGACTAGAGGCTAAGTCTGATTCCACATGACCTAAAGGCTCAGAGCCAGAGTGTCAGCTTCCACAAGGAAAGAACTGTGTCATAAAACCAGAAGTAGACACATGAACAAATAGTTTATAACCTAGTAACTAGGGCACATCCAAAGATTAATGTTGAAGGTTGCATATCCAAGAGTGCACATAACTGGATACTTGAGTCTTTGTGCGTCTCTGCTTACAGCCATGTTTAGTTACTTCGAATCTGATCAGCATAATAAGTGGCTGGGATAAAATCTGCCAAAGGAAGTAGGTGCGTGTGACTCACCAGCTCCTCTGGCTCAGTGGACTCAGACTGTCACGAGCTGTTAATACCTAGATCTATGAACAGAGCACGAGTGGGGCAAAGGGCTATGAGAAGAAGCAGTAAATAGCCAGGATCCCCACCTGCTATTGTTGTGACTATCCTTTTGTGCTATGTAGCATCTATATCTTTTGTTGTTGTAATAGCTAGTTTCCGGCATTGGTGTGGCCTGAACACTGTTTCCAAGAATGGTAAAACTAGATGATGATGTAAAGCAGCTGGAACTGAGCCCAAGACGGTAGCCCGCCGCCCTCTCCCCGAGTATGATGCACTCTTAGTGCTTAGTGTAGGTAACTAAGGGCTGGGAGACCGTGCCGGAATCAGAACGCAGGGTGGTACAGGCGCTAGAGCGGTAGGTGGTGGCACCAACGAGGGCTTTCTACTCCACGGTGCCATTCAGAAGGTTAAGGGAGGGTGTTTGCCATCTTAAACAGGATTTCCCTTTTTGTCAGCTAGCGTAAGCACTAAGAACCCAGAGAATATCCTTAACAGAAACACCTAAGGATATAGCTTTATTATTCATTTTTGCAGCAGCAATGAGAACACAAAGGAAACTTTTACTCAACTTGACACAATCTGGCGTCTCAAAAAGAAGGTTAGTAACACATGAAAATAAATGGTCCGTTGTGATGAATTCAAGCCACATCCTAAAGGCTGGCAGAGCAATGCTTTCAAAATCCACATGTTCTAAAACAATGTATTATTCTTAAGGGTTATACAGGGTGGGGGGAAAGTAGGCTTACAGTTGTTTGTATGGGAAATAATACAATAATTAATATATAATAACACAAGAATAAACTGTGTTTCACGTACTCACAACCGTAAACCTACTTTTCTCCACTCTGTATAGGGAAGAGATCATCCCTACCTACCCCCAAAAACATTGAAAATAAAATGAAAGTTTTATATAGGATGCAAATGGGAAAGTTTGTACCGCACTTATAGGTACTAATAAAACCTGTTTATATTTTTTATTATAAATACATATATACATATGTAACCATATATATTATGTATATACAAGAAAATTTTGCTTAAAAAATGTTATATATATATATTTTTTTTAATCCTCACCAGAGGATATTTTTTCCATTACTTTTCAGAGAGAGTGGAAGAGGGAGAGAGAGAGAGAGAAACATCACATCAATGTGAGAGCGATATATAGATTAGTTGCCTCCCGACCAGGGCCAGGGATCGAGCCGACAACTCAGGCATGTGCCCTTGACTGGAATCAAACCTGAGACCTTCAGTCCACAGGCCAGTGCTCTAACCACTGAGCAAAACCAGCCAGGGCTAGCAATATTTTTTAATCCTTGTCTGTACCCCATTCCAATTTCCCCCGTCATCCTCCATCAGGAATAGCCACTAAGCCAAAGTCTACTTATTATTTTCTCACTTTCCCTTAGATATAGATATAGAGATAGGTGATAGATAGATGATAGATAGATATATGATAGATAGATGATAGATAGATAGATGATAGATAGATAGATGATAGATAGATAGATAGATAGATAGATAGATAGATAGATAGATAGATAGATAGATAGATGATAGATAGATAGATGATAGATAGATAGATAGATAGATAGATAGATAGATAGATAGATAGATAGATAGATGATAGCTAGATGATAGATAGATAGATGATAGCTAGATGATAGATAGATAGATAGATAGATAGATAGATAGATAGATAGATAGATAGATAGATAGATAGATAATAGCTAGATGATAGATAGATAGATAGATAGATAGATAGATAGATAGATAGATAGATAGATAGATAGATGATAGATAGATGATAGATAGATGGTGATAGATGATGATAGATAGATAGATAGATAGATAGATAGATAGATAGATAGATAGATATAGATAGATCTGTTAAAAATCTATATATTCATTTGTGTGTGGCTCTGAATCCTGTGTAAATGAATCACACTGTATGTATTTTCTGCAACCTGCTTTTTGGCTCAATTTTATGTTTGTGAGATTCATTTATGTTGTTAGGAGTAGCTGCCATTCGTTTTCACTTATGCTTTCTATTCCATTGAAATATAAAAATTTAAGAATTCAGAAGTCAATATTCTAGGGAAGGGGCATGTTAAAAACTGTACCTAATGGCTCATTTCTAACTTAAAGTATTTTCAAATTCTGAGGTTCCAAAATCCCCTTCCTCCATACAATTGTATGTTTCAGAAGTGAGGCCTCCTCTAACCTACCTGGCTAGGATGGAGCAGAGGGGACTGGGGATCCTGACTTGTCTGAGCCAAGGTCTCATTCTCCTGTCCAGAGACTGGTTCACACACAGACATGCGCCTTAATTCTGGTAAAAAGTGGTGGGGAGTGAGGGAGTCTTTGGTGGATGGTGGGATGAACTCTTGGGAAAAGGTTATTCACCCATAAAAAGTGACACAAGAAAGAGATGAGCTTCTTCTAGTGGGTGGTGTTGTGTGTGCATATAACGCTGGGAAAAGTGGACACCATTTTGTAATTAGGAAGCAAGTTAGCACAAGGACAATCAAAAAGAATTAGAACGAGAGACAAAAACATGGAAATAACCGGAGTTTAAAGCTACTGAGTTAACCAACTTTGAAAACACTCTCCCTTGGCACTCGTATTATGAGACCATAAATTTTCTTTACTGTTTCAGCTAGTTGAGTCAGGGGAATCACGTCACTTGCAACCTAAGGCATCCTTATAAACATACCCTTACTTACAAAAGTTCATAGAAGAGAAAAAGAGAGGCTAGATTGGTAACACTAAGATGTCTATGTTCAGGTTGTTTAGCAAGCAATGATATGGGCAGGGGCAGGGGTGTTGGGAAAAAAGGTCAGGGGTCCAGGCTACACCTGGTGATGAAGCTGAAGAAGTGACTCTCTCCTTGCAGATTGAAGGCCCATCCAGGCTTGTGCAGAACTTTGGAACTCACAGTGATGAAGATGTGCCCAGCTCACTAACTGCGCTAGAGATTTCCATCTTTTCAATTTGGGGATAAACTAAAACAGAAGCCATAAATTAAAAACAACAACAACACAGAGTCCTTCCTTAAATAACTAAATTAAACCTTATTTTTTATTTTTTTTTTTGGAACAGACTATCATGCCCCCCAAATTCAAGCCATCCTCCCATGTTAAATTTTAAAAGCAGTGTTGTCGCTGCCATTAGCTATCAGGATGTGAGACATGGATGATCCTGTTCCATAGGAGACACTCAGGAACACCCTGCTCTTTGACCGAGCTCTCCTTCAGTCATTCACATGAAGCCTGGGGACAAGCCAGCATTGGGTCAAGCTGGCGCAGGCGACCAGCAAGAGCTAACCAGAGCCATGCCTGCCTGGAAAGCATTTCCTCTTTAAGAAAGGGGGAAGCTACAGAGGAAGGTCACTGAGGAGATTTCAAGGAGGAAGTGTGAAACAGAAGACCAAAGGGCACCGTCCAGCCTGAAGGTCATTGTCCAGCCTGATTCAACCTGGCCTAGGACCGTGAACAAGTCATTTCCTTGTTCTTTTAAAAGTTAGGCATTGGAGTCCCATGGTCTTCAAGGTCACTGTTACACTCAAATTTGAATTTTTTTCTCTTGGGAAAAGGTGTTCTCCCTCACCCAACCATCAGCACGAAGAGAGAGCCAAAGGAAACAAAATAAGGGTAATGAGATCCAACGCCCGAAAGGTCAGGCGGATAATCTAAGAGAATAAAGCAGTGGGTGGGAACTGTCACAGCATAAGGCAGACGCTCCACGTAGGGACACAGGTCTCATCCAAAGGGACAGCAGCTAGTCAACTCTAGGTAGATGTCACCATGTAGAAAAATCTGGCGATTTTTTGAGGGAAAAAAAATCTAGATTTTTTTTTTTTTGAAGGTAGTTTGCTGATGTTTAACCTTGGCAATAAATTCCTTTAAAAAAAAAAAAAAGAAAGAAAAGAAAAATACCCTGTGTTAAACAAAATACATCTGCAGCCAGATACATCTGCAGGCCTGTAGTTTACAACTTATATAATTTGTTCTTCATAATTTGGCTTTCCTGGTAGGTTGGTCACTCATTTCCCCTCACACTTAAGAGACAATGTGCAGAAGCTCTTTCTGGAACGTTAGGCAAGAACTGAAGCTACAACTTAGGTTCACAGACCTGCTGCCTCTCACCCCAAAGAGCTGAACCCACTGCCCTCTACTATGCCCTCTGTGCAGCTTCAGGAAGGTGCTGGAGCTCAAGAGATAGAAGCCATTGCAGTCCTTCCCACACCATCTCCTCCCCCATTTAAAGGTGAGAAGTGGCCCCAAAATAACCCTGACCCAGCAGAGAGTGTGTATGATGAGCAGTCAGCACAGACAGTGACAGTCAGGGGGACAGTCCCAGCAACTCAATTCACTGCCCCTGAACCCCAGCCCCAGTGACCAGGTAGTAGGAAGTCACCCACAACAAGACTGGGCCATGTGAATACCCTCAAGTAACCCAAACTAACCTCGCTCAGTTGTCCTTAAACAAAGCAGGAGAATCTCAGTTCGAGGTTTCTTACTTAACTATGACTTTGACAAAGAAAACATACTTAGATCTCATATCAAATACTTTTATTCTTAAAGTGAGAAGTTTCCTAAAGATAGCTATAGGAGGGTGAAATATTTAGAGTAGAAAAATTGTCAAATAGTGTCACAGCAGAGAATTCCAATAGTACTTTTTCAGCATGACAGATCAAACATGTTAAAATTAACCGCATTCTCTGAACACCTCACAATGGACATGCACAATGATTTAGCAAACATTCAGGGACTACTGTCCTTGAGATCTTACAGAATGGATTTATGCATACCTCAAAACAAATATATTACAACACATCTAAAACAATTTACATCCACTTAAAAAAATATTTTAACTTCAAATAAATTGGTAGAAAGACTTTAAAAAACAAGATGAATGTAGGCAAGAAATAGATTGCTACTTTTATGTGCAAGGTACTGGATTCTTGAATTGAGAATCAGTGTCAGTCCTCACTTCCAACATCACATCGAAAAAGTGTGGTGGAAACGTAAGTCACCTTCAATATGAAGGATGTGAGTTATATACACTGACAACACTCTCGAAGACACAACAGTATTGCAGGAGGAATGCCAGTATACAGAGGGGACCTTCTTACGAGGCCAAACACTCATACGTTATCAGATGACCCTTCAGATATTTGGGTTAAACAATTACAATATTCTGGTTTAATCAAGGCACTGTCAAAGAGCTATCTTTGACATGACAGAGTCCCTACAAGTTGTTAGCCATTGGTGATCGCATGGTTTTTTGGTTAAGCAGCATTCTCTACTGAGAACCCAAGCATGATGCCTTGATCACAAACAAGGTCACTTATAACATTACTACTGCAAAGCCAGATTTGGTTACACTTTCCCCAAATTATGGTTTTTGATAAATCAGAAAGGCTTCACCTTAAGTCTTGATTTATAATTCACCTTTCCAGAGTTATAATTCACCTTTACTCAATTCCACTCAACAACCCCAAAGATGGTTTGGTTTTTCTCCACAGGAACACATCGAATGGATCTTTTTCTCCCTTCTACAAATCACTTCCCCAGGAGAGAAGTGTAAAACCAACTTAAAAGCACAAAATAATCTTACATTTCTCACCCACAGTTAAGTATCAGACCTCCCACTCCTACTCTGACTTGAGCTACAGAGCCCTTTGTGAACACTTTTCAGACATTCCTCATACCATTAATACAGCTTTCCTTCACCATCAACTGTCCTTCTTCAACCTTTCCTTGCCCAAGGTGAAAGCTAATGAATTGAGAGGGAAGGAGAAATAGCACTGAAAAAGTATTACTTTGATAAAAATGAGTTTCCAGGCTGTTACGTGATCCTCCACAGCAAAACTGGGCAACACCATCCATATAGACCCCGACACTAAATTCTCAAGTGGCTATCCTTTTTATAGCCAGGTCTCAAAAGCTCAAACCTAAACCTACTGAAAGAAAGTAGCTAAGACTTCCTACTATTGAGCATTATAGACCTAGATGTACATGGGTAATATGACAGGTCAAGACCATTTACTAGGTTGTTTAATTCATCTATAAGAGGCCAAGTTCTCCATTCTCCCCCAGCTCTGCCATTCTGGGAAGAGCCCACTAGCCAGCCTCGGACTGCCAAAGACTGTTGACTCTGACTCAGTCTTGGGGGGCACCTGGTGGAATGCACAGTTCTGGGATGCCATCTGTGTCTGAACGCCATCCGGTTTCCATTGCACATGAACAATTCTATAATTCTGACCCTCATTGTTGTCCCAGAAGACCTGCCCGTTAGCCTGGTAAGAAATGCAGAACTCAATTTTTTCCTCAGTTGGAATGACAGAGGGTAAGTCAATGGCAAAGGAGAAGGTGTCACTATCTGAGCCACCATACACATTTTTCATGTAGACACAGTCCACATTGGTGTAGTTTTTCCAAGTATCAAAAGTGATACGGATCTGAACCTTCTTCTCAAAGCTCATGTTTTTCACCTTCACAGTCCCAGTCACTGTGCGCTCCTGAAGAGAGCAGTTCTCCAGACACACAGAGTTCTTCTGAAAGTGGTTCCGAAAACTTAAGTAATCGGTTGAAGGCTGAGGGAAGTCTAAAATCAAGTTTTTCTCCTCATGGAGTTTTAAGTCAGAGGACAGATCATTAAGGTCCAAGAGATCAAACTGGAGATCCCACGCTGGTTCTTCTGGGAGGTCAGAAAAGACATGGATGGCAGTGAGGGAGAGGCCCTTGGAATCTGCAAACACAACCCGTTTCTTGGCTTGGTTGTGTGAACTTTTCCAGTCATTCTGTGATTTGGCTTCCTGTTTTATATTGAGACACGGTTTCAGAGGCTTTAATTTGTTGACAAAATGTCTTCGTTGGAAGTCATCACAAGGGCCCAGGAAACTCTTCAGAGGTGGCGAATGAGCCAAGCAGAGTCTCATGGCCACATCCACTGGCATGACTGAACTTGTCAAAGGCCGTGGATCTAAAACCTGGATCATTCTGGAATACAAGAAGAAGAAGGGTAGTTATCATCTGGATCTGGACTGCTCTTCCCCTGGTCCCAAATATATACATACTGTTTTTGTATTGGCTAAATTATTCCCTGCACAGTAACTATCAAGGAGGTGCTATCATATATAATAAAAGAAACAGTATTATGATCAGGTCTGCAATCTCTGTTTGGTTCTACCCTTGACTAGCCACAAGGCCATGGGTTAACTGCTTAAAACACTTGGGGAGTCTCAGTTTCCTCATCTGAGAAATAAAAGGGTTGGATGGGGTAATCTTTAATACAGCTCTAAATAACCACTGGCTCTCTGTTCTAGACCAGTGCTTCTCAAACCTGTCTGGTCACAATGGCCTAGAGAGTTGGTTTTCTTTCTTTCTCTTTCATGTAGATTCCTGAGACTTAGGGTCACTAAGGCAGAACCTCTGGGGGCAGGAGTTACATATGCTCTTAAAGCTTCCAGTGATGCTAATGACCAGACAGGTTCTGGAACCATAAGGCTCTGTGCTTCCTCTGGCTGCTTTCCTGACTCTGCTATTGAATTGATTACACATCTCTGTGTAATCAAGGTAACACACTTGAAAAGAAAAAAATGGCAACAAAAGTTCTCATGGAAAAGTATTGAGAGTGAGAAGGCTGTAAAGAGTGAAGTCAGAGAATTATCTCTGCACTTCGATTATCATGCCCTTCCTCATAACTGACTAAAATGCAACCTAGCAACGCATACACTTAAAAACTTCACATAATCTATGTTTCACGTAGAAAGACATCCACAAAAAGCCCATATTTAAGTGAAAAAGTCCGATTCCCTGAAAACTGAACTATTTTAATATATATGTATGAACTTATAAATATTGAAAAACTTAATAGGAAATACACCAAAAAGTTAATTACCTCTAGGTGATAGGATTGTAGGTGATCTATTTTTGCCTTTGTACTTTTTTGGAATTTTCTAATGTTTGGGCAATAGATATTTATAACTAGAATGAAAATAAAGCTATTTTAAAATTTAAACAAAACTCAGCTCAGCAATATCAGATTAAGAAGTGTCCATCAGGAAGGATTTTTTCCTGGCCCTTAGCCCTCAGTACACATTGCCAAGCTTATGGGCTTTCCTCCCCTGTCCTAGCCTTACAGACAAGAGGTGCGTGTATACTGTACATGACATTTCTTAGTAACTCTTCACGGCAGCTCTAAGCAACTAGGCCAATGGTCATTATCCCAAAATGGATAGTAAAAGAACATTCACACAATTTACTTCATTAGTCCTGAGATGTTTCTGAAGACCTACAAACTTCGAACAAACAAAGAAAAGCTGAAGCTCTATTTGTAGATCTAATCATGGTTAACAGGCAGTATTTATTTTTAGAGAAGTCTGCTAAATTATGTCTGAGGAAGCCACCTAAAGTAGTTTTGTGGGGAGGTTTGTTTTGCCTTTTTACTTTTTGCACTTAAAGAAAGACAGTTTTAGAATTTAGTGATTTCCCTGGAATTTTAAATCCTAGCCAAGAGTTCAAAAATCATCATTTGCTCAAGCTCGGCCACCGAGCCTGCTGTGGCAAACCGTGATAAGAAGAGAAGAGTGGAGACGACGAATGAATGCAAACATCGCCTGTAGTTTTCTCCCCGCGCTAAGCTGCCCACCCAGCAATGTCAAGAGCGCTGTTCCCTCGAGTGAAGAGGCCTTGGGGCCTCTGTGCAGGACCAAGAGGTAACAGTCGCAGTCCATGAGGGAATCTGAACTTGAGCCGACTGTCCTTAAGACCATTCTGGCTTAAGATGCGGGTTACCAAAATCAGCTCCGCCTAAGAAGCACCGAGCAAACCTTCACACCTCCGAGGCCTCCCCGTGCTAGATTCAACTCAGCAGTCAGTCACCTTGCCCTCGGGTGGGCTCTGCGTTTGCAGAGCGGACCGAAGGGACGCGCAGCCCAACCTCCCCGCCACCGCACGCACGGCGCTCCCGGGGAGGGCCTGCGGCGAGCCTACCTGGTGCAGCTCATTCGGCTCAGAGGCGGCGGCGGGCGAGCTGGCCCCGGCAGCCTCCGCAAGTCCGCGCTCGCTCCCAGCTGTCCCCGCCGGGCGGATTGCGGGTGCGGCGCCCCAGAGGCCACTTATCTGCTCCTGACCACGTGGCCCGACCCCGCGGCCAACCAGCGCCCGGCTGCGGCGCGAGCCCTCTCGGGGAGTACGTGACCGCCGTGGTGCCGGCCTCGCCGGGCGGGGCTGCTCGGGGACTCCCCGAGCCGCGGGGCTGCGCGAGCTCGGCCAGGGGGCGCAGCGGCTGCGGGCCAGGGGAGGAAACCGCGACCCCCCCAGGCCGCGCGCCTGCTCCGAGGGCTGCGCCTTGAGCGTCTCGGGGCGTCTGCGCGGCCGAATCCGAGCGCGGAAGGCTGCGGCTCTTTCCCCATCTACGCAGAATTGGACACGTTTGTGTTGTTCCTCGCGAGGCGCATCCTCGCGTCTTCCCCCGCACCTTAGCCAGGGCAAGAAGTTGGCGGCGTATAATTTGGTTCGGATGCATCCACAAACGCGCCCCAGAGGAGACGGGAGGCTGCCAGGGTTAACCAAGCTCCAGCAAAGGGTGCCCATGAAGCCTGCTGGCCCCACAGGAGCGCCGTGCCATCTCACGAAAAGGCACTTGCTATGTCCATCTAGCCTTCAGTTTTTCTCCCTGGAAGAGAAAACTAAAGCCAGAAATGAAATGGCCTTTTTTTTTCGCTCGCATGGCCGGTCAGCCACAGAGCCAGTGGGCAACCCAAACCCCTCGGCTCGGTGCTGACGTCCTTGGGCAGTGACGTGCAAACCGAAATGTTAAAATATCGCACTGGAAGTTTCGTGACTCTGCGAGCCAGTTACTTTCACTGAGGTTGCGTTATTATGTTTAGTTTGGGGAGTTTTTAGACCATCGGTTACAACCATAAAATTAAATTTCTAAGTCGAGGATGAATTATTTTTACAAAACCCACGTCCTCTATTAACTTAGACATCCAGGCGTCAATTAAAAACTACAAAATTCTTTTAAGTAACTGTCAAACGGTGGAATTGTCAACGTGGAGTGGTTAGAATGAACAAAAAGAAATACATACTATCACTGGGGAAGGAACTTAGTGCTTGGGCTTGAGTTGTGAAAGAAACAGCCAACTTGCTCAATTCACTGGCTCCTGGGCCCAACCAGAGCTGACTGAAAGGATATGATCTTTGGGTTTGACACTTACCAGCTACATAAATCTAGGCAAGTTCTAGCCTCAATTTCCTCATCTGCACAGTGGAGATAGTAAAGTTGTTCTGAGGATTATATAAGATTCTGCAGATGAGAAAACTCAGCATAGTGTCCAGCACGTGTATTCAACCTGCATATGTTCTGATGGTACTCCATTCCTCAGTATTAGTTTTTACTGTTACAGAGGAGGCCAGGACCTGAGCTAAGATACTGATAAGAGCTACTGATAAATGCTTGTTGAACCTTTACTGTGAGTCAGACACTGTTCTCAGTGTTTTATGTCTTATCTATTTAATTCTCACAACAAGCCTAAGTGGCGTGTACTATTATTAGTCCCATTTTGGAGATAAGGTAAAGGAGTCAATTAAAGGTCAAGATCTGCCCAGAACCTCACAGGTAGGAGCTGGGATTAAAACCTAGCTGATGCCAGAGCAGCATCCACTCTACCATACTGTCTTCTTTTAATTACCCATCAGCGATCAGAACAATAAAGGTGGAAGGGGCCTTAGGTATCATTGACTTGAAAGTCTTTATTTCACAGATGAGGAATCTAAAATGCAGAGAAGTTGTGCTGCTTGTCAGGGACTGGTTAGGTCAGATCCAAAATTAGAGCACTGGATAGAGTTTCCCCCTCCAATCATGATGATATGTTGAGCTTTAAAAGTGGATATTACCAATTAAGCTTATGGAGAAACATAAAATAATAAGACTGTATTGTGATCCCATTTGGGGGGGGAATAGGAAATAGAATATGCTCTACCAGAATGTTAACAGTGCTTATTTTTTGATGGTGAGATTCAGTTATTAACAATTGCTTCTTTGTATTTTTAAATTTTTCTACATTGAATATGGACTTCTGTAATAAGAAATCATTTTAAAGGACATTAAAACTTTCAGATTGAGTATCATGTATAGCCTACCTACTAGGTGCCAAGAACTATGTTGGCACCACGTACTCGTGTCATTGACTCACACAATCTTTGAGTTTGCTCTTGTTTCCATTCACGAGGCTTTCTCTCCTGCCCCCTGGTGCTGACTGATGCCATAAAAGCCACTCTCTGAACTCAAAATAGATCAGCAAACAGGGTTCTCTCCTAAGAGGAGTCAACATTCAATAAACCTCTAAACTGGGCAGTCCAGTCCCTCACGTCTTTTTTTCTTCCAGCTTTATTGAGATCTAATTGACATATAGCATTGTTTAAGTTTAAGGTGTACATGTGTTCATTTCATACACTTAGATATTGTAAAACAATTACCACCAGAGCATTACCTAAGACCTGCATCATGTCACATTATTACCATGTCATTTTGTGGTGAGAACATTTAAGTTGTACTCTCTTAGCAACTTTCAACTATATAATACAGTATTATTAACCATATTGTACATGGGATCCCCAGAAGTTTGTACTCTGACCAACATGTCCACATTTCCTCCAACCCCCGCTCCCACCAGTGCCTGGTAACCACTATTCTACTCTCTGTTTCTATGAGTCTGGCTTTTTTAGATTCCACCTATAAATGAGATTGTACAGAATTTGTCTTCCTCCATCTGATTTATTTCACTTAGCATAATTAGGCCCTCCTCATTGTCTTCTTCCTGGCTTTTACCACCTTTCATTATGGGATGAGAGAAATTGGGATGGAATCAGTGTTCTTAGGAGTTGCAACAGTGAAGAAGTGGATTAGGAATTATGAGGAGTTTTATTATTATTTGTAGATTTTCTCCAACTATGATTTGGCATTGCTTTTCCTTACCCATTTTAACAATAAATCTACTAGTGAAGGCTTATTGATCTGTGCAGTATTCCCAGCCATGCCAGGGGTTACAAGGACTCTTAAGTCACAGCTCTTTGACCTTAAGGATGCTATCATCTTTATTACAAAAACCCAAGTTTGAATTCATGAAATACCCAAGGAATAGTTTAAGGAGCTACTAAGCAAAGGGCTGAGGATTGCATGGTTTACACAGGTGGGTCTCTTAAAGCATTTGCCCAACATGTTATCAGAGATCTGCCCTTGTGGGAAACACCCTGGGGGGGCTCCCAAGTTACCAAGTCACTTTCTGCAAACTTCCCTGCTTGTTTTTCAGTGCCCAAGCAAGAAAGTGTTTGAGAATTCAGCCTGATAGTTACTTATATTAAAATGTCAGTCCTTTAACCACAATTAGCAGTAACAGGATGAACCTCATAACTGACCTTCTTGCCCCACAGCGTAGTCAGTAAGGAACAAACACCACACTGGTACCAAGACCAAAAGGAAGCTCTGTAAAGCCCAGAGAAATTCATAAAGGAGAGGGCTCCCTGTGGAATACCTGTGGAAGCTTCAGGGAGGAAGTGAGACTTGGGAAGGCCAAGAAAATGCAAAGAATTTAAATATGGTGGAGTATCACCCTTAGGCCATTTAGATGATAAGAACCCAGCTGTGGGACTCAGCCAATGAGAGAGTGAGACCAGAATTGAAATGGTGCCAGCAGCCCACCATTCTGTTGAAAGGACATAATCCCAGAGGGCAAGAGAGGAAATTAAAAGTGCTGCTAGTGCAGTACAGTGCCCTCGGCGGTCCCCCAGATCTGTCTCTTGTTTCCACAGTGTTTGGATAGATCAGACTCAGCCTCCGACCACCCTCCAACCTCTTTTCCAGTCATCGCCTTCAGAACCACCTCAGCCAGCCTCCGCCTCTGAGACCAGCCAACACTGATTTTTTTACCTTAGCTCCTTATTCCCGAACAATCACGAGCTCCCAGGCTCATCAGAAGTACTCCAGCGAGGTGGAGGCTGCCGTCAACCCCCTGGCCGACCTGCGTCTCCGGGGCTCCTACGCCTCCCTCTCTCTGGGCTTCTATTTCCACCTCTCTGTGGCCTTGGAGAGGAACCTGAGCCAGGCCCCGCTGGACCTGCACGCCCCCGGTGATCTCCGAAGGGAGGCGAATGAAATGAGGCGGTGGAGGAGCATGCCACAGAGAGGAAGCTGCACGCACAAAGACCTTGGGGCAGGAGCGTGCTTGGCATTGCCAGAGAAGCAAGGAGGTCAGCGTGGCTAGCAGCGAGCACGTTAGTGAGTTAACAGAAGAGGGTGGGAAGTGAACTCAGGGAGATGGGAAGCTACTGGGGAATTCTGAGCAAGGGTTTTTCAAAGGTGGCGCCACGGCCGCCACAGGGGCAACGGCCTGGGGTTGGGGTGGGGGGCATGAGGAGTCAGACGCTATTGCAGTGTCCAGAAGAGAGACCATGAACTGAGGGAACCATGGACAACCAGGAATCCAGGTTTGATGGCATATTTGATGTCAGATAAAACCTATTTATCTTCCAAATTCAATAAGAACAACACAAGTTGGGAAATAAAAACTAATTGGTTAGTTAAAAGCAAAGTTTAGCAGTGATTTCTGCAAAACTGAGTGTCAAGGAAAAGCTGACTTTCTAAGCAATATTCTCTCCTCCTGGATTACCTGAATCTAGTTCTACTTTACCTTCAAAGCCTATTTCTCACATTCACAAAACATATGTTTCACAAAAGAGCTTATATGCAGAATATATAAAGAACTACTGAATCTCAATAATAAAAAGACAAACGACCAACTTTTTAATTGGGCATAAGATTTTGAATGGACACTTCAGAAGAATATATGAATGGCCAATGAGCTCATGAAAAAGCGTTCACCATTAAGTCTGCAGGGAAATGTAAAGTAAAACCACAAGGTACTACAACACATCCATTAAAATGCCTAAGATTAAAAAGATCAACAATGCTGAATGTTGGTGATGATACAGAACAACTGGAGCTCTCATATCATGTTGATAGGAGTATTAAATGGCACAATCGCTTTGGGAAACAGCCTGGGAATTTTCTTAATTCAATTTTTTAAAATTCCACTCCTAAATATTTATCCAAGACAAATGAAAGCCTCTGCCACAAAAAGAAAAGAATACAGATAGCAGCTTTATTCAAAATATTCCCAAACTGATAACAGGCAAGATGCTGTCAACAGGGACATGGAAAAACGACCTATAGTGTAATCATACAATGGAACACTTCCCGGCTATAAAAAGCAGTTAAATAGTGATGCTCACATATGGATGAATTTATTTTTATAAATGAATGAGTGAATTGTAAATGAAAGTTCCACAAGATTCTTCTGAAGGATAAAAGAGAGTTTTATTCTGATATGATTTGCAAATCAGAGAATGTGGCCTTTGGCATAAACCAAAGACACACTCTAAGGTGTTAAGAATAAATAAGGCAAGGGTTTTAAAGGTGAGAGTTGTGAGGAGTTGCTGATTAAAAGGATGGGTTGCTAAGGATACATGACCATAAATTTACATCATTCATTTTATGAAGGCAACTGAGTCTTCAGAGGTCTGCTGACTCAGTGGTCAGCAAGTGGGGTGGTGAGAGAAAAACAGTGGAGAGTTTCAACCGACTCATGATCAACAGGTAGAGGCACTGGATTATGGCCAACAGATGGAGTCGTAAGACTTGGTCAGCAAAGTGGGGGAGGGTCATAATTCCACAGTTAACTTTCAGAATTGAGCTGCACGTTAATCCTTTTGAGATATATTTGTCTGATGATTAATTTTATTTATTTATTTCAAACTAAGAATAATGTTGCATGTTTTATTAATAGAGAACCCCAGCCTCCCAGGCATGGTTGCTTATTAATAGTAATGAGCCAGTAATTGAAATTTCAACTGGAAGTAAATTGGCCCTCAGAGAAAAGTCAGCCAGTCACCACTCAATTTTTCCCTCTTCTACTAAGTTTTTTACAGAGAAATTAAGGTTTAAGTCACGGTAGTCTGTTTTTGCCCCTCTTTGAAGATGCGCAAGTTCCTTTTTAAAGAGAGTGGGGCTGTTCTCTATTAAAGAAAAACATTGTTAACGTTTTTATGTTGATTATTCCAAGTCTCCTTTCAATCCATAGAATAAAAATTTTCAACTTAAAATAATAGGAGTATTACATACATTTTCCACATGTCTTTTGTACTTACTCACATATGGTAAGCATCATTTCTTTTTATTAAATGTTTTTCTAAAACATTTTTAATAACAGAAATATTTGAGGATTTATTGCCCCCCCATTCCCAACTACATTGGATTTTATCTTTTCTTTTAAACCTTTGTTAATTCAGGGGATGAAAATATAACTCTTTTAAAATATTTTTATTATAGTGAGATTTAACTTTTTCATGTTAATTAGTCCTTTGTCTATTACTTTTTCTTTAATCTTTTCTATTGAAGTTCTTTTATTGATTTATAAAAGTTCTTCATGTATTAGAATTATTAACATTTTTGTCATATATGTTACAAATACACATACAAAAAGATATTTGTTCCAGATTTTTTAATTTTTAATAAAATTTTTTATTCACAGAAGTTTGATATAAATTTTTGGTTTTCCATCTGTTGTGTGTTTCTTTGTGATGCTGCCTTGAAAGAGACCTAGAGAGACCATGAGAGTAAATAAATAAATAAACCAACTCGAGCGGAGAACCTTGAGGAAGTGAAGGGGGAAATTAGATTAAAGCAAGTGTCCCAAGAAGGCCGAGATAGGCCTGGTTTAATTCCATCTCAGCATTAACTACTAATTGGGCAAGTGATCAAATCTCTCAGAACCAGGTTCCTCTTGTTGACTGAAGATAATAATCCTTTCTCTGAACGGTTGTTGGGAGGGCGAGATTTAAAAAAAAAAAGGTGAAAGATTTATATGCTCTGAAGAGAAACACTAGAGTAAGACAAGTACCATATGATTTCATTCATATGTGGAATTTAATGAACAAACTGAGCCACCGGCAAAATAGATTCACAGATAGCAGGCAGACAGCTCTGGAGGGCTGGGGTGGGTGGAGGGGTTGAGCAAAAAAGAAAAAAAAAGAGATAACTCATGGACATGGACATGGGCAATGGTGTGGTGATTGCGGGGGGTGGGCGTAGAGGGGATAAATGGTGATGAAAAATAAAATAAATTAACCAACGGCAGCTGTGTGTTGGGGGGAGTAAAGCACCTCCCTTGAGAGAGAGAGTGGGTACTCACCAAGTTGTACTGGCTACTAAAAGGAAAGATGTCCTAAACCGGTGCTTCTCAAATATTAATGACATGTCAGTCACCGGGCACCTTGTTGAATGCACGTTCTGATTCAGCACAGCTGCCGCAGAGCCTGAGCCGCTGCATTTCTAGCAAGCTCCTGGATGATGCTGATGCGAGTTCGAAGGCTCTAGAGTCTTCAGACAACGGGAATCCTCAACAGGGAATATTTAAGAACCAATTTACCAACTGATGTTTATTTTCAAAAGAGTTGTGACCCTTAGAACTACACAGAATTTGCAAGATGGAAGAGATGGATGGCTCTCCCTTGAAGGATGAAACTTGAATCCAAAATTAAGTAGGTCAATGTTTCATCAAGTGAAATTTAATTACAGTCCCTATTGCTATGCAGGGAAGCCAAACCTCAGACGGATAGATAAGTGTGCATAAAGAATAAAGTAAAATATCTAGTGGCCAAGACGTCTCGGGACCTCCTTCCCAAAGGCCTATCCAAAACATCCATCAAAAGGAAACACCTTTGGTGAAAAAATTAAGGCCTTGAGAGCAAATAAATTGCAGTGCTCAGCTTGTGTCTTTCTCCTGATACCGAATTTCCCAGCCTCCACCAATCAGAAGCATCACTTGGAGCATTTGCTCCCACCCCTAGAGCTTCAGACAGTTCATGGATGGGGGTGGGAGAACCCCAAGTGTCCGGATTTCTAAACAGAAATGATTTGGGGAACCCTGCCTTACTGTGTTCATCTCCTTTTCAGTTTAGAATTTATAGCATAGAGGAGTTAGCTCAACCTAGTGGACAGGGTTCTACTGTGAGAAGCACTGGGTGACATTCAGTAGCTTAGGCAAGTTACTCATCCCCCTTGAGTCTGAGGTTTTCTTCTCATCTGTAGAACAAGAATAATAAAAGCTCTGCATAAGGCCATTGCAGAGACTAGATAGGGTGACTTACAGACACTAGATAAGGTAAAGGGATATGACAGCCACTTGTAAACTGAATACAAATGTGGTTTCCGTAAATGCATCTATTATGTCAAATCTTCACTGAACAAAGCCATTGACATGTCCCTTGGGGTTTCTTAGTGTAAGATTGTATCCATTTAGCAAAGGGAAATTGGTAAACTAAAGATCAAGTTGGTATAAAACCTGGCTATAATCCCAAGGTTACCTTCTCTTGTTTGAGCCACCTGGGGAAAGAGAGCAACCTTCCCACTTGCTCTCTCACCTGTAAAACATGGTGATGATAGCTCCTGGCTCCCCTCTCAGAGAGGTGGAGATGTTTTGTAAATCATGAAAGCTGAAGGTGTCTTGTGAACTTCAAAATCCATGCACATTGGTGGTGCCTGTCACTATAACAGCTGAAAAGGGCAAGGCATCAGGTTTCAGATCCAGTAATATCTCATCCTAATCCCACCTAATCCCTGCCCCAAAGGGCAAAAACACTTTCTATCCAATTCCAAAAACACAAGAGTACTCAGAGTTTCTGGTGCGAAGGTCAATGCCCCGGGGTGGCGCTGAGCTGCTCAACAAGCACAGAACCACCTCCCTTGGATGACACTTCAGGTATGGTACAAAAATCTTGCTCTCTGAATCTTATATTTGCAAATTCGTCATTCATTTAGTCATTCGTTCAGGAAATGATCCCTTTCAGTACTATACAGAATCTCCTTTCTGAATAGACAGATTTTGGACATTCTAGATTAGTGTTTCCAATAGAAAAATAATGCAAGCCACATATATCATTTTAAATTTAAAAAACTAAGCAGGTGAAATTATTGGCCTATTGTCTGCGTGCCTGGCATCTTTGCATGTTCCCAAGAGCTGGGTGATGGATGGTGCCACACGTTCTCCTCATTGCTGCTGGTAAGCCTGTCATTATGAAGCCAGACACAATGGGTCCGGGCTGCCTGTCGCTACTTCAGCCAATTAAACAGAGACAAGGTTGAATCAAATATGAGCATTTATTCCATTTTTGCCAGCAAAATGGAAGAGCAGTGGGATTTGTCCACATAAAATCTGCTCTACCCATCCCTTATTACCTGGCTGGTTATATAGGGCTACATGCAAGAGGAAGGGGTGAGGGTGGGAGGATAGCTGCAGGGTCTGTGGTCCATGCGTCTCCTTTCAGGACCTCGAAGTCTGATAACAAGGTACTTAATTTTCAATGGTGTTAAAACCCAGTTCACCCAGTTCCTGGGATCTGAGAATGGTGGGCATTCCTGGGGGGGTAAGGGGGATGCAGTCAGGATCCAGGCACAGCAACCAAATCAAAGCACATCCTGTCCTTTGTCTGTTCTTGAAATGCATTTTCTTTTGTGAGCAATGGACCCATCCAAGCCCCATGGTGTCTCATCTTTTGACAGCTCTCTTATTCTTCTTGCAGCACATCCTCCAGTTTCCCAAGGTCTGTAGGAAAATTTCTTATCTATAGTTAGGCGAATGATCATTAAACAACTATGGTCCTACTCCCATCAGGTGCCTCCCCTTTCACAATCACAGTTAACAGCATGGTCATCATCTCTGCTCCCAGCAATTATGCATCAGATTTCAAGAGTGAAACCGTAGAATCTGAGCCTTGGGAGAACTGGGTTCAGATATCTGTAGAGTCGAGCATGGATCTATTAAGGGATTAGGAGTGGGGAAAGGCTCACAGTGATTAAAAGTGGGGAAGTGGGAACAGCTATCTGGAAAAATAACACACTCAGAAATGGGAATTGAGGTGGGGAGCAGACAGGAAGACCAGGTCTCATACACTGGTGGGTCGTAGGTAGCACCCGCAGACCCCAAAGGTGCCTGCTTTGGTTTGGGATACAAAGATTCTTGTTTTAAAAATGGGAAAACATCTGACTAGCTACCAGAAATTTTGCTTAATAAGATGAAAAAGTCATTCATTCTACCTCTGTTGACCCTTTTGAAATAGTAATGACCTCAATAGCTTCTAAGTGGGAACATCTTCAGCTAAAGACTGTGAATAACTGAGTGAAGAAACAGCAATTATTTGCTTCCGTGCTGGATTTTCCTCTTTGGAATACAGATTACCTTGGCTGCTGCCTTGTTCTAATTGTAAGTGTAATAATGAGTTCAAGGTGTTGAGTATTTTAAGCCAAAGAGAAAGTTGTCATTCTTTTTCTCTCTTCCTCCCACCCCCGCCCAAAACATGATTCTTAAAATACAAAACAGCATTTTTCCACCCAGCCAGCATGGCTCAGCAGTTAAACATTGACCTATGATCCAGGCTATTGCTGTTCGATTCCTGGTCAGGGCACATGCCCTGTTGTGGGCTTGGTCCCCAGTCGGGGGTCTGCAGGAGGCAGCCAATCAATGACTCTCTCATTATTGATGTTTCTGTCTCTCTCTCCCTCTCCCTTCTTCTCTCTGAAATCAATAAAGATATATTTCTAAAAAACCCACAGCATTTTCTAAGTTTTTTTTAGTAACCTCAGATTTCTATGGTTTGGTTCTGGGCTAAAACACAGGGTACTTTGCCAGAACCATTTTTACTTGTAACTGTTTTGTATATTTCTGCTACTTAAAAATGTTTAAGGCTGCTTCCAAATCATAAATACATAATATGTTGAATTTAAAATGTGTATATAAAATTGTCAACTATTATATTTAGGGGGACACATTCATCACATGCAAGTTTCTGTTAGTTAATGTTCTGACTCACTCAAAGTAGGATTAAGCCACAAAGCATGACTTTTCTATTGCATGATTCTTTTTTTTAATTTTTTGCCTACTACCTAAATTTGTAGCCCTGGTTGTCTTTGAAAAGATTTGATGTTTTTCACTTGTCTTGTGTTTTCATAGCAGTTTCTAACATTGTTTTATTATGAGTAGAGCCCCCACCCCCTTGAAGATATAAAAGTAATGCACTAGAAATGGTGACAGAGTTGGAAAGAGTGTAACCATCAGGATATAGACTGGTGTGGGTAAGAATCCTTAATAAATGTTGAAGCTAAACAAGAAAGTTTATTAAGCAGGGTATTTCCATGGTCTCACAGTGTCTATCTACTGATTGCTCATTAGCACTAAGAATTTTTCAGTGTAATAAATAATACACACATTTATTCCCTTTTTAAAAATGATGGAATTATTTGGTTTCCTAGCTCGTGAGAAAATCACAAACAGAGATCTCTGGCTGCTAGCTCAGGTATATTACCCGTTTTCAGCAGTGCCACAAAATAAAGCTAACAGAGATGGACTATTGAGAGCTTACCTTAACAGACCTTGTGTTAAATACTTATCCGCTTTGAAGCTCACAACAACCCCAAAACAGTGAGTTTCCTGAAGGTAGAGGTTGTGTTGTCTTGTCCCTGTTGAATCACCATCTCTTACTGCTCTACCTGGCAAACAGCAGGTCTCACCAACTTTTGGTTGAATGAATGAAAGTGTATCAGATACTTTCTTTGTCTATACAACCTGCTCCCTGAGCTCACAATCCCTAATAAAGAAATTGCACATAAGCCTTATCTTAGACCCTTCTCCCTGGAGATCTCAGACTAAGACAAAGTAAGTGAATCTAACTTTGAATACTTTGTCCAAAACCATGATCAAGATGACTTATTATACACTGGACCATCATCTTGTTTTAACTGCTAAATTTAAATCAAAAGAAATGATGGGTGCCATCTTCCAGAATCACATAACCTTCCACTCTGGACACCAATGGTAGCTATTTATATGAGCTGTGGGAGCAGGGCCCGAGGGCAGCTGGGCCCCATTCTGACTCCTATAAATAAATAGTCTTATTTCTTTCCAAGAAACACTGCCTCTTCAGGATTCCTTGAAGACAGGAGGATGTGATATTGTTGTGTCAGGGTTCACCTCAGAATGCTTCAGACAAATATTTACAATAAATGGTGACACCGGAATGCCTACATCTAATGTCTGAAAAATTACACAAATCTCTGGAAGTTTATGAATTCTACTAAAAAGCAGAAAAACTAAGGAGGATCTAATACAGCAAATGTCTAGTAATAAAATAATAATCATTATTTTTTTCTAATATTTATTGAATACTTACTCTATGCCAGGTCAGGGTTCATCAAGTTAGGTCTTCACAAAAGCTCTATGATAACATTACTATTTTTAATTTACAGGTATCTGAAGGGTATAGAAGCTATAAACTTACTCAAGTTCTCACTGCTAGGAAGTGGAAGATTCCAGCCAATTTCCAAGCTTTTTGTAATATAAGAAAGGAATAAACTTCTCTGTTTAAGCCAGTGTTGTGTTGGTGGTTTCTGCTATTGGTAGCTGAAATACAACTATTACACTTAACCTAATCACAAGGCATTTCTGATATTACTTTTGACTCAAGCCCCAACCCAAAAACTAAAGGAATATGGTCTAGTAGGCATCCTAGACAGCTGTCACCATAAGATACTCTTCCCAGTGTACGCCAGAGAAAGAAAAATGAATAATCATCTGATACAGGAAAGGTATAGCACAGAAAAAATGCCATAAGACTGTTTCTCAGTGTTGCAAGGCTTTTTATAGGTATAATGACTGTATTTTTTTCCCTAACCCCAAAATTGACACACAGAAAGTGAGAAATATGAATGGATTTACAGAGATTTTCTATAGTGCTATGGGGGAAAAGTGACATTTTATTCACTTATTCATTTAAAAGCCATTTATTAAGCACAGGGAAGCTACAGAGATGAGGCAGACCTGCCCTCTAGGAGGCGCTGAGTCTACCAAAAAGGGTGCCTAAGGAGAGAGCCTAATTTATTCCAGTGTGGGAATGGCTGCTCCCAACGAGCCAGACAGCACCCAGTCCAGTGTTGAGGAAGAAAGGAAGGCTTCCCGGAGGAGATGACACCTGAGTGAGGCCTAAAAGTTGACAGGTGTCCTGGGAAACCTGGGTATAGGAGAATGGCCAGGGCCAGCCAGCAGAGCTTGAAGCAGCAGGGTGCGGTATGAAATACCGGAGGCGAGTGATGAAGGCTCCACGCTAAGGTGCCTGGATCACCTGGAAAGCTCTGGGGAGGGATGAAGGCTCTTACAAGGGGAGTACTGTGAGAATCATTGGAGTACAAAAAGATCTCTAAGATCCCATTCCCTGGGTGAGCTCTCTGAGCCTTCCTGCTCTAACACTATGAATCAATTAATTGGTGCAATTTTTTTTAAATATCAAAAACTTGTTTGAATTTAGACTGATAGGAACCTGTGAGTGACTCTTGCCCTCATTTGGGAAGCTGACTTGGCTCACTGAACATTCATGCTTGACATGCCGGATTCTAGCCTCTCGGATCATGCCTGGTGGACATACCTAAGTCAGAAAATAGAGGTGCGATTTGTTTTGGACGCTGATCCAAGCAGAAGCCAGGAACAAGGACTGGAGCAGAGAAAAGGTTACAGCTCAGGATTCAGGGTTAAGGTTCAGTTATAATATATTACCAGTTAGATGGTACAGGGACTGAGGACCCAATAGGTGCCAGGACTCACCCCATCAGATAGTACCTCTAAGGGAATTTTTTTCACATTTGAACACTATCTGCAAAGTCCAAGGTGGGTTTCCAGGGGCTGGGACCCGGTTTGGACTCCCAGTGGCTCCTGGTGTAATAAAGATGCCCTGACACCTTTCCTCACCACCTCCACACACGTTGGCCCAGGTGGTGGGTCCCTCCTCAGCAATTCCATGCCTCCTTTTACAGATTAGGGAGCAGGACACCAGGGGCCAGCCAGGGACTGAGTTTGCTTTGTTCACAAATGTATTCTCAACACTTAGTACAGTACCGACCACTCAGTAGGTACTCGAGAAATATTTGTGAAATAACCAGACAAATAGATTCATCAATTGTGCCTCTGCATATGCTGTAACATTAGTAAACATATATCATCTTTATTATGTGTTATAAAAATCTTGCAAATATTTTATCTTCAAAAAATATTATGAAAGAAGTCCTATGATCATCTCCTTTACAAATGAGAAAAATTAGGCAAAGAGAGGTTAGGTGACTTGCCTAAGGTCACAAAGCTCTAAATATAGACCATATCAACAATAAATATAGTATTTGCTAAATGCATGCTAGCATTTCTGGTTCCTTTGAGACCCCATTATTTTTTCAATTTCGGATATTTGTAGATCTTGGTTGTTGATAAGGCAGCATTATTAACAGGTAAAGATAAAACTGCTCATCTTCTGGATATGAATTACAATCCAAACACTGGACAAAGGGAGCGGGACTTGAGTGGGAGAAAACCCTAAAATCTTGCACCGCAGTTCCATTGCTCTTAAATGAAACCCAAACGCCCAGCCTTGGCCTATCTGATCAGGCCCAAAATCTTGTTCCCCCGGTCACTGAGGTCTCTGTCACATTGGCCAGCTGCTCTGTCCTTCAAACAAGCCAATTGCATGCCCCTCTCAAGAGCTATGCCCCTGCTGTTCCCACTACTAAAAATACTCTCCCCAGCATTTCTCACCATTCAGGTCTCAGCTTCTGTCACTCCTTATGGAGGCCTTCCTCGAGCTCCCAGTCTAAAGAACTGTACCCAGCCCCCGCCCCACCTCTAGCTGACCAGTCATTCTCTGTCTATCCCATTAACCTGCTTTATTTTCTTCATAGCACTATCACTAGCAGAATTAATCATTTCTGTTTGCTTGCTTGTTTCCTTATTTCATCAGGGACATTGGCAGCATATAGAAGGAGTGTAATTCATGTTTATTGGATGACAAATGATTCAACAAATTACAAATCTTTGCCAAGCAGTGGCCAACACCAAGTCATATAAGGAGAGGAACCTTGGGTCTCCATCCATATCTCAGCGCCTGAATCATGCAGGATAAAATACCTTCTGCATCAAAGGCTCACTGATAACACCCAGTTGCCCCCAAAGACTCCCAAAGGCCCCCTTGCAAATCTGAGAGATCAAATTGGTAGCTTTGGGCATGAGGCAAATGACTTGAAATCAAACTAAGAGAGGGTTTAGGAGCATCAAGGATGCTGGAAAGGTGTGGGGCTGCTCCCAAGGTTCCTGACGAGAAAAGAGTTGGTGTCACCTCTAGTTATCAACAGGGAGGGTGGTTGTTCTTGTTCCGGTTTTAAATACTGAGCACGTTCACCCCTCCACCCACCCTCCTCTCCTCAACCGGCGGTAAGAAGCACTCATTGCCCACTCCAGGCAAAGCACATTGGAAACGTAGGGCACTCAAACACGCAACAGATGTAGGTATTTTTTTCCTGCAGGAAGAGAAACTAGGCAAATAACTGCCCTAGAAATAATTCAGGCAATGGGCATCCTGTGCCCAACCCCACCAAGTGTGCTCGCCTCCTAGGAGGAAGGTAATGGCACGCTTGCTGGCAGCTAATGATGCAGGCCCGCATCCCAGAGGCTTTGGTAAAAAGTCTGCTCACAGCCATCAGAATGATTTGGAATGTCTAGCTGAAAATAAACTCCTTCCTCTCATTTGCACTTCGTGCCTTTAAGCTCCCAAGGTGCCACTTCCCCTGCTGCTAAGCGCAGAGTGGCAGGGACTTTGCAGCAACGCTCCCTGGCAGCAAAGGCCCGGAAGCACAGAGCAGCCGCCCCCACATCTCTGCGCTGTGACTGCCACCTCGCTGCTGCTAGGCGAGAGATAATTGGTGGTGGCTCTGGAACACAGCCAACATTCAGCTGGATGCAGAGCAGGCATCTAAACACGGGGCACTGGTGCCAGCATTTGAGCTCTGACCGTGGGGTAGGTGCCAAAGTCACCACACAGTGTCAGGTGGCGTGGCCTCCACATGCTCAGCCTCTTGCTAGGAGAGCAACTGGGAAGGTGGTAGGTGACATTTAAATCCTGTAAGGTATGCACGTGGAAACTGCACGCCTCCCACAAGTTAGATGGTGACAGTCACAACTGTACTTGGGGAACATAAGCACAGCCCTCTGTGGGTACTGCGTGTACTGGCATAAGGGCTCTTCGCATTGTGCCAGAGCCAATCAGCAATGTGGAGCCTGTTCGGTGCCAACTGGAAGCACAGTCACTTTTAACTTCACCTGGGGAGAGAACAGCATCTGAGATTTAAAGAGCCACAACTTTGTGGTCAGTCAAACAATGGATTAATTGAATTCAGCAACCAGTGTGTCCCTTTTGTTGGGGGTTACCCACCACCCTACCCTCAGTTACTACGTTGTTATCGTGGAAGGCCAGCTACAGCCCTAGTCCTGAAGCTGAGTGTGTGCCACTGGGGATGGGTAGGGACCTTAGGACCACTTAAGGTTCTAAGTGGAGTACCTACCACTCTCAGAAGAAGGGGCAGGCATCATAAGGGGTGCCAGGAGACCATCTGACATGACTGAAAGAAAATTGACATTCCAGATAAAACTTGAAATTAGCATCCTCTTACCAGATGACACTGCAGGGGGTGCATTAAAATAATAAGAAAAATAATAATAATGGCAGACACTTATAAAGTGCATGCTGTTCTAAGAGTCTAGGCACTCTACTAAGACTTGCATTTAATCCTCACAAAACCCTCTGAGGAGGTACTACTATGCCCATTTGACAGGTTAGAAACTGAAGTACAGAGAGATCTAATAATTTACCCAAGATCACACAGCTCATGAGGCCACACAGGTAATAAGTGCTGGGCCAGGATTTGAACTCAGGCTGTTTGGGCTCCAGAGTCCCTGTGCTTAACTGCTATACTATGAAGTAATCGCTTTTAAAAATAAATCCTTGGTAAGAGCACAATCACACTGCCATTTTAAGGGTTAAAAGCAATCACCTCTGAACATGGAAACACTTGGCATTTCACCATTTTTTGATATCCCAGAAGCCTCTAAAAATGGGAAAGCCCCGGGCTCCCTGAAAGGCCTCGGGTCAGGTGGACAACAGCCTGTCTTCCTCACCAGGTGGCTCCTGCTCTAGAGAGAAATGATATAAGTTCTGTGCGAGGATGTTGGAGGCACAGTGCGTGGGCCTTTCTCTGTGCCGCTGAGTCATCCTTTATTTGCTCATGTCAGTTCCTCAACTCAAAGCTCTCAAATTAAGGATCAAGAGAGATTCTTGGTCCCTAATAACTGGCAATGGCAAGGCCCCCGAGGGCTCTGGTTCTGTCCCAGCCCCTCCAACAAGCGGCAGCTTCAGAGGGCAGTGCCAGGCACCCGGCCAAGGTGCCAGGAGGCATTGCCCAATGGGAGCTCTAACTGACCTACATCAGAAATAGAGCCCCGTGTATACTAGAGGGGAACACTGTGCCCAATTAATATTTGATCTATGGACAGTAGGATTTACTCACTCAAAACCTATTTATTAGCCTCCCTGGGAAGGCATTGTGCTGGGCACTGTGGGAATAGAGATGAATGAGGCGGGAGAGCCCAGCACAGGAGCAGTGAGCACACAAACAAATTGCTCTGTTACGGTGCTGGTGGTAAAGTGGAGCATGCCCTGTATGAGTGCTGTGAGAGCCGGCGAGGGCAGTTTTCATTATGCAAAGAGATTTTATGGAAGACCATTACAGGAGCTGACATTCGCAGGCAGCCTCTAGGGATGAGCGGGTGTGACTTAGTCAATCAGAGAGCTGAGTGAGGGACAAAGGGAGGTGGCTGGGACACAGGAGTAAAGGCAAGGCCCCCAAATGCTATACAACCTATCATCATCTATCTGCCTTTGAGCAAACTTCTGGTTAATTAGTTGATTTAATGAGTGTTTACTGAGCACCTATGTGATTCATGATGCTTGAAAATTTGGCAGGACTCCCGGGAATTCTTTTCTTTTTTTTTAATTTATTGATTCAGAGAGAGAGAGAGAGAGTTGAAACATCAATGATGAGAGAGTCATCATTGATCGACTGCCTCCTGCACTCCCCCAGCTGGGGATGGAACCCTCAACCTGGGCATGTGCCCTGACCAGGAATCGAACTGCTATCTTCCGGATCCTAGGTCAATGCTCAACCACTAAGCCACGCTAGGCCCGGCCCGGGGATTCTTAACAAATGTTCAAAAAAGATAAAGAACATTGTTTCCCAAATAACTCTTTCTAATGCATGTTTATCTTCAGAAACTAAAGTCAACAGGGACCATAGGACAAATGCAGAATTGCATACACACGGGGACTGTGGAGGGTTTTTAAAGCATTTCCATCTTCAACCTTGATTCCCTTCTTACTCTGACTCCTTAGATTATATCTGTTGGGTTGGCATCCTTTTTGGGTACTGTTAGCAACAGATCACAGTCCCAGCAGAGCCTTGGGACATGCCTGTTCCCCATCAGGGTGGCTGTGATCTCAGATGCCTACACATGCAAGCACAGTGAGGCTGCCATGCCATCTTTAGGGATGTTGGGTGCCAATATGACTCCTTGTTCTCTATCCCTTTATTGCCTTCAAACACTTTAGAAAAAAGTCTATTTCCAAAAGGAAGCCAAGCTTGCCTTACCCGAGGCCAAAGCTTCCAGGCCTGGTGCAGGCTGGGGCTGCAAGAGAGAGCTTTAAATGAAATTTAGAGCTCTGACTAATACCTATGACTGGATACTTTTATTACTGAAATGGCATCATGTTTGCGACAACAAGCAACTGGGAAACCTTTAATTATCTACAGGCGACTAGAAAAGTCAGGAAACCTGCCCTAAACATACCCAGAGGACAGAAAGGAACTAGCTCCATAGAACAGGTGCAGGCAGGTGGTGAGGAAAAGAATTAAGCTGATTTCTCCTTGTACTTTCCAGAGTTCTCTCACAATGTAATATTCGCCTAGTTTCCCCAGGAAGCCTCAATGTCCTGCTAGACCAGCAGGTTGAAAGACGTCATCAGCACAGTGGCTGACTGGGCTTGAATCCCATTTCTACATTTACAGGTTTGTACAAAATTAGGCAGGATGTTTATTCCCCATGTGCTTTGATTCACTCATTGGTGAAATATGGACGTACATAGGAGCAATCTCATGGAGCTGTTATAAAGACTCAACATTTGCAGAGAACTTAGGACAGGGTCTGGCATGCAGTAAGTGTTCAGTCAATAATAGTCAATATCATCATCCTGATCATCAGACGCCTCGAAATTAAAGTTTTGCTCATTAGCCTCTAAAGAAAAAGAGAAGCCCAGCCGGGCAGGGCTCAGCGGTTGAGCGTCGACCTAGGATCCAGGCGATCGGGGTTCGATTCCCAGTCAGGGCACATGCCCAGGTTGCGGGCTCCATCCCCAGTTGGGGGCGTGCAGGAGGCAGCCGATCAATGACTCTCTCATCATTGATGTTTCTCTCTCTCCCTCTCCCTTCCTCTCTCTGAAAACAATAAAGATTTTTTTTTTTTAGTTAAAAAATAAAGAAAAAGAGGAGGTTAGCAAGCATTTGGAATCTTGCTCCAACCAGGACACAGTTGATGCCACTAGGTGTGAGTCCCTTCCAAATTTCTGCCTGCAGGACCCCATTCAATGCCTGCTCATAGCCATTGCCAAAAAAAGGCTTATTGAACAAATGAATGAAAGAGTGACTGAATGAATGCCCACTCTTTCTATGCTCTGGCCATCTTGATCTGGTTGGTCTGAGGCTATGTGAGTGGTAGAAACCTCTCACCTTTCCTTACCCTCAAGGGAGGAGCCTCCTTAATCTATTGAGGCTCTTCAGAAACTCTTCCCAGCATGAGTCCCTCACTCCAACCTCTGACAAGGGAATTGTTCTAAGCAATGAATCTCAAACTTTAGCAGGCATGAGAATCACCCAGGGTGCTTTTTAAAATACATATTGCTGGGCCCACCCCAAAGTTTCTGGTTTACTATGTCTAGGCCAAGAATTTGCATTTCTAACAATTTCCAGGGGATGCTGATCATGCTGGTCCTGGGACCACACCTTAAGAAACATTATTCTAAACCAAAGATCTGATTGCATCACCCATAACAGAGAGGTTTCTTTAAATGTCCACCAACTAAAGTCACTAAAGTCCACTCCCTAGTCTTGAGCCCATCCAGCTTAGCCCCTGTCCAACTTTCTGGCCTTATTTCCTCCATTCCCCTTCATTCTCTAGCCCCACTGAGCTACAAGCTTTGTTGGAGAACACTCCAGTGGCCCTGCCTCTGCACTGTTCCCTCTCTCTGGAATGCCTTTCTTTCCTTTCCTGATAAAATCTTATTTATTCTTGAAGTCCTGATGCAAATGTCAGCCTCTGTGTCACTTACTCTGAGTCCCTCCAGGCATGCTGTGTAGCCATAGCACATTGTCCTCCTGTCACCCTTGTGCACTGTTTTTTAGATATTTGTTATGTTACTGGACTGAAATTGCTCCTCCAACTGTGACCATGTATTATTTCTATTTGATGCTCAAAGCCAGCACAATGCTTGTCAAAAGGAGTAGGTTAGTACACATATGATAAAAAAGTGAACTCCAGACTGCAGTTGCCCCAGTTGATATCTGCAGCCTGGCCCACAGATGTTTACTGTATTAATCAGCTATTGCTTTAGTAATGCTGCATCACACACATACACACAATCTCCAACAACAGCTATTTATTTTTCTGGCTCAACTAGGGCAGTTCTGCTTCAGGCAACACTTTGGCTGGGGTGGGATATTCAGGTTGGGTTCAGGTTTTCTCTACACATTTCCTCATTCTGGAACCAGGAGCTACATGAGACATGTTCTTCTCAGGGTGGATCACAGGACACAAGAGATCAAGCCAAATCATACAGGCACATTTATAGACTTTGGTCAGGTCATATCTGCTAACATTACATTGGGTCAAAGCAAGTCATATGACTAGGATCAACTTCAATAGAGAGGAGGATATACTCTGTCTCCCACAGTGTCAACAAATTCTGTGGCAAACTAGATAGAGGTATAATTCCACAACAGGGAGCCAGTTGGGAATTGGGAAGGAAGAATTAAGAATAATAATCCAACCTATTAATGCACTTTTTCCCCATCTTGGAGGCCTCAATCATCTTTATTTATTTTGTTCAGATGACACCATAGAATCCCAGACACCCAGTGAGTCTATTTTGCTAGCCCTGGACATCGGGTGGGCTATCTCTGGGCCTCAACTTCTACATCCTCAAAATGGACCAAGTGAAACAAGGGCCTAGAAAACCAGTGATATTTAGCCTTTTGATAAGAAATAGAAAAGCTCTTTCCCATATATTTCCATTACCTTTCTTAAGAAAATGATTGCCACTGGTTATACTAACTTTTTTGTATGTGTGTGTTTATATGACTTCATGTTTAAGATGTAGCTAATTATTTTGAAATTTCACTTGAACTTCAGCCATGCCTGCAGTTGTTCAAGTACTTAAAAAGTCATCTAAAATAATAGGTTATCCAAAATAAAATGCTGTGTTGGGGTTTAAGGGTGATTCTAGGTGGCCTAATGCTTTATGGACTGTGGTGTAGTCAGGCCCAGCTGGAAGTGTGACTCTGATGGCAGAGAGAACTAAGAAATCAAAGGCCTCAGGCAAACACATGTCTTTCTCCCTAAAGCCAGGCGGGAAGCACTCTCCTATTGCAGTCCTATATATAGTACTTGTGTCCTCTGAAAATAAGAATATGTTTTCTTGCAGAATGCTGTAGATTTAATCTGGGACAGAGGACACTGTGACAACTCTGCTGGTAAATCAAGACAGACCTACCACTTCCCCAGGTGGTAACAGAGCCAGTGAACTTACTCTTGCCTGACAGCTTTGCTCTTGAACTTTTGTCTACATAGGCCTAGGCTGGAAACCCCAGAAGGGCTGGATTCAGCCATTGCATTTTTTAAATTATCATGCGCAAAGTCATTACCCCTCTTGTTAGAGAAATACCCCTCTAGGCTGTTGTGTTGAAAACACAGCTTTCATTCTTCTTTTATAAAATGTAATAGGCCATGAAAATTCTCCTTATCACTTCAGTCCTTCTGTTCATAATGGTACTTCCCTTGAGCGAGGCCTCATTCACTATTTTACCTAAAACTTAATCCAAAGGCTGACAAGCATCCCTCCCTAAACCAGCAGAAGGGGGCCAGTTGAAGGGGGTCCTCAAGACAGTCCCATGGAGAAAGGAAAAAAAGCAGCAAGCCCTCACCCCACCATCTCCACGTGTTCTATTGCTAAAAATTACAACATGCTATAGGTCTTTTCCAGGACAGGGCGATGACCTGTAACAGTTTGTCACGTCCCTTCTCTGTGAGTTTCTCAGAGACGCGTAGCAGCACGTAGCACACCTTCAGTCTGTGAACCTCTCCTCTCCACTGGCTTTGGAAACCAGCCAAGAAAACATCCAGTATCCATACAGGTTGCCAAAGAAGAGAAGGCAGATTTTATGTGAAAACAGATAAAACAAAGATCCCAGAAGATAGGAGAAAAATTTTGAGCCCTACGGCTGACTGGAGGGAGACCCTGGGCAGGCCTGCTGCCCCTCAATCCTCTTTCTGATCTCCCCCTCGAAGAAAATTTCCCCCTTTCTTCTCCATTTCAGCCCATTGTTTAAGATTTTCATAACTTTACATAATTTGTATGGTTTTATCTTTTTTTACTTGCTTTAAGTCTGTGCTCTCCGCTAGGATATGCGCTCCCTTGGTCATATGAACCCATTGAATAGCCAGCAAGTGGTGCGTTGCCGACACTCAGTAAATATTCATTTAATGAATGAATGATTAAGTGATATCAAATGATCTAGTTTTAAAATTCGATGGCTTTTCATCTAGCCAAAGCAAAAACAAAAACAAAAATAAATAGCAATTATATGAAAGAAGGATTAGGTTTCTTCCATAGTTCCCAGGGAAAAAATGGGAAAATGAATAAGTGAAAGTTGCTGCTTATCAGCCACTCCTTCTTATAACATTTTGTCTAGCATCTTAGAGGACAATTTATTGTTTTATATACTTGTGCCTCTAAAATACCTTGGGTAATTGTAAGCACAGAAGTTAGAAAGTCTTTATCTTTCTGACATTTTCTTGTCTTTCTAGCATCACTCACCTGATCTGATAATTCACTTTAATTAATTTAGGTACATGATCTAGCTTACTAACAAAGTCTAGGCTAGTTTCTCTATTTTTATCATGCATTTCTTCCTCAGAGTTTTTGCATAATTTTTCCCAATTTAACTATCAACCCTAGAGATCTTAAGAACAAATTGAAACCTAAAAATATAAAAATGATTAAAATAGCCCTACTGACTGGAGTAGTTTAATTTTTCTTGTGTTGGCAAAACCATCTGGGCAAAGCCACTATAACTGACTGACTGCCATTCACCACTGTTTTTCAATATGATTTTTAATTAAGATGGTGCTGATTGTTGGTCAATGGTCCTGTTTCCATCCTTTATCCATGCTACCCCATAGCCATTCAATTTGCATCAGATTGGGCTATCCCAAGCTAATGGACAAATCTCAGATAATTGCAGCTTTTCATCCCAACTTTCACTCCCCGCACTCATGTTTTCTTTTATTTGGTGACTTTGGCCAGCGTTTTTATCTGTTTTTTGCTTATTTGCTTTGCAGATAGCTAAGATGATGTATCTAGTACCTAGGTGATGCTCTTGGCACAGAAACAGAGAGCCTGGTCTCCTTGAAATGTCTCCTTTGGAAAGATACAGATTTGTTCCTCTGTGCTGGCCTCCAGGGACCCTCTGACCAGAGCAAATACATCCATGAAATACCAGATGTTTATGGCAAAAGTTAAGCCAAATCTTGGTGGTTTTGTTTGGAGCTTTGCCTATGTGGTCAAACTGCCATCTTTCCTGGCTTATTTCCCATCTTCCTTCACTCTTCCTTTAATCAAATCCAACATTGCTTTCTTCCTCATGTAAGCTTTGTGCTTTCCTGAATCCTTGCCTCCTAAATATTCATCCCTTAAAGTTCAACTCACCTGTGGCCTCCTCCATGAAACTGTCTTAGTTCACCCAAACTAAAAGCAATCTGAATTCCTATGGGACTTTTATTTCTCTTACAGGACTTTTCTCTGTCTGCCTCATCTTGTGGTCATTTGCAAATTTTCTTCTATTTAAGCAATAAATTATTTGTGTGCAAGGATCATCTCTTCATCATCTTTATATCTCACAGAATAGTCAGTATTACTGCTTAGTTGAATGAATAAAGGTCTCATTTGTGACATGAGACACCTGTGATATATTTGAAGCTCAATACATGTTGTTAATTATAGATAATGTTCTATCATCCGTTCTGGATTTTTATGCCAGTAGGCAGCTAGGAAGCAAGTTGATGAACTAGAGTATGACACAGGGAAAGTTTTTTGGCTCAGTGTACATTCAGGTGCGTAGGGGTTAATGTATAGACATCACAGGTTTATGGCAGGAATATGAATTCACACTAAGCTAAGTGATAAACTAAGGCTATAAATAGAGAGCACCAGCACCTCCTACTGGGAGAGGCTAGGATATGCAGTTGCTGATAGAAACATCTACTCCAAAATGGTGTCACTCCCTTTTTTGTCTATTTTGGGTAACTATTCATGTACTACCCATAAGTTCAGGACATGGGAGATGAACATCCACGAAGAAGCATACAGATGGTATGGGTCCAGGGGCCTAGTTTGACTTAGAAGAGTGTTACCCAAGATTAATCCATGAATGTACAGCCAGACCTGAGAGCTGAGGATAGAGCCCTCATGAATGGGATTAGTGCCCTTATAAGAAGAGACATGAGAGCTTGCTCTTCCCTCTGTTCTCTACCATATGAGGACACAAAAGGAAGATGACCATCTGCAAACCAGGAAGTGAGCCTTCTCCAGACACCAGATCTGTCAGCAGCTGGATCTTGGACCTCCCAGCCTGCAGACTATGAGAAATGCATGTTAGTTGTTTAAGCCACCCATCTGTGGTATTTTGTTATAGCAGCCCAAACTGACTAAATCAGGACTGCTTAACTCTGGTGGAGGCAGCGTTGGTGTGAGAACTGATGAGTAAATGCAGACATTCACCAACCTCTTTTCCCATCAGAAATCCTGAGGTCATGCCAGCTCATCCCAGAGAAGCTCTGCCAGGCCTTCATGGAACCAAGCAAGGAGCAGCCTTGCTCCAGGCCAAGTCATAGGCCACAGGCCAGGCTCAGCTACCTCGAGGCAGTTGGATCATGGAGAAGCCCTGCCCAAATCTGTGCCCCTCCTACACTCTGCCAAGGCAGCCTTTTGTGGGGGAGTGTTGGCAGGAGCCCAGCATAGCTTTCATATGTGGAGTGCCCTGTAGGAATCGACAATTGCCAGCATCTTGACTCTGTTGATGACATAAAGGAGCTCTGCTCTCAACCTCCCCAGGACAATGGTGGCCCAAAGGCCCACAACAATCACTAACTCTTACAGGGGTCCAGACAAACTGGGCTGGTGACTGGAAAGGAGGAGAAGGCTGTGCTTTGACTATAGCAGTGCTACTGGAAGGGAAGAGCTTGACCCAGGACAGGGGACAGTTATCCTTTAAGCTCCCCACTGTCTGATCAGGTAAGTATGATGTCCCTAAGGCAATTCCTGCAGGCAAACAGAAGGGACTGACTTGGGTTCTTGCTCACTCTCCTCTCCTCAATTCCCTGGTGCCCATGGGACAAGGATCTTCAGGAAACTGTCCAGCCACAAGCCCCTGTTCCTCAAGGACAGAAGGAAGCCAGCACCCCAAAACCTGGGCTTGGGGCTGGAACCATTAGGGCTGCCCAAGGGAGAGATTTGCAAATAGGCAGGCCTGAGAAATGAGAAGACTAAGAAAGGAATTCAAGGACAGTCCATCAACTTACAAGCAGAAAACAGGCTCCACGGCCACAAACAGGGCAAAAGAAAGCAGAAAACTGTAGGACAATCAAGTGGAGCAGACAGAGGCCCAAGTGGATAGTGTGGATGGTTCATGGCAAACCTTATAGAGGCCCTACATCTTTCTCTGTGTGAAATTCTGGAATGCTATCATTGGCTCAGGCCAGGGTCCTAAAGGGCAGCTTCTCTGGACAAGAAGGACCCCATCAGCTACTCTTGGAAAAACAGCATTCAGATTACAGTACTGATTATGCACCAATGTATGCTGGGAGTTGTGCCAGGCCCTGGGGTATAGTGAATAAGACTGACCTATTCCTGTCCTCACAAAACTCCCATGTAGCAGGAATTATAGATATTACACTAGTTGTTACAGGTGCACTGAGCACTGCAAAAAAAGTTCAGTTTGAAAAAAAAATCTCATTGCTTCTCCACTCAATTCTTTAAGAGCATTTGAAAATAGGTGTGAGACTTTGGAGCTAGCCAGCCCTAGTTTCATTATTAGTGACTTCATGGTGGTGACTTCCCCTAAACATCCCCAAAGCTGCTCAAAAACTCATTTAAATTTTATCATCCATGAATATCTAAATCCTTCTTGAAGCTTACTACTTACTATTTAACCTTATTCTACCATTGTTGAGTTAAATACTTCTTATGAATTCATTCACAGTCTCTCAGTCTTGATCTTTCTGTCTGGGAAAATCCTTATCTCTTCAATGCATCTTCTCACAGTTGTGTCCTTTCCTTCATCACTTTCCTGTGGATTTTTTTCCAGCCCCATTAGGTCATTCTTGACAGGGGTGGTCAGAAATGGTAGAAAACCCAGTTTTATTGCCAATGCCCTTTTCCAGAATCTGCCCACATATCCCACTGGCCAGGAGCAGCCCCTCCCCTGCTTGCCCCTGCAGGCCCAGGAAAGCCACAGCCAGTTCCTGCCCTGGCAGGATGAAACCTCTCTTTAATATCGCCTTTCCTGTGCTCAGGTTTCTTAGTTTGCAAAGCTCTTTCACTTTCTCATTTGCTATAACAATCTTGAAAGGTAAGCAAGGTAGATGATAGCATCCCCATATTATAGGAAAAAACCAAAGGTTCAAAAAACTTAATTGCCCAACATCGTAAAACTACCAGTGGTGGGTACAGAAATTGAACTTGGGTCTCCTGAGTTGTACCTGCCCTGTCCACCCTCACTCTTTAACCCCAAGGCTACATGCCCCCGCTCCTAATATCTGCCTCAGACCTCCTCCTTTTTGGTGTATCGCTGGCTTTGGAACACATGAAGCTCCAGGTAAGAACTGCTTCCTCACTTCCACCTGTCTGACTCACACTTGGGAGGCTAACCCTCCCAGTGCCTCTTCTGACCTGGCTCCCATTTCCTATGGAGGGCAGAGGGATCACACCGTTTCTAACCAGCTATGGATGCTCTGAATAACGGCATCTCAGTGCAAGTCCCAGTTTCTGCCTAGAACTGAGCCGTGCCCACGACAATGCTTAATACATGTTGGACAACTTGCTAGGAACTGTGATGGCTGCTTTATTTCTAGCTCACTGTTTCATTTGCTCTCTGGCTCATATGCCTAAAGGGACTTGATTTTAGGCCAATTTCCAACAAATAATTTCACTCCTTTTGATTTAGAGACCCTAATTTCTTACTACTCTCAGCATTGTTTCCAAAGAGTATTTAGTGTGTGCACAAAATATTGGAGCCCTTTTAGCCAAACATGTGATCAAGGCTTTGATAGAGTGCAGGCAATCCACAAGGCTTAACCTAAAAGGGAGTGAGGGTGGAGGGGAAGAGAGACAGGTCAGGGAAGCCATCCAAGGAAAAATGGTGCCTGAGCCAGTCTTTAAAAATAAATAGCCAATGCCCTGTTAAGTGTGGCTCAGTTGGTTGGGCACTGTCCTGTGCAATGAAAAATTGCTGGTTCGATTCCCGGTCAGGGCACATGCCCAGATTTTAGACTCGATCCCCGCTGGGGGGCATGCAGGAGGCAGCTGATTGATATTTTACTGTCACATTGATGTTTCTCTCTCCTCCCTTCCTCTCTCTCTAAAAATCAATAAAAATTAATAAAAAAAAAAATTTAAGTCCTGGCCAATGTGGCTCAGTTGAGTGGAGTGTCACCCTGTATACCAAGAGGTTGCAGGTTTGATTCCTGGTCAGGGTGCATACCCAGATTGTGTGTTTGATCTCGGTCGGGATGTATACGGAAGGCAACCAATCAATGTTTCTCTCACTCTCTCTCTCTCTCTCTAAAAAAATAAAAAACATACCCTCAAGTGAGAATTTTTTTAAAAATGAGTAGCCAAGAAGGCAGAGAGGGGAGGGTATTCTAGGCAGAGAGTGTGCCACATGCAAAGACACAGAGTGCAAGAGTTTATGGCACTTGGGAAAACTATGAGAAAGTAGCATGGTCAGCAGGCAGGTTGGATGGGGCAGTGCTGGGAGATAAATCTGGAGAAGGGCATGGCCACGCAAGGGAAGGCCATGTGTGCCATGCTGAGGTGATTAGGCTTCACACTGAAGAGTGTTAATGGAATATGATCAGATTTGAGGACATACTCTGGCTGCATAAGGAGACTGGATCAGAGGGGAGCTAAGTCTATTGAGAGGCTGCTGCTTTATCTGGGTGAATCATTGAATTCTGCACAGACACTTAGAGTATCAACACTGAAAGGGGTCTTGCAAATGGATCATCTTGTCCAAATGCTCTGTTTTAGAGATGAAGTTGGGTGGGGGGGGCAGCCACCACTCTGCTGCCATCAATGCCTCACTTGACCCATTTATTAGTCCTCTCTCCCATGAGTGTATTAGTGTGCTAGGGCTGCCATAACAAAATACCACAGAAGGGGTGGCTTAAACAACAGAAATTTATCTTCTCACAATTCTTGAGGCTAGAAATCCAAGATCAATATGTCAACAGGTCTTGGTTTCTTCTGAGGCCTCTCGCCTTGACTTGCAGATGGCTGTCTGCTCACTGTGTCCTCACATCGTCATCCTTCTGTGTTGTCTGTGTACTAATATCCCTCTTTTTCTAAGGACACCAGTCATATTGAATTAGGGCCTATGCTAATGACTCCATTTTAATTATCACTGCTTTAAATGTCTTATCCCCAAATGTAGTCACCTTCTGAGGTATTGGGTGTTAGGGCTTCAATATATAACTTGAGGGATAAAGGGAACATGATTCTGCCATTAGGAAGAAGAAAATGTATTCATAGTGCATAGGAGAAGGAATGTTATGACAGACATCTGGGCGTTAAAGGGTGAATTCACAGCAGAAATAGGGAGAGAGGGCAATCGAGGCAGAGGGGATAAATGAGAATTAACCCTTCCTGGAATGTCAGTCAGGACAAAATCCCTGGGGTCATAGAACCCACTTCATGAGCAGAGTCTCATGTCTACACTGATGCTCACCCACCATACTCCTGTCCAGGCACACAGCACACAATTTTCCAGATAACTGTTCAATGGATCTCCTCTAGCTTATTATTTGTACATCCCCAAGCAGTCCGTGGAAACCAGAGATGAGGGCCTCTTCCAAATCACTGAGAAATGTTAAGTTTTCTCAACATCTTAGCACTGATCCCAACACTAAGTTTCTCCAACATCCCATACTTGTTTTAGTGTCTATAACATGCAAAGCTCTGTATTAAGTACCTTTCACAATGGGTTATATTCATTTTATGTTTCTAACTCTATACTTTATCTTTGATTTTACCCATAATGCCAAGAATTAAAGTGAAAATAACTTACCATCCATTAATTCCCATGATCAACTCTGGAACTTCCTAATAGATGCATGTTTCTAATCCACCAGTTATCTGGTTACCGTTAGTAATTTTAAGATTCATATTTTAGCCAATGGTTCCACAACGGTTCCAGAAACAGCTAGGTGGATGCCATATGCTCAAATGATTTATTTACATCTAAGTTGTCATTTTGTTCTGGAACATTTTGTGCAGGTATCATCATTTGACATACACCATCTAGCTTGGCAGCTACCAAAAGTAATTTAAGTGTTCAGCATCTTGTGTGAGGCACCATTGCTGAAGTGTCTCAGAGACATTAGACAGTAATTGTGTGTGAAAAAATGCACTGAAAGGGAGGAACATCAAATTTAAGGTAAAAAAATAGTAACAATAATATGGAATTTTCTAAAATTCAGTATCATCTTTATTTATTAGTCATGAGTCAATAGATTTGATTCAGTAATAGGAAAGTATCTTCAGTGTTTAAGAGTATATATTAATCAGGATTCTCTCAGGAAAACAAAGCTCTTGCTAGACAGTTCAATGGAGATAAGTGAGTGAACTAGTTATAAAGGCTTTGGAAAAATTGAGAGGCTAAACAAAGGACTATGAGATAACCCAGAGACACACAACAGCAGGAGTTGCTGCACCAGATTATCAGAACCCAGAAACCGGTGCAATGGAGCAGAAACTGGAAACCCAAGATACCCTCTGAAGCAGAGAAAGGAGGGGTGAAACACGCTGGCCTCTCCCTTTCTTTTTTCCTCCAATCTCCCTCCGAGGCTCTTAAGTGGTGAAATGTAAACAGAAGGCAGTTGTCCAGGAAGCTTGGGAAATGCAGTCTACAGGGGCGGCCCTGCTGGGGTTTAGAGCAGAGCGGAGGAATGGGCAAATGAGTGGCACAGTGCACCCGCAAAGAGCTAGCATTTCGCCACGAAGAGGGTACTTCTCTGTTAATGGGAGAGAGCCCAGTGCCTCAGTCTCTCCAGATATGTAAGTTTCTTGCCCTTAAACTCCAGTCTCCACATGAATAGGTCCCCCAGGCCATGCCCAGACCCACTTGTGCTTCCCGCTATCACTCTCTGTTTGCACCTTGATCACTGGTACTCACATTTCATCATCTTTGCCCATGGAGGCTGATCTAGACTTTGACCAGCTTTGAACTCCATGCGCCTCTTCAACAACTCTGGACTTTGGGCCCCTTTTCCAGGCTTCTGACCTTTGCCCAACCCCATGGATCTGTCTGAACTTCCAAATTCCAGTTTGCTTTCGCAGAATCAATGGAACCATAAATATAAGCTTAAGTGTATTAAAGTTATAAGGGTAACTAATGTCATAACTAAAAATGTCATATATAGTTATCAAATATTGGGAGGTGCAGGAGGGAATGGGGGATTGTATGAGCTAAATCCTCATCTGATGCTAGAGGCTAACAGATAACATTTAAAGCTGATGGATCAAGATGAAGTTATATGACAATATAAATTAGAGACCCGTAAGTAACCAACAGAATTAAAAACAGAAACAATTACAAAGAAATAAGATGGTTGCCTTTGCGCAGTGGGACTGCAGGGTGAAACAAGGGTCCATTGCTTTTTATTATAAATGTTTCTGTACGCTTTGATTTTTTTTGACCATCCTAGATTCTGTACTCAGATTTTGCACTTGATGTACCTGGAATACTCGTCCCCCAGATATTCACATGGTTGACACTCTCATTTCCTTTGGGCCTTCCCTGAGTACTTCTCCCCATTCTGTACTTTATTTCTCTCCATACCACTTATCACCTGTTAATATTTTATTTTATTTTTTTATTCTTTTCTGTCTGCCCCAATTACAATATAATTGCCATAAGGGTAGGGGGCTTGTTTTGTTCATTGGTAAATGCCAGCACCTGGAACAGTGACTGGCACTGTTGACTAACTATATGAACAAATTGTGTGTGTGTGTGTGTGTGTGTGTGTGTGTTAATCAGATGAAAAAAATTAATGACCAATAATTTTTCAGAAAAATTCTTTTTTGCTTGTTTGTTTTTGTTTTATGTTTCACATTGAGGTAGTTCTTGGAAGATTAATTATGCCTAAAATTTTCCAAGTGGGTTACTCTTTTATACACTTTGTCCTTCAGAGATTCCTTTGTGTTCAGCCTAATGAAGCATCTGGCTGGTACAAGTACAGGGAACTGACATCATTGGAAAAAGGAAAGAAGTTCCCTGGCAGAACACTTCCATACCCCAAGGTGTCACCCAAGAAAAGAAACTTTAGAATGAGGGCATGCTCCATTGAGAAAGGACATACCCAAAATAACACAATGTCTTAATGAGTAGTAGATTTTGTTTATTTTCTTAAAATAAAACTTTCAATTATTTAAATCTAAAAAGCTAAAAAAATTAAAGGTTAGAGAGCCTTTTTAACATACAGGTCTTTTAGATAAGAGAATCTAAAAACTGTAGCTTTCAGGGACCTTAAATTCATTGTAGTCAATGTGCTCTCATCACATTTCTTCTGAAAAGACCAGTAATTTCTCACAAGGGAATCCGCAGATATTAACAGCATCAAAAACATCCACATTCTTTAGTGCCTCAAAGGATTTTACTTGTGACTTTGCTGGTGAGTCTTCCCACCAATGGGACTGAATCACTGACACAGTCAAGTAGATAAGACCCAATGCAGAGTAAGACACCACAGACTGGGTTTAAGACCAAGCCCACCACTTACTATGGGTGTGACCTTGGAAGGACCTCCCTGTTCTGAGAACTGGAACCTTCAAGCCTCAATTTTCTCATCTCTATGGCAGGGATAATGGAAACTACTTCAAAGGGTTATAAGAATTCGATGAAATAAGGTATATGAAATGTTTGCCACAGTGTCTACAGCATACTAAGTATTCAACAAGAAATGGACATTTTTATGATTGTTCTTTTTATTGGGTAGCTATGCCATTTTGTAAAGTTAGGAAATGTCTCTCAAAAACAAATATTAGATTCTAAATTTGATGTCACACCCATCACCTTACCAATTCCTTACAAACTGGCAGTCTTTAGAACCACTGAGCAAACATGTTTAAGCTTTAATTACATCTCTTCAAGAATAGAAAATATAACCTTACCTTTGACTCAAATAATTTTTCCCAGTATCGGTAGACTTGTGCTTTGTTGGAAAAACAAATATTATGTTCTATGGTCAGTTCTCAGGCTGTGTCCCCTAAAATTTTATACTTTAGGATGGTTAATAGATCTCCATTTATTGGCTACCATTTTTAGGTAGTGGTTAGACTTTAAGATGACCAACATTTATGTTTGGATTTCATCAGGCAGACTAAACATCACTCAGGAGCCTGATGTGACCAGAAATTTCTAAGAGTGAAAAGCTTTCTCTTTCCAAAGGTGAATAGTTCAGGTAACCAACCAAGTCACTGACTAGACAGAGGCCCAGGTGCCTTAGAATTCGAGTTGCTAGACAAAATAAGAATGCCCAGTTAAATCTAAACTTCAGTTCAACAATAAATAATTTTTAGTATAAATATATCCCAAATATTGCATTATTATCTGAAACTCAAAAATAACAGGCATCCTATATTTTTATTTGCTGACTCTGGCAACCCTACCCAGACTACAGAGATAACCACTCACCTCCCCACTCTTCATCTTCCATAGTACTATCTTCTCTACTAAATTTTGAGTTTCTTGAAGTGGGCCCTACATCTTTCTGTCCCCATGTCTGGCACAACACAGTTGCTCAGTGACTGTGGACTATGTCATGAACGAATGTATGAGTGAATGAATGAATGAAGCATTTAAATCTTTGAGGACTCAGCAAGGGTCATGCTGTCAGACTGCAGCACCAGAGCTGCTGCCCTGAGCCCAGCAGCAGCTTGACCCCAGCTTTTAATCATATCATTTGTCCTGACTCCCAGCATCCCTGTGGACAGAACAAAGAAAGGCAGGTGATCTGAATTATACAACCATACGCTTCAAGTGTGATAATAAATAGCACTGATACTGGTCTGCAGTGCTGGGGACTCAACAGGGATTAGAAGGGTCTGGGCAGAACTGGAGAGGGGACCAACGCTTCTTAGTCCCAGTTCATTGTTGTTAACCTGAAGCACCCATTCTCGGCATGGCCAGATAAACCAGCTTTTCAAGTGAAGCCAACAATCTGTATATTTATGTGAAAGCCCCCAGTTTTTAATAATAGACAATTAATTCAAAAATTGTTATATTAATACTCTATGGCCAAATAAAACATTTCTGCAGGCTGGATTTGGCGCCCCCAGCTCTCAGTTCACATCTCTGGACTTTGTAACTCAAATTCCCTGTCTTTGCAGAGTTGCTGATCAGTTTTAAACTACTTGATTGAAGTTATTGCTGAACTAAATAAGTAACTTGAAGGCATCACACCACTTTTGTGGCTGTTTAGTTAAGTTGGTTTTAAAATAGTTCTGAAGAGATCAAGGACAAAGAAACAATCATCCTATTTTTAAAACAGCATATTGCACTTTCATTATTGACCGGTCCTTCTGCCTACTCATGTCATTGATTACATAAAAAGCAGAAAGGGGGACTGCGGGGTATATTCCAATCTCTGCAAAACCAACCCAGAGAGTATGATATTTAGAGATCATGAAGTCATCTATGTTGTTACCTAGATCGTAAAGTTTTTAAATACTTAAACTGCCCCAATGAACCATTTTCAAATCCAAAAGTTCTTTTTTTCATGCTGTCCTATCCTTTTTCATTACTTCGTTATCTATTTTGTAATTATAAACCTGCTTTTTATAGTATCTTTGATCTCAAATAATTGAATTGCCAATTCCATTTGTTTGGTCTGTTGACTGTCCCTCATAGAGTATTCTTTCCTTATGGGTTTGCGTTTTTTACTGTGAGCACATTTTCAACAGGGATTTTTGTTTGTTTGTTTTTGTT